>NC_135219.1:12742647-13342647 GCF_052324685.1 Brachyhypopomus gauderio | reverse complement strand
GCCTGCCTTCTGCCCACTCTCTCTCTCTCCCTCTCCCTCTCTCCTTCTTTTCCTCAGCTACGTCTGTACCCAGCCCTTCCCAGACCAGCTGCCCACCTGACACAGCATCCTCCACCTCCCTGCTCCACCTCCCTGCTCCAGTGAGGGGATCCTGGGGGGCCAGAGGGGTCCAAATCTCTGCTCTGCTGTGTCAGTCGTACGAAAGTCTGTAGTGCCAGACCGATATCCCCTCACGCTCTGTACAGAGAGATATTCCCCACCTACTGTATGCAGCCCTCCCTCTCTCTCTGTCCTTTCTCTCTCCTCCCTCTCTCTCTCTCTCTCTCTCTCTCTCTCCCTCTTACGCTCTTACTCTCTCTTTCGTTCTCTCCAGATAACCTCGCATGCTCAGAGAAAGCAGCACAGCGAGAGGAGGGAAAAGATGATCATCACGTTTCTTCAGCATAAGCAGTCAAGCTCCGATTGGCCAGTTAGTGGGGGGAGGCGTCAGTCGTGGGAAACGCAGGCAGGCAGTGGCTACAGTGAAAAGCAGAGACAGTAAAGTAGGTCTCAGCTGTCCCTGCCGCCGCAGAGTGAGAGGAAAGAAGGCTGAGTGAGAGAGGGAGGGGGAGAGAGAGAGAGAGAGAGAGAGAGAGAGAGAGAGTGCCTCTTTTTGAAAGCAGGAAGAAGGGGAGGCCGCGAGTGTTTCCTGTTGTGCAGCTGAGGCAAGCACAGACGTCACATACAGCACAATCTGGCAAGATCTCAGTTCAGACACATTCGCAGAGCGGGACAAGTTCACCTACTCTGTCAGCTCGGCCTGACTCCCTGTGTGGTTCAAACTAAGATTAGCTAGGCATAAGGTTTCAAGATTTCAAATAGCTTTGGTATAAAATATAAGAATTCACAATGTGCTATTATACCTGTATTAAAAAAAGAGAAGGTTGTTGGGTGTCATGGGTTTCTATACTAATGTAAGATCAGTTCACTTGTTCAAGATCTAACTGTTCGATTTGTTATTGTGTTACTTGTGGATTCTACCGGTCACCCTACGTTCATATATACACTACATTTTCTTTCCAAACAGCAACGGGTATGCTCAAGTAATGCAGGACGCCACCCAGGCCTGTGTGCAGGATGCCATGCAGGACGCCACCCTGGCCTGTGTGCAGGACGCCACCCTGGCCTGTGTGCAGGACGCCATGCAGGACGTCACCCTGGCCTGTATGCAGGACGCCATGCAGGACGCCACCCTGGCCTGTATGCAGGACGCCACCCTGGCCTGTGTGCAGGACGCCATGCAGGACGTCACCCTGGCCTGTATGCAGGACGCTATGCAGGACGCCACCCTGGCCTGTATGCAGGACGCCATGCAGGACGCCACCCTGGCCTGTATGCAGGACGCCATACAGAGCTTCCAGCTCACCAAGCCTCTCGTGTCAACGCAGCACTGCTGCACCGTTTAGCAAAGTTAACCACAACTGGTGCAGCACGGCACTCTGGGTGTGTTTTGCTCTGCAGACGGGTGTGCAGCCTTCGCACAAACACGTCCAACACAAATGCAGAAGCAGAAGCAGAATGCAAAGTGCAATGCAAATCCATCAGTGTTACTGAGCCGTGGAGCAGAACGGCATGCAGGACGCCACCCCGGCCTGTGTGCAGGACGCCATGCAGGACGGCGCCCTGTAGAACTTAACACGGCACTAAAGGGAAGCCCACTGTATCTGGATCACATTCCAGAGCTCAGGAAGAGACCTCAGCGCTGGCCAGTGAGGACACCCCATTGCCGGGAGACAGTGAGCCAGGACAGCCCACGTGTATGTAGAGAGGGTGTTATATTTACGAGGTGCTACACAGAAACTTCTGTCTCCTGAAGGAAAGGCATAGTACTAAGGAGGCTTCCCTTTGTCACGCAACTGGGCCTTATGATAAATTAACTCACAGCAATGCTGCCAAAAGCTCATGTGTCACAGATATTAACTTAGTGACATTAATGAAGATCTGTTTATATGTCTTGCTGAATTTACAGTGCAACTGTATGGTCACTAAGCATCACAAATGCCATCACAAACATCAGAAACATCAGTTATTTTTATAGACAAACTACCAATGCTACTTGTCAATTGAATGATGATTTGTGCCGGGTGTATTAAAGGTGCCCATCAGACCTGATGTATTAAAAGGTGCCCACCAGGCCTGGTGTATTAAAGGTGCCCATCAGGGCTGCCCTTCACCTCAGTGGTTTCTAGATGGGTGGTTCTGAAGTGTTGCTGTTTTTGCCAGCTATGCCAGAGATAAATATACCTCCAGTTAAGAACAGCAGCACAACTCTTACCCAGAGTCAAAATAATTCACAAAGTGGACTTTAAATAACATGTGGACACCCCTGATGTATTCTACTGCTCTGTACATTTTTAGAATGACATCATCAGGATTATCTGTGCCATACAGCACACATACCCGTAATGCAGAGAAGAGAACAGCCCCTGTCATATACTGTCATTGTCATGTAGCCTAACCTAGAGGTGCTACACTTATGTAAACACGACACTGGAGAAATGGTTTTGAGCTGATATCCTGGTTGCAGTCTAGATGTTTAATCAAGATAGTAAATTAACGGATCTGACAACAACCTTTAAAAACGCCTGCACTTCATTTCTTGCATATTTTGACAGAATATGTTCCAGGTTCGTAGATTCTTAACAAACTTATATAAAATATTCACGATAATATTTAGGCCACATATGTAAAAACAAATGATGATTTTCAGCAGTTGATTTAGATTTTTATGTTTCTCAACTATTATCCTCATTATATCTCTCTCATAATGTCCTTCCGTTAAAAAGGTCAGGATCCAGGATACTTCAGAATGATTTAACAAACAACCTAAGTCGTTTATTAGACTAGAGTAGACAATGCTTTACCAGCCGAGTTTATATATATAAATATTTTACTATTGCACAGTAAACAACAAGCTATATGGGAAAAAAACACAATGTTCTCAGTTTCAAAACATTACATGTTCCGCAAGGACTCTGCGTGCATGGCCCGCCGCTGTTAGAGAGCCTCCGGTGACGGAGAACACGTCATGGAACATTCCCGGAACGGGCCAACGTCCCACCCACGTTCTCCCTCGCACACACACACACACACACACATACACACACACGCGCACGGAGAGGTGCTGGCGAGCTACACCGATACAGGGATCGCGGCACCTCACACACCATACGACAGCTTCACCGAACGCAACCGTGTGGAATAACTGTAACCCGTAAATGCCGCCACGGTGCATTGAACGTACACATATCACGCGCTCTGCACGGGCTGTGCGGATTCTTCAGTAGATTACGCAACATTCCCGATCGGCAGGCAGGCAGCTGGGTATTCCCCACAAATGTCAGCAAGCACGAGATCATCGCTCGCAATTCCCGATCCACAGAACAACGGCACGATTTCGGTTCCTGTTAGACGGACGTACGCGGAGTCCCTTACCGTGTCACATAACCTTTCGGGCATCCAAACCCGTCCACAACATCCTGAGGAATGTCAGTCTTCTTCACTCAGTAACGATCGCTTCCTCGCCCGGTCAGACGTCTGATGAGATGAATAAAATGACACCGCGAGATAACGCGTTTGCAAAAGTCAACCAAGTGACACGAAAGCGCTCGCGCGTCGCTTCTGCGTCTCGTTCCTGGAGTGTTCAGGGTAAATAGTCCTGTTCGTTGCGGCTTGTTCCTGCTTCTGAACGCAGAAGCGAGACATGGAGTTTGCGATGGGGGACAGACAGGGTTATTCCTGGCACCACTTCCCAGAATAGAAAAGCGGCGCGCGAGAGAGAGAGAGAGAGAGAGGGAGAGCGCGCGCGAGAGAGAGAGAGCGACAGTAAAAGGCGAGCGTGTAGTGTTTGGCCCGTGACGTCATCGGATCCCCCAGCGTGTCCCAGAGAGAGGCTGATCCCGTGCAGCGAGCGGTGGGAGGGGGCGGGGCAGGGTGAGGGGGGGCGGCGGGGGGCGGGGCCGGCCCGGGGGGTGGTGTAACCGAGACCGTTCGGCCTCTGCTCACCTACAGTACTCCCCGATGGAAGGGAACTCCCTGGCCGGAGTTCACCAGAGCCAGACGCGACTGAAGTCTCGGAGCCACAGCTTTAACCGTAGGGACGCCATTATATGACTGCATATTTTTAATATGCATGCCTGCAGTCATGAAGTTCGTTTGTAAATATGGTCGTTTTGTTTCTCCAGATTTAGATTTGTCTTTTTGAGAGTTCTTAGCCCAGGATTACACGGCCCCAAAGACTGCAATCTGTTCCAAAAATAAAACAAACCAGGACAGAATTCTTGGATTAAAAGGGCCTTCCTGCTTTAAGACACTGCACATTAAAAAACATGATTTATAGAAAATGCACAACAAAAGACGGATTAACTAACATTCTCAGCAGCCACTTAGCATAAGTAGGTGGAAGGGTTTGTTTGAAAAGATGTTTAAATGAGCTTTTATTCTGAAGGGCAGCTTCATGGAGAGCTTAGGCCTGTGTGTTTGAACTGCACTGTCTATTGTACTAAGTGGATTATGGCCAAAGTGGTTTATGTTTCCAGCAACATGTCTATGATCACATCAACTGGGCAACCACTTCATGGTGGTTCTCTAGAGCACACGTTAGGGCTGTTCTCTAGGGCTGTTCTTTAGAGCACAACGCAGGTATTCTATAGAGGCAGACTCCCCTTTCCAGTAATCACCAGCAGAGTAAATGTGACCTCTGGCAGTGGCGATAGCTGTTATCACACCATGGACTGTGCAAGTGCCACTCTGATCTGCACTGGAAGTACCTGCACAGTTGAGGAACTATATCACTGCAATTAGTCAAACCTGGATTAGGATACGACTCAAAGTGATCTGAATTAATGTCTTACTGGCAAGAATACATCACAAAGAATCATGTAAGGTTACATATATTTAAGATACACTCCTTGTTCGTGTAGTAACAAGCAATCTCCTCAAGTGTCATGGATCTTAATATGCGCCTTTCTGTAGAGGCACAGGCTTATCAGGAATCAAAGGCATGCCCAGACTAACACACACACCAGCGTACCTCCAACCCTGGTGCTCACTTCCTGCCATGCCTCAACTCTGAGAGGTCTTTCACTACTCTATCTCACTTGCGCACACACACACACACACACACACACACACACACACACACACACACACACACACACACACACACACACACAACACGCTGCTTACTCATTGAGAGCAGACACTCCTTTCGCTTTATCCAGTTCTTGTTTTTGTTCCCCACAGTAATCTGCTGTCTGTGAAAGGCCCTCACATGCCTGTGAGTAACCTCACCCTCACCACCGCGTCACTGTCAGGAATCCCAGGATCTGTCCGCTCAGCTTCTTTCCAGGAAATGACATCAGAGCATGTTCTAAAGGACTGTTCTGTCTCAGCTATAAGGTGGACAGGTAATGAGGCTTGACGGTGAATCCTGGCCTTTTGTGTCTGAAGGACAGGGAGGACAGGGAGACACACCTGAGGACCTGAATACCCAGCGCTGAAATGACACAGACACAGAGGTCACTCTCAGGTCAAAGGCACAGGGGGCGGGGCATGAGGGCAAAGGGGGAGGAGCATAAAGCTATGGGATTGGGTGCTTGGTGCAGGGTATGGAGACATGGGGACACAAGGCAAGGTGAGGGGGTTTGGGGATGGGCGCAGGGTATTGTGGGTGGGACATAGGTCCCAGAAGGGTGAGCTGGGACTGACCTATTTATCTTTAGGACAACACAACGAAAGAGACCATCGCATGAATCAAATATTTTTAAGCACCTCCCCCTTTACCCTGTATTGTTTTATATTCCATTTAAATCTGGAACAAAGACCCTCTAGTGGCTGAACAGCGACAACGTAACAATATTTGTGAGGACTGATTAACCCTGACTGAGAAATTGCAGGTTGATCAATTCACATGATTGTATTGAATTGGCTTTCATGTATTGTTTAACTCTTGATATTGTAATATTTTTTTATTACAGTGTTAATTTTTTTCATAAGAGCATCTGAGTTGATAAAAAATAATTAATAAATGTTAGATTGTTTTCATATTAGCTGGGATCACTGTGACGATTGATCAGGCAGGCTGTATCCTATCGGCCTTGAGCAGGGCAACTATCTTAGTGTATATGACCTTCATATATTGGGGCAGATGTGTGGAGGCAGAGTTCTCTTCATATTCCTGAGTTGAAAGCCCAAGTGCTAGCTCGTATGTCCTGTGGGAACATTTGGGGTGTTTGAAGTTGAACGAGTGACAGAGAGCAGAAACACAGTGTGACAGTGATGAGGTCTGCTGCCTTCAGCTGGGCCTGTTGTTTGGTCTCTGAGAGCTGACAGGTTAAACGTCACATCTGTTGATTAAAGCAGCTGTTGTCGGCTCCGCGGGGATTGCTGCTGACTGCATGCTCTCAGTTCAGAGAGCAACAATGGACACATTTCTTGACACGGGAGTCTCCTGCAGAGAAGGTACCTCTCCTAGGGGATCCCTGCTGATGAATGCTACTTCTGGAGGTAGACATCCTGCACAAGGTAGTGGACAAGGTAGTGTCCTGCAGGTCCTGCCGTAGACTTGTTTTTGCATATTCATATGTCAACTGTCATGACATGAAATATTCATATTAGGGAAAGACTGGAAATCTATGGACCCAACGAGTCTGCTGTCCAGATGTTCAATCTGTCCATAGCACCAGTAATTCCATTAATGAAACATTGCATACATTGTATAGTATTGAAATGGACAAATACAAATTCTAACAAATTTCACATTTTATTGTGAACATCATAACCAATCAGTTCAGAATAATGTTCTGCAGCTGAATTAAGCTAATTGTGCAAAATTATGCTGTCTAAATGGTCAAACTAACAAAAGTCTTTTCAAGTCTTGAACTTTCACATCATCACATCAAAAGTTCACCAGTGTGATTTACAGTAATGTATAACAACACATGTTGGTATCACAGCACGCCGGTATCACAGCAGAAGGAGTTCTCAATGTTCTGTAGCCTTTCTTCGCTGCATGACTGGACCCCATGACTGGACTTAATGAATGGACCCCATGACTGGACCCCATGACTGGACCCCAACTGGATACCATCCTGATCGATGGAGGGAATAGAAAATAAATGACTACTAAATAAATAACTACTGATTTTGTTCATTTTGAACAAGCCCTTGGATGTGTGTGTGTGTGTGTGTGTGTGTGTGTGTGTGTGTGTGTGTGTGTGTGTGTGTGTGTGTGTGTGTGTGTGTGTGTGTGTGCATGTGCCCTAGCATGATCTGTATGCTCAGTCATTTTGAACAAGCCCTTGGATGTGTGTGTGTGTGTGTGGGTGTGTGGGTGTGTGTGTGTGTGTGTGTGTGTGTGCATGTGCACATGGTGCATGTGTGTACACATGTGCATGTGTGTATGAGCTAACCTACGTGATGCTTCATGGAGGATGGGATCTAGGGCAGAACCTGTTACAGCTTTAGTCAATGCAGTGTGTGCTAGGGCAGGATGTTACAGCGTTAATCAGTACAGTGTGTGCTAGGGCAGGATGTTACAGCGTTAATCAGTAGGAGTGTGCTAGGGCAGGATGTTACAGTGTTAATCAGTACAGAGTGTGCTAGGGCAGAGTGTTACAGCGTTAATCAGTACAGTGTGCTAGGGCAGTATGTTACAGCGTTAATCAGTACAGAGCATGCTAGGGCAGTGTGTTATAGCGTTAATCAGTACAGTGTGCTAGGGCAGTATGTTACAGCGTTAATCAGTACAGAGTGTGCTAGGGCAGAGTGTTACAGCGTTAATCAGTACAGAGCGTGCTAGGGCAGTATGTTATAGCTTTAATCAGTACAGAGCGTGCTAGGGCAGTATGTTACAGCGTTAATCAGTACAGAGCGTGCTAGGGCAGTATGTTATAGCGTTAATCAGTACAGAGCGTGCTAGGGCAGTATGTTATAGCGTTAATCAGTACAGAACGTGCTAGGGCAGTATGTTATAGCGTTAATCAGTACAGAGCGTGCTAGGGCAGTATGTTATAGCGGTAATCAGTACAGAGCGTGCTAGGGCAGTATGTTATAGCGCAGTAGCGAACCGTGACCTTTAAACCTGGGCCCGCTACCCCCCCCCCCCCCCCCCCCGAAAAAAATTGTTTCCTTTCTTACTAAACTGCAATAAAGAATAAAGAAAAACAGACGACAGTACAGCTTTAAAAACGGAATAAACAATAATATCTGTACTAGATAACGTCTTAAGCAAAATAAGTTTCCAAACAAAAAAAGGTTCACGTGGTTCTCGGAAGCGGAATATGTAAACAGCGCGCACGAGGACGTCAAAGGGATGAATCGAAACTAGCTAGCGGTGGTGCTAACGACAGCTAGCGTCACCACAGCGGGCGGAAATTATCATACAGTTAAGCCCGCCCACTAAGAGAGAAGATATGATTGGTCAATTTTGCTGTCATTTGAAACTGGTATTGCGCTGAATTATAACTGCCAGGCCCTCTGTAAACGAACAGCAGGCGTCCTGATAGGGGGAGACACAGGCTCACAGGCTTCCACTTAACCCCTCACCTTCCAACACAGATTGAATAGACACGATTGAATAATTTATTTGCTTATATTCTTGTAATTGTTTAGATGTCGATTGTCAAACTGTAAGTAGGTAAAATAAAATTGGATAATTATTTAAGAATATTTTAGGCCCTCTGAGAGGGCGTAGAGGGCCCTGACGGTTCCCCACTGTTATAGCGTTAATCAGTACAGAACGTGCTAGGGCAGTATGTTATAGCGTTAATCAGTACAGAACGTGCTAGGGCAGTATGTTATAGCGGTAATCAGTACAGAGCGTGCTAGGGCAGTATGTTATAGCGTTAATCAGTACAGAACGTGCTAGGGCAGTATGTTATAGCGTTAATCAGTACAGAACGTGCTAGGGCAGTATGTTATAGCGGTAATCAGTACAGAGCGTGCTAGGGCAGTATGTTATAGCGTTAATCAGGACAGAGCGTGCTAGGGCAGTATGTTATAGCGTTAATCAGTACAGAACGTGCTAGGGCAGTATGTTATAGCGGTAATCAGTACAGAGCGTGCTAGGGCAGAATGTTAGTGCCAGCAGGATTATTAACCGTCTAGGGTTTCTTTTACCACATGCAACAACATTACTTCAGCTCTCAGCCAGACAAGCAGACAGTTATGACCGGTCTTGCTTGAGAGTAGAAATTGTTTTCATATTTGGTGATTGATACTGATACTGTAAGACTTTACAAACCTGGTGATTAATGCTGATACTGTGTGACATTTCAGCAGATTCAGAAGAGCTGCAAAGGGCTTTAAAGCTAGGGTTACTGCCTAGATTTTAATGCAGTAGTGGTTATGTCTTGTCTAGGATTATACCTTATCTGAGATTATACTATATCTTAGATTATATCTTACCCCGATTGCAATTGTTTGTGCAGTCCTGCACATGCTCTCTAAGAGCTCCCTGTCCTGAGCGGGTCCCTCCTCAATGCCAGGTGGTGCCTTCAGCTAGGACATGGAGAGTGGGGGATGGTTCAAGTTTACTTGCTACCAGATCAAATCTGGAGGCAATTGCCATGGATGAATACATACTGGGTCTCATTATTGGACCAAATTAGCATGGGGAGCTTTTCACGAGTCTACATCTAATTATGACCAAGCCAAGCACCAGACAAGCAGGCAGCCAAATGTGGATCCTTCTTCCCTCATCATTGGACTGATTATCTAAACTCTGATGCTTCCAAACAGGTTTGAGCTACAGAGTCAGGCATCAAAGCCCTCTGGGACTATTAACCCACACTGGAATGAGGATCCAGACACAGCCAGACACAGCCAGAAACCACCAGACACAGCCAGACACAGCCTGCATGCAATATATGTATGTGATTTGTGAGGGGAGGTAACTAAGGCACTAGTGAGTGGGAAGGTAACTAATGTACTAGTGAGTGAGGTAACTAAAGCACTAGTGAGTGAGGAGATAACTAGGGCATTAGTGAGCGGGGAGGTATCTATTGCACTAGTGAGTGGGGAGGTAACTAGTGCACTAATGAGAAGGGAGGTAACTAGGGCACTAGTGAGTGGGGAGGTAACTAGGGCACTAGCATGGACTACTTCCATGTCAAATTGATTAATTCTTGGAAATGTATGTTATAATTTTTTTCCTAATTATTTATGTTCAGTACAATTTAAACCTGATAATCTGGTTTGAGGAAAACAAAAAATATGAAAATTAAAGAATATTTCAGAAAAGTTATTAAACATTTTGGACTTCCACTCAGGACAGTTACAGTCAACAGTGACAAACAACAATCAAACCTTAAGCAAGGATGATCTATTATTAATGATCCATTATTAATGATCTATTGTTAATGATCCATTATTAATTATCTATTATTAATGATCCATTATTAATGAGCCATATTTAATGATCCATTATTAATGATCATTACATGTTTTTCATGCTGCCTTGTGGCCATGGTTACTGTTGTCCTCGCTGTTGGGTGGTCTGATGGACATTTGTGACTGAGGCCATTAGACTGATTAATTAGACTAACCTTTTGATCTTTGTATGAGTTTTGTGGTGAGGTATTTGTATGGGTTTTGGGGTGAGGTCTTGATCTTCAGTTTTTGGGGGTGATCTGGGTCTTGAGCACTGTGGCCTTGCTTTGGGTTTTGTGGGGAGTGGTCTTAGTCTGGGCCCCAATGTGATGTTCATTGGCTTTCTGAGAAGTTGCTGACCAGCATATTTACTCTTATAATTAGCAATAAATAGGGAGAAAATGTATGCTAATTAAATACACTAATTAGACACATCTGTCTGTAGTAAATGTTGAACAACACCACTCCGACTCCTTATTCACTTGTCCTGTTATTACACCAGTATAAAAGGTGGTGGGCAACTTTCTAATATTCTGGGTGTGTCCAGTTTTCATATTCACAGAATTTGGATTCCTAATGAGGGTAAGTATAGGCATACTTCTGCATCAAGTAAATTATTATTCAGAAAGCAAATTATTATTCAATATAGAAAGAAAAACTATTACGTTTAATTGACTAAATAAAACTGCTTTCATTATTTTGACTTAAGGAGCCATTTATGCAGATTCAGATAATTCCAGAAGGTTGCATTTTCCTAACAGGAATATGAACTAATCATTTAATGGAAATAAGCCTGATTTTTAGAGCAATGCATTTCAGCAAAGTGCTTCTGAATTCGTAGCTGGAAGACCCAGTTTATATATGAAAATGCAGGTGTTTAAATTATAGCATTCATTCCATGGGTTTCTCAAATTCCAAGTGTAGATCAGTTCTTTATATGCAAATTTCTTTACTTCAATGTTCCCATAGCAACAACTAACATTGCAAAAAATAGAATCATTAATACAATGTCCATTACTATTAAAATAGTTTGCCACTGGGCAGATCCTTAATTCTTGTGGTCCAAAGGTGTTCAACAGAGCAATCAGCAAGCCTTATCCTTATTTCTCCAATGTGAAGCTGATTACATATGACCAGTGTTGTGAATAACCAGTGTTATTTTTAACGGCGTTAGGTAACGGCGTAATTTTGTCAGTAACGGGATAATATAATTAATTACTTTTCGTTACAACGCCGTTGACGTTACTGGTCATTAAAAGCGGTGCGTTACTATATATTGATATATAAACAGTAATGCGAGCGGACCGCTGCCCAGGCTAGTGAGGAGTAACAGATCTCGATAGGTCACAGTTCTCGGTGTAACACCTGTTTAACTTAACAAGTCAGTAAGCGATTGGCTAAGGCAGCGTTATGGTAGCCAATCAGAGCCAGTGATTTTACACGCGTGCCGAAGCACACCAGTGACACACGACACAAATGGAGAAGAGGCAGAAATGGTGAGTCAAGAGCAAGCTGAAGAAAAATTTGCATTTTCAAGGTGGCGATATAAACATTATTTAAGAAAATACTTGAAGTTCCTGAATGTCTACCAGACTGGGTATTTGATTTATTTAATTAGGAATAGAGGTTTTATTGTGAAGTTTACTTCTGTTGTGAACAAACCAGTTGTCTCAGGTTGAGATAATTTAATTTAATTCACAATTGACAAAATATGGCACATTTCATTTCATTTTCAGAACACAAACAGCACACAGAGACGTTTTAAACTTTAGACAACGACGAGCACAGGACACTGCGCGAGCGCACATTAAATAGACAAACCACATTAGCCCCACGTGATTACGAGACGAGTCACAGGTGAGACAGATTATCACAAGACATAACCATAATCATGTAGATCCACAGATGCAGATGATGCACGTGGACAACGTAAACACATGCCCAAAAGGGAGGGGCCGGGGTCCTCAACGTGACAACTTTATATAGTGTAACTGTTTACTTTTGCTTTTTTTTTTTTTCAAAAAATCCTTATTCATTGGCATATAACTTTTTTTTAACTGTACAAATAGTGTACAGTGTAATACCAGGGAAAGCAAATAGTTGCTTTCCCTGGTAATGAGTTACTTTTATTATAGAGTAATTCAGTTACTAACTCAGTTACTTTTTTGAACAAGTAGTGAGTAACTATAACTAATTACTTTTTTAAAGTAACGTTCCCAACAATGCATATGACACCTTATGACCATATAGCACGTATAACGTATAACACCAAACGACACATGACACTATACGACCATATGGTGTATATGACCGTATGACCATATTACACCATTTGACCATATGACAACATGTATAAGAACCATATGACACAGTATGACCATATGACAATATGCATAAGCACCATATGTGTAAATGCCTCTTATTCCATTGTTGATGCACTGTTTTCAGCCTTATCCCACAACAATAGATTTATTTGTGTGCATCTGAATGTATAGTATTTGTGTGTATTTGTGTGTGTATTTGTGTGTGTGTGTGTGTGTGTGTGTGTGTGTGTGTGTGTGTGTGTGTGTGTGTGTGTGTGTGTGTGTGTGTGTGTGAGTGTCTGCGTGTGATATAGGTGTACCTGAGCCCTGGAAACTCACACACAGCCCACTGGAAACCAGCACATGGTACTAGCATCATTTGACTTATTTGAGTTGCAGCTGTAAACACCACAGGGCAGATGGCCATGCAGTCAGACAGTGTGAAGCCTACACTGACCACTGACCATACATCACAAGCTTTGCTGACCATACATCACAGGCTGTGCTGACCATATATCACTGGCTGTGCTGACAGTACATCACTGTCTGTGCTATACATCACAGGCTGTGCTGACCATACATCACAGGTTGTGCTGACCATACATCACAGGCTGTGCTGACCATACATCACTGGCTGTGCTATACATCACAGGCTGTGCTGACCATACATCACAGGCTGTTCTGACCATACATCACAGGCTGTGCTGACCGTACATCACTGGCTGTGCTATACATCACAGGCTGTGCTGACCATACATCACTGGCTGTGCTATACATCACAGGCTGTGCTGACCATACATCACAGGCTGTGTTGACCATACATCACAGGCTGTGTTGGCCATACATCACAGGCTGTGCTATACATCACAGGCTGTGCTGACCATACATCACTGGCTGTGCTATACATCACAGGCTGTGCTGACCATACATCACAGGCTGTGTTGACCATACATCACAGGCTGTGTTGGCCATACATCACAGGCTGTGCTGACCATACATCACAGGCTGTGCTGATCATTCATCACTGGCTGTGCTATACATCACAGGCTGTGCTGACCATGCATCACAGGCTGTGCTGACCATACATCACAGGCTGGAGCTCCAGTGCTTATCTCCAGCCTCCAACTACAGCAACTCAACTCCACCTGTCTGCTGGTGGGGAGGGACTTTCCACAGCATAATCCTATCTGGCCTTTTCTTGACCTAATACTGATTGTAATGATTGACATGGGTGTAGACTGTTGCCACTTCTCAACAAGCGAAGACTGAAAAAGGCAATCACAAACACCTTCCTCTGCATAGATGTTCTCTGTGCAGTTGATATTTTCACTATGACCATATCACTCCTTCAGATATTTTTTTTTATTTTACATGTTTAAAGAATCAGTAAATTAGTGTGACTGTTTCAATACGCTTACATAATGTTGTTACATTTTGACATTTGACAAGAAATACGTTTTCCAGATTCAATCTGGAGGTCATTACATTCTTTCAATCTCTTCTTGTTCAATAGACTAAAATAGACAATGATGTAAATTCAAACGCAACTAGAAACAATAGCGGAATGATTTTTAGCGTTTCATCCGGATATTTATTTAAACCTGAACTAGCTTCTACCCTACTGTTTTTTTTCCTTTGCTGTTTGCAGCATAAAAATAACGCACACTTACATAATCGGCACGAATAGACCGCTGTGGAGGCAGTTACTATGGCAACAACCTCCCCCTTTCCTGGCCACACTCTCGCGCACATCTCTTACGCCACCTCCTCCAGCATCTCGTCGCGCGGTTCGACCTCTTCCTCCCCACCGACACAGCATCCTCAGAATAACAGGATATTCCCTCTCGCGGACACACAGCGGGGAAAATGGCGCTCATTCCGTCCCAGATCCTAAGAGTAGCGATACTCTTGTCATATTTCTCCATCATCTGCAATTATAAAGCCATAGACATGCCCGCGCATCAGACATACGGTGGTAGCTGGAAGTTTCTAACGTTCATAAATTTGGTAAGTGTTCATCGCAATCGACGGCTGATTATTTATTTGAGAGCGAAATGTAGGCCTGTCGTCACAACCTGATATCATGGGCAGGCCCCAGCTAAAACGCAATCACAACGAATTAGCTTGTGCAAATATCTGTACTAATATTCTTGATACCATATGAACTGTCCTTCCACTGTGAGTCACAAAATAATATGCTGGATCATTTTGTGATAAGATCATCAACACAATGAACTTAACATCTTATTTCCAATGGCTCACAGTAAAAGGTTTATATTAAGTTAAACAAATACAACGCGTCTTTACTTTTTCCAGTTATTTGGATAAATATGAGATATGTCTTAACCATTTCCCAGTGTTTCTTGCGTGTAGAAACAGCTGTGGGTCACATCAGGTGCTTGTAGTTTATCCAGCGCACGCGCGCACACACACTGGCGCGTGTACTGTCCGTCTGCGAGCCGTTGAGTCACGTTTTCCACGTAAACAGCTCGTTTTACTTCCCGTTTAATCGTGATTTTAATAGAAATAGCGCTGAATGTGAACCAGCAATAAAGTTGTTTTGTTATTCTCTTATTTTGGCACTTCATTCTAAAAAAAAACACGTTCACGTATTGTGCTATAGGCTCTGTAGTTTGTGAGTGCGTTTGAAGCTTGCGCGGGTGTATAGACACACAGAGCTATGTAGATAAGTGAGCGTGTTGACATGCGCACCCCCAAATTACACGTTATTCTCAAAAAGTAAAGTTTTCTAAAAAGCACTGTAGCAGTTGACTACACGATCTACCTCTGAGTATAATAATAAAAAAAGCCTTTTAACATAAGTCTTTTAACATAAGTTGGTGTAGGTTTTCTGATGGACACGTGCATGCATTAACAAAACAGCTTAAATCAACTGAACTACAAACGAAAACCTGATGAAGTTCCTTCACTACACCTGTCAGGAATATATAACTTTTGATAAGTGTGGAATATTTGGTAATTTATTGTGACCCCAGTAACTTGTGGAAACTGTCACTGTTTGATGTGTTCTCTTTGGTGTCTTCCCACTGTGTGTGAACTATTATTAGAGCAGACAGTGAAGACGCATTAGCACAGAAGCACATCACTTTTTGGCACAACTTGTGATCTTTTCTAGGACAAACAGTCCCTTTCCCTGGGGAATCTGGGTGAGTCTGGCTGCAGTACCTAGACTCTTAGAAGTCTTCAACACAGTTGTCATCTTTACCCACTCTTTTTCTTCTTCTTCTTCTAATAATAATAATAATAATAATAATAACAGGGTTATGTGTCCACAGGGATTCTGTTGGCTGTGAGTTTTGTTTTGAAGGAGCTTTGTTCACTGAGTTCCTATTGGGCACTCGTAGGACGAGGTGCAGTATGGGGCCCCTACACACCTTTGGCCACACACTGTTGTATGGACCACGAGTCCCCAATAAATCGTAGCTGTTCCCCTGAACACATGCAGGTGCTCAGACTCGTATGTACTAATCTGAGATAATGACATTATCACAGCAAATAGCATTCCTGGCTAAACCATGCAACCTGAAGGTATATATTATATAAAGCATAACTGACCAGTATTATTCATGACTAGCACTTTTACTCATGGAAAATCCTTTGTGCAGCTGCCTGGTGTGTTTTAGAGGCTTCTGTTTAATAAGGACCAGAGGTTCTCAACACTTAATCCACAGACCTCACAGGGGCGTGTGTCTCAGTGCAAACAAAAATCATTATGGTTATTTCTAAATTCAAAACAAAACCGTTTTTAAGACAATGCCATGCTAGTAAATGATGTCATGCATGTTATATAGACTGGGCCTGCAGCTCAAACCAGTGAGTCTCCTGGCATCAGGAGAACGTGATTCTTATCCCATAACTGAAGACAAGAGTGAAAAGTGTGTGTGTGTGTGTGTGTGTGTGTGTGTGTGTGTGTGTGTGTGTGTAGTAGTAGTAGTAGTAGTAGTAATAGTAGCAGCGGTAGCAGTAGTATACTGTGACAGTCCTCAACTCAAACGTAAGAAAGCAATTTTCCAACTGGGAGGATAATGAGGAATAAAAAATGAAACAGTGAATTAACGAGATTCAAAGGAACAGTTTTTCATGTACTGGATTTCTTTGGATGAGAAAAAAGAGTGTGAATAATGCACACACCGCTTATGAATCTCTTCCCGATGATATCTCTTCTGGTATCACTGCTGATTTCGCTGCTGATATCACTGTTGAGTTAACTGAAAATGAAAATGGCTTAGGTTAAAAGCAAATATAATAATATGAAGTAGTCTAAGTGTTCTATCTGTATATGAAGTAGTATATAATTGATCGTGTTAATTCAATTGTGTAATAGCTTTCTGCTCTCTTACTGCTGTGAATGTCTGTATCGTTGCTACTTAAAATATAGTTACTTCCCATGACGCAGAATGAAGTATGTAAACTATGTTTACATAAAATTAGGAGCATTCAAATGTTTTTTACACCACATTTGAATTTAATTAGCAATTCTTCTTTCCCAGAATGTACTGCAGATATGCAGATAGCAGAAGCAAAAGAGTTGCTGTTTCTTAAATATCGCTAAGCAGGTAAACACACACTGCATGGCCAAACGGTGCTCTGTGGTCTCTCCAGTTCATACAGGCTGTGTTCTTTGGTGTGTGTGTCCTGACGGATCTCTCCAGCATCTTGACCAAAGGTGCTGCCAGCAGGGAACAGGAAAGGCAGTTACGGAAGCTGATTGGCCTGCGTGATTGGATGATGGCTGTGCTAGCCTTCCCTGTGGGAGTGGTAAGTGCCTTCACCATGACGATGGAAAAGAGTTTTTTTTTTAAGTCATTCGGATTGATTGAAAGTAATGTTTTTGTTTAACTGATAATGGAGCCCTAATGGTCCTTTATATAAAAGCTCATATTAGAAATAACTCATGGTAATGGAATTATGTTATGTTAAGTGCTAAAGTCACTGTAAGGCGTCGCTGTGTTAACATGGGGCAAAGAGACTGTACACAGTCATGAATGAACCACATTGTCAAGAGTTCCTTTCTTCCACACTTATGTCACTGACATTATGAAACCGTACAGTTTGACACGAAAACAGTGGCAACTATTCAAACCTTATTTCAGGCAGCCATCCAGCATGTGCATGCTGGATTCAACCAGCCAAACATCTTTAGCCTGACCACACTATTGTCGTTTGACTCATGTCCTCCACGATCGCTTTAAACTGTTCTTCCTGCATGACTCTTCTTAGCAAAGGCAACAGTTGTGCCCTAGAGCAAAAAAAAAAGTTGTATATATTTGGACAGATGTGAATGGAGCCCGCAGGCCCTGTGGGGTATTTTTTGGTAATCGTGTGGGGTATTTTTTGTGGTTATACAAAACCTAAATCATGTCACACATCTAATGTCAAGGATTTGGGGGAAGCAGTGTACGGAAGGCTCCCACACTTGTCCTGAGAGAAAGGCATTGTATGTTCTTTTGGCCAATGCCGATCTGGGCTTCGGTCTCACAAACCCCTTTGAGAGTAGCGACACCGATGCACATTGTCTGTAATGTACAGAGCCATTTGCCTTGCAAATTCCCGTCATCTGTCTTCTGGATGGCATGACCCAACTCTGTAGCGATTGGCTGGGAGCAAGGACATGTGCAGGGGCCAGAGCAGGAAGCAGCATGTTTGTCGTGCTTTTGTATGCACAGCAGGCATAATGGCCATCAGATAGCTGCATGGGAAATATTTACATGACGCCTGCACATGTCTTGCTTTGTAGTCAGCTGGCTGGAGATTTTTTTTCAGGATCACATGACACAGGGGGAAGGTGGAGGAAATGTAAGCTCTCTGTGAAACTGTGGCCACATGTACATGGATGACTTCTTCTTGCACATATCATATGTGACCACATGACCATCACCTGAGCCTTACTGGAGACCAGGAGCCTGAAGAGTCAACAAAATCACAACCAGTCCCTGCAGGATAAGCAATGCCCATAAATAACGTTCATTAATTCAAAACAGACCATACAGATACTGCACCATGTTCAGATGATGAAGGAGCAGGTCCTGAATTCTTCTTCACGAGGCCTACGCTTGAGCTCACCCTCAGCTTACCATTGTCCTTATTTCAGAAGACATCTACAGCTCCAAGATGGTGACGGATAAGGGTGGTGTGATGAGTGGTGTGATAAGCCTCTTCTTGGGGATTAAATGTGGCTACTGATGTGAAGACACTGGCTCTGAGCCTGTTGGTGGCTGTTTTTTTCCAGAGTCTTTGTAAAGTACTAACTCTTTTCCTGGAGAAGGGAGGTGGTAAGAGCATGAGTCAGGTGACCAGGGGTGTTTCTCTGTGCCGAAACACTGGCCGTGGGAGCAGGAGGGCCAGGGGCAAGACACACTGTGAGACACACCACATGACACGGTGTGGAACACACCGCAGGACACACTGCATGACTCACCGTGGAACCCCGAGACACACTGTGGGACAGAGAGCAGGACCAAACATGGTGCGGGACACGCTGGAGGACACACTTCAGGACACACGGCCAGACAGACCGCAGAACACTATGGAAGACCATGGAACACACCATAGGACTCACTGTGGGAGTCACTGCAGATCGCAGTGGGACACGCCGTCAGACACAGAGGCGAACACCGTGATACAGTGTGGAACACACAATGGGGAACGTAAGAGAAAAGCAGGCACACCTGTAGCATTACCTGTGCACAGGGCAGAATGTGCCTCTCTGCTGTCATTATAAGAACAGGTATGAAACCAGCAGCAGACAATGGGAATTTAATAGGTGGATAAGCAAGGACATGAAAGCAATTTAACCAAGACATAATTAAGTCAAACTCAAGACTATAAAGTATTCATGTGCCCTCATGATACACTAGACATGTACTTTAGTCATTTACAATTGGCTGCAGTCATAAACAAACATATCCTTGAGACAAAGACAACAAAAACATATTTTAATTCCCATAAATGGCTTTTGTGTTACAGTTTGTTGTGACCATGTTCTGGAGTCTGTACGTGTATGACAGAGACCTGGTGTACCCAAGACTGCTGGACAGTTTCATACCTCAGTGGCTCAATCACGGAATGGTAAGAACTGGACTGCTTTCTTCTTAATGCTGGTGTATTAACATAGAGCAAACATACACCACCAAAGTACTGCACTAAAGGGCAAATGAAAGGCAAATTTACATTTACGGCATTTGGCAGACACTCTTATCCAGAGCGACTTACATTTTTATCTCATTTTTATACAAGTGAGCAATTGAGGGTTAAGGGCCTTGCTCAGGGGCACCTCAGTCATGGCATCAAGCCTGGGGATCGAACCCACGACCCTCCGGTCACAAGACCAGTTCCCTAACCACCAGGCCATGACTGCCCCCAAATGACATTACACAGGTCCTGAAGTTCTGCAGTACAGAGTGAAAAGCACATTTTGTACCCGCCAATCTTTTAGGCTATATTGATGATATGTAAAAACAATAACAAATGGTTGTGCAATAATTTCAGTCAGGTGGAGCAAAGCACACATGCTTGCACCATCAGAGGGAGTTTCATTACGGGGGTTTCTGGTGACTGACTTGGATAATTAATATTTGTGTCTGTGTCTATGTCTGGTAGTTCCTGCATCAAATAAAGGGCATGACAGTGCAGTTGTCCGGTTACCCAATCACAACTAGGTTTAGTCATTTTAATGGATTGAAAAAGCCAATATGACCCACAGAAAGGAATGTAAAGACTTTTTTGACACATATACACACACACATACACCCACACAATAAGGCATAGCACAGAAGGCATAGCGCACCCCACACATACACACACCCCACACACACACACCTCAGACATACACACCCCACCTGAAGGATGCCTGGTGAGATCAAAGACAATGACAAGTCAAACATAAAGAACACGTCCCGTGCACAAGCACCGCCACACGCAGCTGCCTCGGGGCCTGTGGAGAACTCGGAACATCTCAGGATATCTCTGTTCTCAAACAAAACTCTTACGGAATGAGTAGATATCCAGTGACATGATAATCCCTTCCACTTCAGTGAGAAACTACTATTATCTTGAACGTTAAGAGTGGATATCACTGTGCAGCTGAACTAGCTAGCCAGCTACTGAGTTGTCTTGATGAAATGTAAATTAGAAATTTACTTGAAAATGACATAGCTGACGTATGTGACAACATAGAGTGCTTCTGTGAATTGGACACAGGTGAAAACACTAGGCGGTCATTAGCTGCTATTTAGTAGCTTGGAACATAACGCCTATGGTGCCTTGAGAAGGTATAAAAACTACTGATATCCCTTGTAGATACATACACACACATACATGCATATTGTTGTTGTTTTGTTCTTTGCAGTACCTGCAGGACTGTTGAAGGTTTGGCTGTGTGTGTCAAACAGCATGATGCCTGGTCTAGAATATAGGCTGATGTATGCAAATGTAGGGGGAATGAATATTAATGGGTTAAGACTATTATGTGATAGTCCAGGACCTTTGGAACTGGTCTGTTTAACTTTATAGTTTTGCTTATGGGACTTAAATTTGAAGGAAGCAAAGTGCATCAGTTTTGGAGGTTAATAGTATGTCAGTTCGAAGTACCAAACTCTCCTTATTCAACTATGTCAATGTAGTATTCCATTCTAAGCACCATTGCATATTGATCTCAGTACTGACATACTGTAACCTTAGTGTCCAGTGATATAACACACGGCAGGACATACAGATTTCCGCTGTGTTCTTAGTGTAGTTAGATCTGAAACACTTAAGATATAGTAGTGACTTTGATAACTGTTATGCAATTACAATCCCATTGACACTCTAAACTTTAATTTGAAAAATCATGTAGAAAATCATATTCAAATAGCTTTCTAGACACATTTGTGTCAGGGTTTCAGCCTACTAATGGTATAGAGACCTCTCTAATTAAAGTAATTCATTTATTTAGATGCAGACACTGGGAAAATATCAGTTATAGTACTGTTTAATCTCAGTGCAGATTGTCAAACCATTTGCCAGAACATTCTCATGTTTTCTACCTACGTGAAGCGGGTTACATTCCGGTTCGCCCACCTCATTTTGAAACGTTTGGTGTATTTTTATCAAAAGAAATAGGTCCTGGAACCCCCAAAGTTCATTCCCAGCTGGGACCAGGAAGTGCAGGAAGCATGAGGACATGTGGGGGCATGTCAAGTAGTAGAGAATACGTCATCACAGCAGAACTGGATGGGTAATATGCTCGATGAAGCGCTGGGAAACAGACCAGCAATCCAGATGACTGCGTAGCCTGTCTGTAGTTTCCATGAGTGTGTTAGCCTGTGTGTGTGTTTCCATGACTATTTAATATTGATATATTCATTATATTAACATTATTCATCATCTTTTATTTCATTATCCATAATTATTATCCATCTTAAAATCACCAGTTGATCTGTGCTTGCTCTTTTGGACATACTCTTTGTGCACTTTGACACACCCTGATGATGCATCCTTGGTTCCAACAACAATCTGTGAAATCATGGGCTGGTTATCTGAATAGCTCCAAGGTTCTCAGAAGCACAAACCAGAATGGTGTGTGAACCAGAAAGGAACCCATTTCCCATTGGTGGAGAAGGGGCTAATAGCCATGATAAGTGGGTTGGGCTCTCAGGAACAGTCTTAAAATGGTTCAGTTCATATCTGGAAGGCAGAAATGACTTTGTCGAATTAGAAAATAATGTTTCTGAACAAATGCTGGTGACCTATGGTGTGCCGTAGGGTTAAATTTTTGGGCTGCTCTTTTAAAATTATACATGCTTCCTCTTGGCCAAATCCTACAGATGTTGGGCTGTCTTACCACAGCTGTTTAGAGTATGGGTTTACTTAGTCCTCACACCAAAAGTCTACAGTCCGCTCTTTGGTCCTCCCTACAGTCCCCTCTATGGTGCACTCAGCTAAGTGCAAAAGTGCCATAAACACATCACTATTTAGCCAAAATGTCCTATAGTTGAATGAAGATAAACGAGGCATTGTTGTATTTTTAAACATCATAAATTAATTGCTTTCAAATGTAAGTAGCTAGCTCACATCTCATAAGCTAAGTAGCTATATCATACCAATGGTGTAGTAATGGACTATGCTACTCAGCCGTATATATTTTAACTTATAATTAACTTTTGGGTTAGGGAAGACAGCCTATATGGATGAGCTACAGTAACAGACCAGTTAGTTGTGATTCACTATAGTAGTGCCTGGTTCTATGATTAGTGTTAGCCATATTCCTAACCCTAAACTTAAACCTATGACCTAATCTTCAAGCCTAACCATAACTGTAATCTTTAACCCTAACCTTAATCCAAATCCTTAAGCCTAGTCCTAACCTTAACCCTAACACCTAATCCTCAAGCCTAACCCTAACTCTAACCCTATACTTAAACCTTTGACCTAATCCTCAAGCCTAACCATAACTGTAATCCTTAACCCTAACCTTAAATCCAAACCCTTCCTTTTGGGAAGGAGTTGGTGAGCCGGTGCACCTAAAGGTTTCAGACCCATTGTTTGAAAAACCTAACCCTAATCCTTAACTCCAACTCTTAACATAACACTTAGCCCTAACCCTAATCCTTATGAAAGGTTTGTTACTTTCTCCCAAGACAAAAGAAGCTTAAAATCCTGGTAAGATTGTTTCCCCTCAAATACATCTGCTACCTACACAGGCTAGTTCACCCTAACCCTAACCCTTAAGTCTAATGCTAACCCTAACCTTAACCTAACCCCAACCTAGTTCACTGGTCATGTTATTAGCCTAACCCAGTTCACTTGCCATGCCTCGGGACCTTGTGCCACAGATATTATCCCAAAACAATCCAGAGGCTTTGGGTTAAAAGCCAAATCATATAATTTTATAATTGCTGGAATTATGAAGTTTTACTAAGTGGATGAGACACTTTTATATATGAGTTTTTGTCATCCTTGTCATGAAAGATAAATTAGGCCACCGGGAAATTTCTCCATGTGTTGGGAGAGTCAGACTCACTTCACAGAGGTTGTTACCTCAGATTGACATCTGCAGCATTGCAAGTGCGTTGTTGTGTGCATTTTTAATACACATCGTTGTCAGCATTTTCTATATGTGTTGCTATGTTTCACCCAACACTCACTTGAGTGGATCAGACAAATTGGCTCTAAACAAAATGGAATATGTAAGCAAATGTGTAAATCATGACCACTCCTGCAAAAGCAGACCGACGCCAGCCTTCGGGCCCTTGTGGTCACCACTGCAGTGGGCTGTTCAGGGTAAACCCAGCAGTGAGAAGTTCGGCACAGCTGAGAACATCATCATAATCATAATAATATGCGAAGTTGAGGAGGTCGGCGTCGCAGCGGCCGCTGGAGGGTTACTCCGTCGTAAATATTTTGCCGCATTCCATGGTACCGCATTTGTTTGTTGATCAGCACTTCCACGGCAACCGTCCTCCGCTCCCACCGTCCGCTCCGAGGACGAATCAGTGGCTGTTACTGCCGGGCAGAAGAGTGACGACACGCCATCGCTGGGATTCTGCCTGCAGAAATCTTACCTCAGGCTCAGTGAGCTAACCTGCACAACGGGGCAACACAACTACTTCTCTCCGCTCCACCGGTAGAGCGAGGTGCCTGCTCTTGAGAAAACTGCGAGATTTTGACTGAAGTGAACAGTGTTGTCATAAAGTGAAAAGTGTTGTCATAACATTGAAGAGCAGAGGAACTTTTTTGTACTTTTTAAAATCTTATTTGAATCTGACTTGCCAGGATGCAGGTCTTCTGTAGATGAGTGTGGTGCCCATGTGGAGGGAGGGCATCACAGCAAAGCCCTCTCAAGCTTTCCAAAATTATCTATGCGGTCTAATTTAAATATTTGTGAATAATAATTAGACAGCTGTGTTTCTTGAAAGCCGTCACACAGGGTACAGACCTAACATCACGAGACCCACAATAGCTGAAATAAAATTTTTGAAAGATGTTACTGTGGATTGGGGAATAGGAGCATGACCCTTTCATCAGTGGATTTTTAAGATGCCATCGGCCTAGAAACTGCAATGTTAGGGTGTAAAATTAGGGCATATGTCTCTTCAGCAGTACTGGAATTAGGGTGGAGTCTCTTTATCAGTACTTGAAGAGGCTTCTGTCATGGTAATGCCAGGAGGAAGCGCACCCAGGAGGCAGTGTACCTGTGTCACTCCTGAGCCAGGCTTCACAGAACTGCTTTGCACAGGACCGGCTGTGCCGGTCATGCTTGAATCAGTGTACTGGTGGAACACACCACCAATAAACTTCTCACATGTCCCTGAAGAGTTTGACCGACTCAAACGTCCCAGCTCACCATCACAGTGTCCCACAGCAAAACCCCAAAAGGAGAGGACAGACTACAGCTGTCACTTTCCCCGCTGAGGGGATGTTCAGTGACATCTCTGTCTCTGGGCACCGCCCCATTTACACCAGGCAGCGCCTCCTCCTGGTGAGAGCTTGGTCAGATACAGTCATATTTAATTCAGCAGGTCGATTCAGGGGAGCTTTAAATGACTCCAGGCCATGGCATGGAGCTCATTGTGTTCAGGGGCTTTTATGACTGATTAGCTGAGGTAAACAACCCCTATTTCTCCGACAGCTCTTTGTTGGGCTGTGAGCTGGAAACAGAGGAGACCAACGTGATCCAGTACAGAAGCCCGTCCGCGCCTGCAGACCCCCCCCCCCCCCCCCCCCCCCCCCCAACCATCAACTATTCATGGGCCTGGGTGAGACCAGGAGAGCATGTGTTCCTGTCCTCTGCTCCTTCACTTCGTTGGGCTTCTCTGTTTCTCTGGTGCTTACTCATAGGGTGCTTTTTGAACTTTTGTAGTGCTCACGTTGGAGCACAGCTTGCATATAGGTATCGTAACTGTACAAGTTAGTATGACAATTTACAGAAAAGTCTTCAGCTCTGCAGAGGGACTGATTTTGGCACAACCAGTTCTTGTAACCAGACACCCTAGGATTTTGTAACAGGCTCCAATGATTAAACAACCTAATAGTTTCCTTTGGCCTGTAGCAATCTTCATCGTTTTCCGTGTGTTAGTAAAGCTTCATCACATTAACGTGCTTCATAACCCTGCTCTTAAACTGTCTCTGACCTGTGGGTACTGGTTCCTCACAGTTCCTGCTCCTGTATGTCAGGCTGTTGTTTAGAGCGGAACATATCTGTCCTCACAGGTCATTTTGGGATGAGCTTCTCTTACTGGACTCCAATATGCTCAGAGTTTTTTTAGAGCATTGAAGAAGCCCTGCTCCAGTTAAGTGCTCATACAGATGTATGTAGTTCAAATCAAGCACCCCAAACAGAGGTGATAAACAGGTTCTCGTTTGAAAAAAAAATGTTTCTAGCTAATAATGTTTGGTCCAGTGCTGTTAGATGAACCATACTGGGTCTAGAGGAATTGTGTGTGCATGTATACAGTGGTGCAAGCCGAGGCTCCTGTTAGGATGCTGATAAGATGAGAACCAGATGTGTTTGTGCATTTCAGTTGTTATCCAAACTCATATGGACTTTATAATACACACACTTTAAATTAAGTCTTGCTCTGGCTTAACTTCACAAGCTGATGCTAACAGCCATTCCATTACAAACAAGCCCGGTCTGCTTTCTAATAACCTAAAACCAGCTGACTGACGAGAACAGTCATTTATGCACCACAGTAGACATTTCCACTGGGCACTGTTGAGGTCATTAGCGTATTATTTCATACAGTCTTGAGAAAACAATATGTCCAGGCAGGACGATTTTAGATGTTTTGGCGTGTTCTTAGAGGCTCTGATAGCTTATAAATCTGGCTGTTGACAGACTGCCACCTGGTGGTCACTGCCAATCTCAGTATTGGGTCTGGGTGTTACTAGACAGTGTAATTCCCCAGGTACCTGTAAGATGCAGAATGGTTTAAATTATATGTTGTCCTCTGTTATAGCCATGGAGGTTTCAATGTGTGTTTAAACATCCTGCAATATGTAACCGGGAGGTAAAATGGGATGATCCCTCTCTGTAGAAGTGCTGGAATGGTGTGTTTTCACTCTATTGTAGCTTTCGCTACCATTGAGAGTTTTCTGTTTGTATACGCAGAGCTGCCGTCCTTCATGCTAACTGGAACACATGCTTTACCCTATATGTGCTAACAGACCCTCAAGCTAACAGGAATACATGTTTTACCCTATATGTGCTAACAGACCCTCAAGCTAACAGGAATACATGCTTTACTCTATATGTGCTAACAGACCCTCAAGCTAACAGGAATACATGCTTTACCCTATATGTGCTAACAGACCCTCAAGCTAACAGGAATACATGCTTTACCCTATATGTGCTAACCGCACAGCTCTTTATTTCATAAGAGAGAAGGATGGCTTCTGTTTTGTTCTGTCAGGTGTATCAGTGTTCGAGGGATCTGTCAGCATGGCAACAGCTCCTCGCTCTCGACTGCTCAGCTGACAGATGGCATCTCATTGTTGTGGCTGGCAAGTCACCAGCCCAAAGGACATACTGTACTACTCAGGCTACGGCAACACTTACACAGGGTATTGCAGTGCTTACACAGGGTTATGGTCAGGGTTAGGGTCAGGATTTAGGTTTAGGGTTAGGTACTGCAATGCTTACACAGGGTACTGCAATGCTTATGATTAGAGAGAGACTCATAGTAAAAATTTGCAGCAGAAACACTCTAGGCCTACAGTCAATAACCTTTTCTTAGGTAATAAGTGCTCATCATGGGGTGTTGGTGTCTTTCACAATTGAGTCTAAGGTTTGGTAGGTTGTGAATCATTTAGCAGAAGATTTCATAACACTGAGGGCAGGGATAAATCTGGGTCCTGGGGTGTCCTTGTGGATAGCGTGCTTGTGGGAATGTGCTCTGGCTTTAGCACTCAGATGTGCTGTCATGCAGTACTTAACACGTGACAGGTCAGAGGTCAGAGCTTGGCTCAACTGGATTACACCCACCCACAAACACACACACATATGCACACACTCACACTCAACACATGCACACACACCCACACACACACATTTCATGGCACAGGAAACAAAAGACCCATTCTGTGTCACACCCTGCCTTGTATCCGGTCTGTCAGAAAGAGGCCCAGCAGCAGTGCCAGGTACATGCAGCCAGACCGGCCTGTCATAACGAGAGATCATCTCCTCCCAAGACTGCCAGCAGACGCCATGCTGGAGAAGCTTCTTCTCATCTTTGAACTCCAGCAGAAAACACATCCTCACATCCTCAATCACAAAAATGGCAGCTGCTTCAGGTTCAGATTTTGTTTTTGCAGCGCTGCTGCACAGGACCCAGTAAAATTGACCATCTATGTTTTCATCACTGTTAGAACACTTAAGTCCCTTGGCTGAAGAACATTTAAGTCCCTTCACATGCCTGAGAACAGTTGTTTCACTGCAATTTGCTTCAGCCTTAGCACACTGCTTGTCTCCTAGATAATAGCTTCTGCAAAACAAAGGCAATCGCATCAGCTCCACAACTTGTTATGTTGGAGACGCTGATTCACACTTCAAGGACCGGTTTTAGGTTCAGATATGTCAGCATGTTCAGCATGATGTAACCGCTTGTGTTAAGATGCTTTTCCCTCAAACTCAAATAATATGTTGGAATGTTGGTGATTGGAGGTGCTAGGGTAGTGGTGTAGTGTAGGGTGGTGAAATAGTGTTGGGAAAGGGGTGCTGGAAGAATAGTAATAGTGTGGTCATGGGATTATGTTGGAGTGAGAGAATAGTGTTGGGATATTTGCTGGGATTGTGTTGTGGTGGTAGACTACTGATGGTGTGCTGCTGGAATAGTGTTGGGGTAGTGAAACAATGTTGTTTCTGGAGCTCAGGAACATGAACTCTTGTGTGATCTTTCAGCAGTGGGACGGTGGGCTTCTCACCGTAACCCCGACTAATTTACAACAGAACATGCTAGCCAGACTTTTATGTCTGCAAATCAGGGTGTCTCTGTTCACACTAATTTCACTTCAAGTCTCCCTGCATGACTTGTAAAGGGAGCAGTTAATGTTATGAACCGATAACATTAAAATCAGAAGTAGCAATATGGTAGTCAGAATGTTTACTGCATGTTTTAGCAGATCAGGGATGCGTGTGGGCTCATGTGCAGAAGGGGTCAGATATAGATATAGCACGATAGCTGGAAGAGACAGCTGGTTGTTGTATTTGATGTATGGTAAAGGTTACTGCTCTGTTACAGAGATAGTCCATTACTATCTGTCAGAAAATACTGACAGATCAGGAGGCATTAAAGGCACCGCTTTATCAGAAACTGTCAATAATGAAAAAAGGTATGACAAGACAAGATCAGATCAGATAAAATCAGATCAGATAAGATAAGATAAGAATCCTTAGTCCCACATTGGGGGAAATTCACAATATATGCCAATTAGTGGTTATTGGTCTAGAACCATAGCCACCTTGGCACTTGAACTGTGAACTGCTGTGAACTGCTGCTGTAAGTGAGGCATTCTGGTTTATTTTTGGCAAAGGTCTTACTACATAGCCCGCATTTATGGAGAGCCAGGGACAAGTAACAGGTGACAGGTGACAACTGACAGGTGTTTATAGCTGCTCAGCTAATCACAGGACGCAAGCTCCCCGATCAGCTTTCATCAGCACTGTGCTGGTTGTTCTGTCAGGGGTCATGACCTGCTTGCAGTGAGGGCTGCCAATATATTCTCCATCATGCCAACTGTGGGCCTATACCAGGGACTTCCACCAGGGGGCTTTTCATAGGCTAGTTCCATGGACTGCAGTGTTAATGACCAACACACACACACATTCTGAGATAATTTGTCATTTCTTGGCATGACATGATTTTCTAATTACCAAAAGGCTGCACTCTGGCACTGAGTCTACTGCAAGCCAGGCCTTTCTTTGACCTTTCTAAGTGAAAACAGAGACTTCACTCATTTTTCAGGTCCCTGAAGGACACTTAGCCGTGCAAATGTGCAGCACTGGGTAGAAATGGGACAGAGCCAGCTCACAGACGTGATTATACCTGACTCAGGCTAGTTCTATGTGGAGCAGGGGAGACAGATGTGTTCTTCACAAAGGGCAGAAAACAATGTGATTAGCAGATAGAAATAAACCTCAATTCCCAACCAGACTATGGTGAAAAAAGAGGATGTTCAACTATATAGTTCCCAGGAAAACAAGAGTCTTCTCCATGTGAAGTGTTCTCCACCTAGCTGCTTCCTGTGCTTTTATTAGAGTGCTGGAGAATAACTTAACAAGATCAATAATTTGAATATTGCAGGTGCGTTTTTGTGTCGTGCTAATATTTATCTGTATTCTGGTGTTTGGCAGTGTCCAATGTCATCTGTGCAATCATGACTGAGTTGCTAAGCTGAGCCTGGAAAAGTTACTAGGGTTAGGTGTCCAAACCTGCCATTAAGATGGACTCATAGCTGGACCACTAGCTCATCCTTGACAACTGGGAAAATATTTACTCTTCCCAACCCAGTGGGCTGTTTCTCCGCCGGCTTTTTTGTCCATCGTTCCTAAAGCTGGACTTGGTGTCGCTGTAAAGTGATTGGTTCTCAAGCTTGGAGTTACGGGATCTTATGCACACGTGTAACTCCTTGATTGCAGTGGAAACCGTGGTAACATCTGCATTCACACTGATGTAGCTCTGGTGAAGTGTGATGCAGAGCGAGTCTATGATGTCACAACACGTGTTTTATATCGAGCTGATGCAATTATAGTCTAGAAGGAAAAGGCAAAACTACATTTTCTGTATCTGACTCATTTTCTGCACAGTGTGTGTTGTTCATTTAAATACCACCTGCTCCATCCATGTTTATAAAGCAAAGGGACTGCAGCATTTTCCAGATCACCTTATTGAGGTGAATGTTTCCCAGTCATCACTGTGAAAAGTGGAATGATGGTCTTATATTTGTAAGTTGTGCTGTTTTGTACGAGGGGATTTTCCACAGTTTGCCCTGGTGAGCTGTCCAAAACCTCAAGATCTTCTCTGCCTGGTGGTCACATAAATACCTACCACTTTCATTTAAGACCAGAGTCCTCAAATGCATACTTAAAAAACAGCAAACCCTGGGTAGGGGTCATATCTGAGCCTGCTTCAAGACATCAAACTTCACCAGCTGGCCAAACCTCTCGCAGCGGTCTTGCCAAGTGGGGGATGTGAGCAGGCGCTTCTTATGGTGCTGCACATTTGTGCAGCCCAACCCCAACCCATCTAGAGGTATTTAGCAAAGATTCATTGATGACAGGAGAGAGGGGCTACTGGGTCATGTGACAGGGAGAGAGGGGTCATGTGACAGGAGGAGGAGCTGCTTGGATACGTGACAGGGAGAGAGGGGCTGCTGGGATACATGACAGGGAGAGAGGCTGCTGGGCCATGTGACAGGGAGAGAGGGGTCATGTGACAGGAGAGAGGGGCTGCTGGGATACATGACAGGGAGAGAGGGGTCATGTGACAGGACAGAGGGGCTGCTGGGTCTTGCAGTCCCCCTGCTGATTGGGGCTTTGTGGCAGTGTGTCAGGGTCAGTCTGGGGGGGCCAGGGAGGGAAACACAATGCCTGACCTTGGGAACACTCTCCCTGACACTGTATCCCCTCTGGGGCCTTTCTACCAGCTTAACAAGCCTACTCTTAACACACATAGGCACGGCTCGGATTCTGCTGGTATTTGCAGGCCATAACTCAGAGTGTTTAGACTGGTTAGGCTGGTTAGACTAGGTTAAGGTCTGCTCAAAGGCCGCCTTGAAACTGAAACCTAGGTGAGACCAGGCTATGACCAGGCTGAAACCACCCTTCACAGATAAGTCACGAAAACTGCGATGTCATTGCACAAATATGACTTTCACTCATTAACTCCAGTTCTAGTTAGCCATGCTGCAGTTGGAAAGCAGCTTTGTGAGTCTCAGACCTGTAGGGCTGCTTGGACAGATGGATGGTTTTAGCTCAATACATTTTGGTTCAGTAACAATGGTTATGTTCTTGATGGTTGGAACACATATGCTAGAAAAGAGACTAGACCTTACGAACCCTTGTCAAACAAAGCATCTGTATGTGGGTTAGGTTTTAGGTTGCTGTTACTAACCCCGACCCTCTCACCTGCAACATAAAACATACCTGGGTAAATTCTGGTTATTAAGTTTTGGAGGCAGATTACATGGGATTTACAGTTGTGTAATATATTAATCCCACATCCTTAAACTGCTGCTTCTGTTATAAGATGAATGGCACATTAGAGCACTGTAGCAAGGGCAGTGAATACTGCTTATTTTCCCTGTGATGGTCATGGACGGGTAGGGTGACCTTACTTCACGGACACAGCTGCAGAAAAAAATGGAAACCAGTGTGGCAGTAGCTAGGGCCGCAGTTTCCAGACTCCAGCTATAAAATCTGTACTCATGCCACATTCAAGACCATTCCAAAGAGTTTGTGGTGAGGGGGATAATGTTGGCCTCCTAAAGGTTTTGAGTGGTGGACTACAGTCTTGCCAATGAACCTTTACCAATCTCCACAAAATAGGTAGGTGTGTCAAACAGCATAAAATAAAATCTTGCCAAAGATAAGCAGATCTCGCTTTTTATATGGTGTGTGAATATAAAGTGCACGGTAATGGAGTAGGGTTGGTCATGCAGTGTGTACCTTTTCTGTCTGGACCGCTTCCACATCCAGAGTCATAATGTATGTGTGCAAGCATTCCACGGTCGTCGTTCCTGACAGAGAAGACCAGAGGAATGAAGGTGCCGTGTTTCAGAGCGGATCGTTGGAGTCGGCCTAGCCAAGCTCCGTTTCAGAGAAGCTTCGCTTTTATTTTTTCTTTAGGAAATAGCAGAAATATGAGAAAGAGCTTTGATTTTACGTGTGGTCTGTTTCAATAGATCGAGATTTTATGTGTGGTGTGTTTCAGACAGATGGGTATTTCATGCGTGGTGTTTTTGAGATGGATGGAGGTTTTATGTGTGGTGTATTTCAGAAAGATTGGGATTTCATGTGGGGTGTATTTCAGATGGATTGAGAACCATTATCATGACAACAGGGAGGTTGGCTTATCTGACTAAGGCAGGTCATGAAGACTTGCCCTTGTTAATTAAGCATCTCTGAGTAATAAATCTAATTTAGGAACAGGTCCCTCAAGATTGTATGAACATATTCCTAAGGATTATGTAGATAAACAATTCCTAGATAAGTGCACGTATTCTGAGAGTTAATTCTAATTCAACTACCATTAACTGGTGTCTCAGTGGAAGACATTTATAAACAGTGAAAAAGTCTGTTAGGAGCTGTACCTGTAGCACGTAGCGTGTCCTGTGTTAGTGGACATTAGAGACCACTTACCTCAGTCTCTTGTCCACTGACATCAGAGCATCTTTCTCTATGTCATAGTGAACTCTTGGTAGAAAAGTGCAAATCCCACACAGCTTCCTCTATAGTGACAATTCTCCATCGCTGTTAAGTACCATTTTGAAAAGAGTGAGAGTAGATTTAGTAGTGTGCCCACGCTGTACTGGCAGACAATGTCTAGGGAGTGGGTGTCTAAGCTTAACGCGGCACACTTAACTGTTACAAGCATGTCAAGACAAATCCCTCAGTCCCAGAAGGCATTCTTCTCTTGATTTATACAGGGATTTTCCCATCATGTTAATTGACTTTTAATCAGTGTAAGCACCAAAACTGTCATTAACACAAGCAGCTGGAGGGGTTTGGAGAGCTGGCGTATTTAAACCTTTTGGCTTATGCCTCTAGGGTTCCACATACCATCCAGTCCATAAGGCCTAATACTGTATCACATTCGATTTTAAATAAAATTATTTGAAAAAAAGGTATATAAATGTGTAGAGTTGAAATGGGGATGAAAAGGATGTAATAAATGAAGGCTGTGATATGAGTGGATGCTGAACATGGCTCATTTATGCAGGTGTGTTCACTTGAAGAATAATGAAGATTAAAATGATAAATGATAAAGTAAGATTATATCATCTTTGGTCTATTTAAAAAGACCAAAGAATACGGTGCTTACAGAGTCTGATGTGTAGGGATTATCAGAGAACTGCAATTGACTTACTCACTGCATGTTATCTTCAAATTAAGATTAGGCCTACATCTGTGCAGTTTGATGTATTTTGCCAATACAGCTGAGGAAAAACAAGGAGCAAAAATTATGTTTAATTGGTTCTGCAAGGTTAGAATGTGACAGGAAACATTTACACAGTTCAATATTTGTAGTTACAAATCACCTGAGAGTAATGTATTGTATAATTGTGTAGTATATTGTATAATCATGTAGTGTATTGTGTAATTGTATAATGTATTATATAATGTAGTGTATTGTATAATTATGTAGTGTATTGTATAATCATGTAGTGTATTGTATAATTGTATAGTGTACTGTATAATCATGTAGTGTATTGTATCATCATGTATCGTATTATATAATGGTGTAGTGTACTGTATAATCGTAGTGTATTGCTCTACTCCTATTTATACCCCGTCTCACCCAATCCACATGACCAACTCCTAAAACCTTCACCCTCTTAGAAGAACACAGGGAACAGATAGTGGTACAGTCATGAAATCCATATATGTTAAAATTAACATCAACATTCATTACACAGGATGTAATATTGTGAAAAAATGTTATCTGCTTTATGTAAAGCTTTCTCAACCAGCAAGGCCATTGTTTGACTGGAGTCCATGCTGTGATGCCAGTAACCACCACAGGGGGCGCTCCTTCACTCCCACTCTCTAGCAAATGGCGGAGCAGCTCTGAAAATGTCATGGCCAGGTCCACTGTTCAGCCCACAGGCTTTTGGAACCAGGGCCCTGCTATGATTGTACCAGCTTTAACCTGTTGTTGGCCTGTATTTGAGTAACTGTCCTGTTTCTCGTTTCTAGTGTCTCACTTTCATTTCATTTGCATTGTTTAATCACTATTGGGCATTTATGGTCATCTTAAAAATACTTGAACTGACAAAATGTGTTGGAGAACACAGGTGTCTTAGTAATTAGACTTCCCAGAAACCTCTCCAGTTACTGAACCACCCAGGATCTTCACCAAGAACAACCAATGAGTAACCGCAAGCACAAATGGAATCAGTCAGTCCCCAGCTGAAGAGGTTGTATGTCATCTAAAATATGTTAATCTGCAAGGGTATTCAGAACAGAAGACAAGCTTCAATAAGACTGTCCCTCCAGACAAGCTTCAATAAGACTATGTCTCTGCAGACAACATTCAATAAGACTTTGTCCCTCCAGACAACATTCAATAAGACTCTGTCCCATCTGGCAAGCTTCAAGAAGACTCTGTCCAACCAGACAAAATAGCCATGTAACAGATTTGTTATTTTACTTCTTGTGAAACTAATCTGTCTCTTTCTGCTCTCCAGCATACAACGGTGCTCCCTTTCATCATAATTGAGATGAGAACGACACACCATCAATACCCCACCAGACTCTGCGGACTGTTGGCTGTGTGCAGCTTTGCTGTTGGCTATATTCTTTGGTAACTATCTTTTGGTCAGAATTGCTGTGGGTTAATGCATGACTGACACCCTGTTGGTACTGTAACCTGTGCACCTAGTGGGAGTGTGTGCAGTACTGCAGTAAATCCAACCATTTACATTCAGGTATACAGGCCCCTGCTATACACTATGCAGGTGTGTTCAGGTAATCAATCACATCCTATACATTTGCATGTAAGTACACAGGTCCTTGCTATACAGGTAGATTCAGAATTAACTTCAGCCCACAGCAGTTGTGTATTTCACTCACTTTCTATGTCACTAATTTAAGTAGATTAGTCATACTTTATTACGCCAGGAACTTAGGCTGGGTTCTGTTGGCACAATGGGGCTTAAATCCATAGGACACATTTTACATTACTCTGTGTGTGTGTGTGTGTGTGTGCGTGTGTGTGTGTGTGTGTGTGTGTGTGTGTGTGAGAGAGAGAGAGAGAGGCATTCTTTAAGTTCTCTCTGAGAGGGAGCTTGGGGAGAACTCAAAGCATGGTAAATGCATACATCAGATAATGTGTAAATCTGTAATCTGTGTTTTACAGTCAGACACTCCCACACACTTCACTCTAGACATTCAGTGGGTGAAAGTGAGGCAGTGATTTTTACGATGAGATTTTACACACAAAGGATTTTAGTGAACATTGTCTTCTACCTTATGTAGATTAATGATATGAGGACTGCTTGACATTTACATTTCATAGTTTCCCTGCAAAAGTATTGAAATCTACTCCTAAGAAACAGATAGATAAAAAAGATTGATAGAACTACTCGAAATTAACATTGCAATGTCAGCAATAATCAGCAAAAAAAAAAAAACAATCTAAATCATTTTTGTACAGACATCTGTTTTTAACATTGCAGTGCGTAAGAACATCTTTAAGAGAGACAATACGAGCAGTGTGTGTAGATCTGAAGAACGTCTGGTAGACACATCCACTCCGCTGACTACATCTGCAGTTCTTCATATGGCATGTTGGTCAGACAGAAGGACAAACAGTCACAGACAGACCGTGGGTGCGAGTATGAGTGGTGCCGACCTCCTGTTCTGCCCGTGTGTGTCAGGATGTGCTGGGTGCACAGCGTGACAGGGTTCTGGGTGTACCCGCTGCTGGAGCACGCCGGGCCCTGCTCCAGACTGTTCTTCTTCAGCGGCCTCACCGGACTCGTTAGCCTCTACTACGTCCTGGGAGAGGTTCTAAACAGCTACATCTGGGACTCGAGGAGTAAGTGTGTGCGTCTGCTTGTCTTCATTGCACCTGCAACATGGTATCTTGTGCTGTAAGGTGACAATAAGGCACTGGATCCCAGTGGTTGCTGTAAACTGGTAATTACTGTCCATTCTGTCGTGGTGTACTGTTCTGCATACATCACTCCCCCGGATGCTACACCACCCCCCCTACTTCCGACTCCTCCACACACATTATAGTCCATTAGCATCATTAGTCTGGGAGCACACAGGCGGAGTGGAGCGTTGTGGGCATTGTGCTGCCACAGGCGGTGCATAACAGGTGGAGCATGACTACAGCGGGCGGTGCATAACAGGTGGAGCATGACTACAGCGGGAGGCAGGGCAGTCTCTGCCTCCCACCTGCACAGCACTAACCCACACAAGCGCACAAACATACACACACTCACAGAACTAAACACACACTCACTACTGCTGCTCTGAGTTTACTTGTGTGTTTAATATATATCAGCCTTTGATGTGCTGTAACTCTGACTCAAACCCTGGTCTTTATGATTCCAATATAAAAATACTCCCATATGCTCAAATTCAGGAGTGATTTCATGAATGACAAGATGAAGTGAAATGCATTTCACTTGTAATCACTGCTTTAATGTGAAGGTGTGGTGACCTTTATTCACCTCTTCCACTGGGATGGAGGGTGAGATTATAGTGTGATATCCTACACACACTCCAGGACCACACAGGACAGCATTTGAAGGAAGACTCAAAGACTCCTAAAGCGAGAGAGTGTATGATATTAGTATGTGATATTAATACAGTTCATATGTGGTTAATAATTCATGTATGGTTAATATGTAGTTAATAATTAATATATGGTTAGTTGAATACATTACTTTGACCTGCTTGTAGTTCTAGCTGGAAATATCTAGTCCAGACATCTCAAAACAAATTTTGTGAACCTACCACCATATGAGTAAAATAAACCTTGTTCATGTCATCACATCTCCTCCACACTGAAGCGAGATATCTAGCACTCTTAATACTACACAGTACCTACACACACCTACACAGCACCTACATAGTACCTACACATATCTACACAACACTTACACAGTACCTACACACACCTACATACATCTACACAGCACCTACACAGCAGCTAAACACCTATACAGCACCTCCACAGTACCCACACACTTATACAACAATAATGACAACAACAATAATAATAGCAATAATACTAACATCAATAATAACCCCCAAAATAATTATAATAGTAATAATAATAATTACAATAGTAATAATAATCATCATCAAACTACTACTACTACTACTACTAATAATAATAATAATAATAATAATAATAATAATCTGCTTCCTCTCTGTTTTCTTCCTAGGTGCTATGGACTCCAACAAAGACAAAATGGACTGAACGTGTGTCCCCAGTGAGCAGTGGAAACGTGAGAGTGGAAACGTGAGAGTGGAAACGTGAGAGTGGGGACGTGAGGAGTTTTCTCACCTTAGACCCTCTCTTTGTTTGGACTCTGAGCAGCGTATCTGACTCAGGAAAGGTGATTGATAATCAGCGAACAATAAAATATGCTACTGGACATACAGCAATTCTTCACTTTTCCCTGTTTTATTCAAGCCCCTCAGACTGTCCCCTCCAGCTACTCAAGGTTAAGAAAGCACAGTTCTTTTAGACAAGCTCAGTGACTCTCCAGGAGGGTATGTCCTAAATACCTCACACGTATTACTGTAGTAATCACTGTCTCTGCAGAGGGTTAATGTAGTGTTTGGTGTTCACTATACACCTTACCCCCTGTGTTTGGTGTTCACCAGTTGTTTTGGTTCTCCCAAGGTTTCTTCCTAAACCCCACCTAGGGAGTTATTCCTTGCCACTGTCGCCCCTGGCTTGCTCATTAGGGTTCTGGACCCATGCGCTTGTAAAGCTGCTTTGTGACATGCGGTGTAAAAAGCGCTTTATAAATAAATTTGACTTTGACTTCACTGCACACCTTTCCCCCTGTGTTTGTTCACCGCACACCTTGCCCCCTGTGTTTGGTGTTCACTGCACACCTTTCCCCCTGTGATTGGTGTTCACCACACACCTTACCCCCTGCGTTTGGTGTTCACTGCACACCTTTCCCCCTGTGTTTGGTGTTCACTGCACACCTTTCCCCCTGTGTTTGGTGTTCACTGCACACCTTTCCCCGTTTGGTGTTCACTGCACACCTTGCCCCCTGTGTTTGGTGTTCACTGCACATCTTACCCCATGTTTGGTGTTCACTGCACCTTTCCCCCCTGTGTTTGGTGTTCACTGTACACCTTTCCCCCTATATATATATGTGTGTGTGTGTGTGTGTGTGTGTGTGTGTGTGTGTGCGTGTTCGTATTTCTCTATTGACTTTTATTCCAAATTAGCAGCTCTTTCTATTTTTTTTTCTTTTCAAATTGTATTTCAGCCTAAATTTGTTTATGTTTAAGTAATTATTTAATCATTTGTATCAAGGCACATTTCTCTGTTGTCTTTCTCCTGTGTTCTGGCTTGTGCTGTATGGCTCATGTGTGAGTGGAGCTAATCAGCTGAATCCCACCAGCCAATCACCAGCTGTACTCCACCAGCCAATCACCACTGCTGCTCATAACCAAACCTGGCTGTTGTCAATGATCCTGTTGGTGCCATCAGCCAATCAGCATTAGTATGACATTTCTCAGCCCTAAGTCACATGTTTCTTAGTCACATTTGCAGCTTGAGACATCGGCAAACTCCCAGGGAGTCAGTCCTCATCAGATGGCAACGTTCAAGATCCATGTGTTCCTGTGCAGAAAGCAAAGCCCACAAACATGAGTCTGATGCTAATGACGTCCTGACCAGGACCCTAATGTCTTCTTAGTATTGTAATAGTAATTAAAGAATTTTAAGTATTTTAACAGGAATTCTACACATTGATTATTTGTTAGATAGTGAAGAGACCTTAATCCTCATAGTCTCTTCCTCTCTGCAAATGCTTCAAACACACGGGCATAATTAAACACAGGGACACAACTAAACACAGGGACACGACTAAACACAGGGACACGACTAAACGCAGGGACACGACTAAACGCAGGGACACGATTAAACACAGGGACACGATTTAAACACAGGGACACGATTAAACACAGGGACACGACTAAACACAGGGACATGACTAAACACGGGCATGACTAAACACGGGCATGACTAAACACAGGGACATGACTAAACACAGGGGCATGACTAAACACAGGGACACAACTAAACACAGGGACATGACTAAACGCAGGGACATGGTAACAGCCTATGTGTATGCACGCTTGTTTATTTGCAAATAAAAAACGAGATCGAATTCAGCATCAGACTCGGTGACTGATGGTCTTACCAACAGGAGACGTGAGTTTTCCAGAGCAGATGAAAATGGCTGTGAATGTGGTGTTTTGCTAGAGCTTCTCTCTTCCTGCCTCTCTCCTCAGCCAGGCACATAACCCCCTAACCCCCAGAGCTCCCTGGCAAAAAGCACACCAGCCATTCAATTAAGGGAAAAAATGGCTGCCGGTATGATTTAATGTTTGGGTCGTATTTTTTCTGGCCTTCTTGCTTTTGCTGTGGCAGACGGAGGCACTGCCCAAGCATAACAGCCCCTGCGTGCAGCACTGGACTTTCTCTTAATGAGAAACACACACATGGCTGAGGAGGACAGAACTGAGCTCAGCAAGACTAGAACAGTCCCGTCTGGATGGATGTGTCCAAATAACCAGGCCCAAGTAACCAGGCCTTTTATATATATATATATATATATATATATATATATATATATATATATATATATATATATATATAGATAATGGCCATAAAGTTAGTGTGCTGTCATAACGTCATATTTCTGTATACCATGCCAGAATCGGCAAACACCTTACTACAAAGAAAGAAAACCTGTATGTAACCTTATGTAAATGACCTACATCAGGGGTACTCAACTGGCGGACCGCGGTCCGGATCCGGACCCGAACGCAGTCCTGTCCGGACCCAATCTCATTCCTGATTAACTGGATACGGACCAAAACAAAACCGTAGCATTTATTTCAGGGCTATTGAAAAAACACTCCGTCACGAGTGATACGTTCGCCACCCCCCGCTCAACAACTTACGTTCGCCACCCCCGCCCGCACCGGACCTCGGGTCACAGGTATCTGCCAAAATTGGACCGCGGACAAATTTAGTTGAGTACGCCTGACCTACATAAACAGGCCACAGGCTATACGGTCCCTGGTTTTACCAAATATTAGCTCTATGCAACCAGCAGAGGGCGCATTCCTGAAGCCGCTACATCTCCGTGGAATTAATGTCTCACAGATTTGCATTGATTTCCCAGTTGTTATGAGTATGTGATAGAACCAAAGTTTTTGTGTGCCTGTTTTCTATAAATAACAGGTTTCTCAAAATATGATGTATTTTTGTTTAAAAAATTGTAAATGCACCCAAAGTTTGTGTCAGACTGTAACCTGTAACCTTGTGATTTCACTGTGTGTATAAACAGTCAGGATCAGCTATACCATTTAAAACTAATACTCAATTTAAAATTACACGATTTACCAGCTTGCCAAAATAAAATCAGTCACCTTATTTGCTTTATTTGATTTTGTCAATTGAAGGGCAAATCTAGCAAGCAAAATGTTAAAAAATAAATATTTCAAAAGAGAAAAGAAAGTAATTTTAGCTAGGAAGCAGAGTCCGACTGCTGGATTGAGTCAGACTACTAGCTAGCCAGTAGAGCCAGAAAATATTTAATCAGAGAAGACTAGAAAATGTATGCACAAGTGAACAGCAGTTGCACCTTTTACTTTTAAAGTAATAAACATAAAATGACAAGTTATAAAACATCTTGTGGAAACCCTGACCCAACCCTAATCCTGGCCTAACCGTAATCCGAATCCAACTCTAACCCTGACCCAACCCTAAACCTAAAGGGAGAGAGAGGAGAGGAGAGGTGGGAAGAGGGAGAGAGGTGGGGAGGGGGAGAAATTAATGTATCGGTCTATTCTCTTGTTTTTTTCTGTTGTTATATTCTCGTCCTATTATTTTGTTCAATTGTTCTATTCTCTTGTTTGGATGAGGTACTGACATCTAAATATTGTTTACTGAATAGCAGAAGAATTCCAGAAAAACAGGATCATCTTCACCCGGTTATAGACCAAGAATGTTTAATAGGTGAATTTATATTAATGTGTTTATCATGTTAAGAATGAATTTACATTCCAATGATATAAACACAGTACTAATTAGAATTACAACCCATAAAGTACCAATTCTGCTTTCATCTGGAAAATATAGTATTCATGACAGCATAACTTTTTACATAAATGTAGGAAGAATTCTTGCCAATGAAGGTAAATAATATGAAAATACTGAAAAAAAAAAGACTTAAGATAGGAAGTTTTCAAATTAAAAGTCCTGGGTGGCCTACTCGAAAAAGTCATTTAAACTTATGCAGAGTCATTATGGAAATGTAAATCAGAGGTTTGAGATGAGACTGCTGGATATTATAGTATGTATGGTTGGTTCGCATGTGCCCTTTCAAAATGTATTCTGAAAATTTTATTTTTATGCCAGGAGCATTCATTACTGTACAACTTTTCTATGTTATTCTGTTTTTTCCATCAGTGCATTGGCTGCATAATGACACTGTTGTCCTCACGAATAGTGTCATTCCCTTACACGGAAGTGACAAGCGGAACCCATGCCAAAGATTATCTACATTAGCATAGTAATCCTGCAGTAGCACAGTAATCATGTTGAATCTTTGTGCCAACTCTTCTAGCAGAGGTTAAAGAATGTTTTTTAAGGGCTGTCTAATCGAAATGTTCCAAGGAGCAGTTTGCAGCACTGCTCCGGCACACCTAGACAGGCTGCCTTCCGTCGATGATCATGAAATCAGAGTGTCAGACACGAGCTTCAGCAGGTACGCAGGTGAGGACTCAGTGACAGCAGTGCAGAGCGACACCTTCGTCTCTCACACTGCACGACAAAGCAGGATGAAGAGAGTAATGGTAAGAAATGACATTAAAGCAGTCAGCTGCCTGGCCTCATAATAATTTACAGAAATGCACAAAAAACAAACAAAAATGAAATCCTTCAATCATCTCAATAATCACTGATTTAAATGTCATGTCATTAATGAAGTCAGTCTGCTCAAAATATTTGCCTACTTTTGCACATGTACCTTGTAACTTTTTTAATGCACCATGCTTACAAGTCTGCAAATAGATTTTTATTTATACACAAAGCCAAAGTATATAAATCTCAAACATTTCAGTTTCCTACAAACACTTTTATTTATGGGCAAAACAGTTGCTGAGTCTCTCACAGCGAGCTAGAACAGCGTGGGTGTCTTGGGTTTGTTTTATGACGCTGTGTTCCTTCTCCATGCTGACTCACTTCTGGGTACAATAGCTGTGAGTGTCTGGAGCAGGCACTGGTGTGCCCGGCAGCCTTTAAACCACAGGAGAGTAGCCACGTGTTCACACCGCTAACCCCTGAAACTAGTAATCAACCTGTGCTCACTAACCAAACAGAAACGACACCCAGCTCACTGCAAAATCATTCATCACAAGCTAATAAAACACGTGCCCTTGTGCAAAACTAATGAGTGTAACGCATGAGACTTAAAATGCAACTTGGAACAGAAAACTTAAACATCGGAGACGTTTTACACAAACACACCCAAAAGGAAACCTGTCTCACTGAAAAACGTCGCCTACCACTTGGTGCAAGTCTGTGTTTTATGACACAGCCAGAAGAAAGAATTCTACCCCCCACAACATACCCCAGGAGCCTTCAACTGCAGCAGGCTGACCAGGAATGTCTGCTTTAGCCCCTTCTCATCACCACGTAGACGTTTCTCAGGCCTGGTCCTGGTTTCCCCCCAGCCTGCATGTTTTAGAGTTCAGCCTCCTCTAGCACACCCACTATAAGCCAACAAAGGGCTTGGTAATTATAGCAGGTTATCAGCATCTGTGCAGAGGTAGTCCAGGCGCTATATTAAGTGACACTGACATATAGCCTTACGAACATATAACATTACCAAAACATGCAAGGTGGGGAGACTCTGACAGAATCTGTCATTTAGCGCACGAAGGGGAAACCCCCCTCTGGGCGAGGTGCAGCACCTGCTCCCACAGCAGCACCGCCACTCACACAGGGCACTGGGGCAGGGCTTGGGGTACATGAGGACATGCGGTAGGCTGGAGAGGAATGCAGGCCTTAACACGGAGCAGGCCGCCCCCCGGCGTCTGAGATGTGCTGCATGCTGCTAACAATCAAAGCAAGAGCTAACAGCTAGCCTCACCACTGCCCGGGACAGCCACGGGAGAGGCTAGCCTAGCAAAAATCTTTTTACCAAAAATGACAAAGTGTGACCCAAGTGTGATCATGTTTTACCAAGTGTGATCATGTTTTACCAAGAGTGATCATGTTTTATCAAGTGTGATCATGTTTTACCAAGTGTGATCATGATGAGTGCCCACTAAAACCTGCACAAAACTGCAAGACGCTGCAAAACGTTCCAGCACAAAAAATATGGATTATTACTATTAAAAAAAAACAAACAAAATGAAAAGTCACAACAGTCTGGATACTGGTGCAACTTCAGTTACAGACAAAAGGTTTTCCCCTTCAGTGTGAAGTCGCCATTTTAAAGTCCATCTTCCTCAGGGACTTGTTTTCGCATAACAACAGAGCCCTCTGCTGGTGAGACTCCATATTTCCGCACTTTAGGCTTTGGAGCTAAAATATACACAATGCGCCAATCGATGAAGGGAAAAAAGAAAAAAAAAAAACAATAAACCTTAAACAGTTACAAAATCTTTTAGAAAAATATGCTTAGCAGTTCACTGGTTCACTCACCACTGGGATTCTCTTGCTTGTAAAAGGTCTTCAGCATTGTCACAGCCTCCTCTGCTCGGTGTCCTTGGATACACTGTATTAGTACAGCACATAAAGGAACCTTATAACTGCTGCTGATGTTTATACATGTTTATATGTAGTGTATCTCTGCACTACATATAAAATGTATGTATCCCAGAGGTGGGACCAAGTCAGTGTTTTGCAAGTCTCAAGTAAGTCCAAGTCTTTATACCTCAAGTCCCGAGTCAAGTCTCAAGCAAAGACACTCAAGTCAAGTCTCGAGTCAAGACAGGCAACAGTCAAGTCAAGTCCCAAGTCTGAAACTTGGAATTTCAAGTCCTTTCGAGTCTTTTTTTTTATTTTTTTTACCAATGTTGCAGGTATATTTTAAATGTAAATAATAGACATGCGTTCTTTTTTAAATCTGTATTTTTCTCAAATCTTGATAAAACATGTGCAACTGAAAACACGAAGTATAAAAAAAATTAAGATTACACCTCTTTATTGCACAGTTCAATTTGTTAAACTTAGCTGCAAAAATATTCATACTTTAAACTACAATTTTCCAGAAATAAATATTCTGTGAAAAAGTCATAAGTAGAACTCCATGTTCAAATAAAAAGTGCTGATATTTTCACAGTACAATACAAAGAACCATAACAGCATTTTCCCTCTCTTCTCTTATCTGGTTTCTTGGAGAACATGTGTGAGTGACACAAGACAAACAAATAAAAGAACTGAACAATTAACAGGAATCTGCAACTTTAGACATTTCAGTAAACTATTCTGCATTGCATTTGCTGGCCAAAAGTCTGTATGTCATTTGTGCACGATGAATGATGTCCCCATAGCTGAAAACTCGCTCCACTTTTGTCAATATATTTTTTTCTCGACGTAGATGTCTTCAAATACACAATCCATGCTGAGATAGAACTGGATATTATGATGGTGACAGAGAGAGGCTCTCTTCCCCGAGTTCAGATACAGAACCCAGGGTTGCCAACTCTCACGCATTGAGCGTGAGACACACGCATTTGACCGTCTTCACACGCTCTCACGCCACACATCCGATTTCTCACGCCGGAAAAAAATCTAGTTTATTTACCTCTGATCCACATCTATGATTCAATGAGTTACTAGTTCGCTCTGGCACCAACCACTGGCGATCGATCGATCGCGATATAATACTTAATTTGTGTCCATTTTACACCCCGCCCGGTAAAAATTTACGTTCGCCAACCCCCCATTTGATTGGTTGTGCTGCAGCTCATGCACACACACACACGTACAGAGTGTGGAAAAGCAGAGGACTGGTCTGCGTCAGAAGGACGGAAATTAAATTAATGGGGCGCACTTTATAAATATTAATATGCGTTTTAAAATTTAGATTTGGGGTAAAAAAAAATCAAGTCTTTGCAAGTAAACAGGTTCAAGTCCAATTCAAGTCCCAAGTTATTGGTGTAAAAGTCCAAGTCAAGTCTAAGTCTCTGAATATTTTTTCAAGTCAAGTCAAAAGTCTTAATATTAATGACTCGAGTCTGACTCGAGTCCAAGTCATGTGACTCGAGTCCCCACCTCTGATGTATCCTAACCCTAACCTAACCCTACCCTGTAACCTTAACCGTAAACCTAACCCTACCCTAACCCATCCCTACCCAAATCCTAATCAAACCCTAACCCAACACCTTAAACCTAAACACCCTAACACTCTAACCTAACCCTACCACAACATAACCCTAAGCACCCTAACCCCCAACACCCTAAACCCTAATCCTACTCTAACTCTCTTCTCACTGCCTCGCTTAACTTTACGTTTGTTTTTTGCAGTATAAGGTTGACAACCACGCCTCTAGATTGTAATCTTGGGGTTCTGAAATGCTACTGAATAAATCAACAGTCAAAAGAATTCCAGCAGTGGCATCCAGTATCAGGCAACGTCAGCCCACTTCAACCAGTGGGGATGTGGCCAGAGCAAACCAAAGTAAACCTGAGTGTTAGAGTTAGTATTATTATCACCTGTGCTAGCCAGGACTGGTTGTTTTGTTCTTTGTTGTGTTATTAACATGTTCTATATAACCCTAGATGAGAAGACTAGCACATATGAGAATATGGCTGTTACCTTGAAGGGCACTCCAGTGTGTGGCAGATCATCTGTGGAAATATCCAACACTGAACCGCAGCCTCCAAACCGCTCGTTCCTACACCCATACACCACGAGCGGTATGTCTGTGTTTAAGTCAAGGGAGTACAGCTTCAGACTGCTGGGAAGCAGTGTTTGTTCTTAACTCCAAATGTTACTATCGATTACCTAAAAGGGAAAACATCATTCATTACATGTTTTTTTTATTTTACTTTATGAAAAATTTGAAACATTTAGAGCCATTTCCATTTTGTTTTATCTCAATAAATATTAAAACTATAATTCTGCCACATTCCATAGACACACTTGATGTCACGATTGACCCTAGTTAGCCTCTAGGGTTGTCTTCTACAGCCCACTGGGTTCTTGATGAAGGGTTAGACTCATGCTGATATACAGCCTCAAACGGTCAAGGATCCATGTATGGGGTTGAATCATGGGCTTTCGTTTACTCCATCCAGGCGGAGCACAGGTTGGTCTACCTGGTCTTACAGTCTCGAGTGACTGTTTTATCCACCAGTAACTTGTGATTGGCTCTTCTGGTATTCCTGCCAAAGACTTTCTGGGAGTACTGAGTCATGTGTCGTACAACAGCATGAATCCATGAAGCATAGCCTGCATCCACCAAACAAACTATTGTCATTAGGCGTCCTGGACTTGATACATTGAACTTACTTGAACTTAAATAAAAAGGGCCTTCTCATAAAAAGAGTTGAACCGATGTGACCGATCTGAACATAAACATTTTCTTTTTTTAAAAATAAATCATAAGAGAACTATCAAGGATACGTAGGAGGCGTAGTGCAGCCGCACACATCACGCAGGGCTCCACAGTCACATACAGAACAGTCTGCTCACAGACCTCCTTCGGTTCCAGATGTCTGAGACAGCACCATTGCAACACCTGATCCAGTGCGGTCATCTCAGCATGGCGAGTGGCCTTGGTCAAAAGAGTACAGACTCAAGATTGTTGTCTTTCTTTTTTTTTGAGCAATGCTGGATTTACAAAATTACACTGGTGTCATATGTCATTTATGAAATAACATTTTGTGTCCAATGCTTTTAATTTGTCTAAGCATAATTGCAAGCAATGTCAATCCCTGGGTTGCCCGTGCAATGAAATCACACAGAGGAGGCATTGTGGAGCACCTGCCACTATAATGTTGGAAAATAAACTCTATTCAGATTATCGGTCTGCCATCAGTTATCTTATTCTATTGAGATGCTGTTCAAACATTGCGTATATGTTACGGTTATTGAGTGTATGTAGTAGTAAGAATGTGGTACATCTATCATATGGAACTGCAGCGAACACGTATAATATACTTCTCTGGTTTTAGTTTCGTATGTGCCCGAGTTTAGCAGCGTTAGTCTATGGGAGGTAAATTTTCTTACATTTTTTGTTTCATTTACTTCATTTCTTCCTTTCCCCAACACCTCATTGTTGTACACCATAAGACATCCCACAGGTACTTCACCGTTTTCAAGAGCATCCTTTGCCTATTAAATACATTATACATGTTTAACTAAATAACTATTGAAAAAAGACTTTAGGCCTACAGTATTCCTGTTATAGATAGCAATACCAATATCAATACCAAATCGAATGCTTTTGCCATCCAACTCCCGATCTCACTGTCTGAAGGCTGCAAAAACTCCATTTATAAGTTCATTTTCGGAACTATCTACTCGTTGGCATCTCTTGTACTTTCTGTAATATGCGACTATAGACTGTTACTTCTTACTAGCACTGGCAAACCTGACAACGGTGCGTGTTAATGATAGAACAAGCGTCTAGATAGCAAAGAAAATGCTCGGTCCTCCTGGAGAGCTGGCTGGTTGGTGAACGCACCGGTTAACGTGTTCACACTGTGGGGGGACATAATAGAAGAGGGACCAGTCAGACCAGTTAAACGAAACAACATCATCGATCTATCGATTCGAAAACCTGCGACTCATAGAAAACCTTTCCTCGCTGAGAATATCCCTGAATACGACGAAATTGTATTTTCAAAGTTAAAACATTTGAGTCATACCACAAACCATTGATGGTACATGCAGTTTAATGCTCCAGCTGTATTTCTGACAACGGAACAGTGTGCCACTACAATTGGTATTTGTATTATACTTTCTGACAACAATGCACATTTGTTAAATGGAATTTATCGGCATCTGGCAACCAAAATGGTGACGCTGTACAACAGTAGTCGGATATCTGCTAGTTCTGTCTGAACAGCAAGCCATTAATCTATGACACTCTAAAATTTTTATGTCTCTCAGTGTGTTGTAAAATGTTGTCTTCCGCGTGGAACTTTATTAAACGCCATAAGAGGACATTTATATTCACCGGCTGTTTCGTTGGAGGTAGCACACTCTGAAATAGCCTAAATCTCAAACTTAACAGCTCGTGTTAAGAGTCTAGTGGCTGTGTTCAGCTAGCTAGCAGACCCGTGTTCTAGCTAAACCAGGTCCGCTAGTGAAGCCAGGAATACTTCTGGACGTCATTAGTTATGATCTCAGTTTGTTGTATTTCGGATAAGATTTGTTGGTATAATTGTTTTATAGCGACAAGTTAAGGCAGGTCTGTTAGGTCTACGTTTTATAACCTGTTCTCAGCATTGCACAGTTCAGCTGATGGTGTCAGCAAGGCCTTTCATTCTGTGTTTGGCTTTAACTACATAGTCTTTGCTGGGATTCTCATTTATAATGCTTGTCACACTAACGTAAAGTCAAACGTTTATACTCCAGGTGTGTACCTGCTTGGTAAATACGCGCAAGCTAAACTCCAGGAGCTTCAGGAGCGCGACGCAGCGGCGTACATCGCGCAGGCGCGTCGCCAGCTGCACTTCGAGAGCAACCAGAGGACGTGTAACATGACGGGTACGACAGCTCCACGTGTTCTGAACGTCTTCACCGAACATATTGGGCTGCACGTTTGGAAGTAGGGTTATTTCCCTCCCCGTTAAAAAAGAAATGTGTCTATACTTGCAGTGTTGTCGATGCTCCCTACCCTGAGAGAGGCCATCATACACCACCTGCACTCAGAGAGCCTCACAACACTCTTGAAGACCAAGTGAGTCTTTCTTGGAAAACACATGAGAATTGACATTTTGGATCTGTTTGTAAACCAAGCCCATGTTATGAAAACACTGGGCAGTTCACAATCTCATCAAGGCAGAATGTGGGGACTTGTCCATTATACACAAGACACCTGTACAGGTGTTCATGAGAGTGTGTGTGTCAATAGTTCCAAATATGTTATTTGCTCTTTAATGCTTCTGTAGTCTGATCCTAACACATTCCTTTTCCTACCTAACAAGCAGGGATGACCATTACGATAAAAGTCTAATCATGCATTCATAAATTTTTCATATCACTAATACTAACACTAATGCTAGATGTACACGGGAACCTTTACCAGAAATGCTCTGACTAACCTGAATGTCTTTCATAGGCCAGCAAACAAGGTTGAGATTTGGGAGGATCTTAAAATAATCAGTAAGTTCTGTTACCCATATGGACGGCAGCAGGATTTAAGGTTTTGTACAGGTTTGATGTACAGTTGCTGTCCTTCTCCCATCAGGTTTCACTCGAAGCATTGTGGCGGTTTACAGTGCTTGCATGCTGGTGGTATTGCTTCGTGTGCAACTCAACATCATTGGTGGCTACTTGTATCTGGACAACTCTGTGACTAAAAATGGAACAGTAAGTCCTGTTTGTTTTGTTTGTCATCCGATGAACTCGTCTTTTGCTTTCAGCTGCAGGAGTTCAAGCTTTTCATATGTTGACACTTAGACTCCTCTGGCTCCCCCTGACGTCCAGCAGCAGTACCTGTCGAGTATTCAGCACCTTCTGGGAGATGGTGAGAGCATGTTGCAATAGGATCCTTTTATTTACTTATTTTTATATTTGGCTAATGAAATGGTTTTGAAAGTGGACACTAGTTTTTGTTTTGTTTACACTTGTGTGATTTTTTTTCTCTTTCTACAGGACTTATTGAACTGATAACTGTGGTAAAGAAAGCTGTGCAGGAAGTTTTAGGACCGTAAGTGTGTGTGTGTGTGTGTGTGTGTGTGTGTGTGTGTGTGTGTGTGTGTGTGTGTGTGTGTGTGTGTGTAAAATCATGTACTGGCATATTACCATGTCTGTACTATTCTGTTCTGCACAATAACTACAGCCTCTCTCCATCTTTGCTGTCAGGGTCTCTCTGAAACAGAGTCTGTCCCTGCAGGAGCTTGAGCAGCAGGTCTTGCAGGTCAGACAGCTGGTGGAGGGGGAGAACCATGGCTCGTCCAATCACAGACCACTCTCCTTGTACATGATGCCCGACGAGGAGAACACTCTGGCTGCTCAGGTAATTGTTGGCTGAAGAACTAATGTGTGACCTGAATGTGAGTAAACATTGGAGCTTATTGTGTGTGTTGCACTCATAACTAAGTGGGAACAGACAGAAGATTCAGAGTAGAAACAGTTCACTTTTACAGTCCTTCAACTTTTAATTCCTAATTGGGGAATTTGTAGTTTCCAAGAAATCCAAATTCTTAGAGTTGCAGTTTTGTGTATGAGTTGCCAGTCATGTGCTATGGGAGGATCAGTGTCCTGTGGTTCCCTCGTCCTTAATCAGCTGAAGGGGCATGAGAGCTCTGAGTGGAACATTGGCTCCTAACTTGCCAGATGTTATCATCCACTCCTCCATTTAAGGGCAGCAACACCTGGTAGAGGCCAACAGTGTCCATTTCAAAGAATGCATGACTTTGTATATTGTGAATCGCCACCAAAAATGCAAAAACATATTTGCACAAATGTAGTAATCTTGCAGTAGTTTAACTTTCTGTCTGACATGTTCTTCATATGCTGTTGCACTTACTGTTAGTTTTCAGCACTTCTTCAGTTATGAAGTACACTCACCAGCCACTTTATTAGGTACACCTGTCCAACTGTTCATTAATGCAAATGTTGAATCAGCCAATCACATGGCAGCAACTCAATGCATGTAGACATGGCCAAGACGATCTGCTGCAGTGCAAACCGAGCATCAGAATGGGGAATAAATGTGGTTTAAGTGACTTTTAATGTGGCATGGTTGTTGGTGCCAGGCGGGCTGGTCAGAGTTTTTCAGAAACTGTTGATCTACTGTCATTTCTTCCATTTCTAATGGTCCAAAAAAGAAAATATCAAGTGAGCGGCAGTTCAGTGGGTGCAAATGCCTTGTTGATGCCAGAGGTCAGAGGAGAATAGCCAGACTGGTTTGGGCTGATAAAACAGCAGTTCTGAAGGCAAAGGGGCTTCCAACCCGGTACTAGCAAGGTGTACCTAATAAAGTGGACGGTGAGTGTATGTTATGAAGTATTCACACTGAAATGGAGCTCCGTTTAGAGCTGCACATACCAGATAAACCTGTACAGTTCCTGATGTTTGTCTGGGCAGATCTTGTGTAGATGTTCATGCTGGCTAGGGTTTGGACTCTATACTATAGATGTGCATTTGACTCTTTAAAACACAGATTGACTGAACATAAATCTGGACATATTTGTTTTATAGGCATGTGGTCTCACAGGAAGTGACATCACGACAATAAAGCTCCTGAATGAAACCAGGGACATGCTTGATAGGTAAACAATAATAATAATAATAATAGTAACTGCATTTAAATATGTAAATAACTATGTAGTCAAAATGACTGTGGTCACTCTGTGCACTGCCATTCTGTTGGTGTCTGTGTTGTTGATTGCTGTCTATTTTGATTATTGGTGATTATTCCTCCAGTCCAGATTTCAGTACTGTTCTCAACACTTGCTTAAGCCGAGGTTTCAGCCGTTTCCTTGACAATATGGCAGAATTCTTCCAGCCCCCCCAGGGAGACTTAACCCCTTGCAGCTCACCTGATAGGTTGGTTTTAATTTATGAATTTCCAGTTTTTCTCATTAAGGCCATCTGTATTGTTATTAATTTTTACCCTTGCTGTCTTATAGTCTCTCACATGTAAGTCTACCACTCGCCAAAATAATTCCTATCGCCAACGGACAGGTTCACTCTATATGCAGTGAAATTCCAAGTCACTTTGTTCAGGTAAGTTCCCTCTTTTGTTTTCACTCTTTCTCTTATGAATATACGTAATGTTTGGATATTCAGTCCATTGGAAATCTGGAGTCAAAATGATCCTGAGCCTTTAATGTGTAATCCCTAATGACTCCTCTCACTGCTGTGTTTCAGGATCTCCTGATGATAGACCAAGTAAAAGAGTTTGCCGCCAACGTTTACGAGACATTTAGCAGTGACCATGAACTGCAGAAGTAACACTACTATTGAGTTTACTGTGGGCTCCCGAAGAATCTGAGAGAGCATCACAGCACAACAACATTCCCATCTTCACACACCGTCAACTCGTGAGCATCGGAATGGTAGTGTTGTCTCACGAACTGCTCATAGCTGTCTGATAGGACGAACAGGGTTCAGAAAAACGGTTTGGGCTTTACCCGGTTGCAGTTCACAGTACAGACTTGTTAAGGTGTGGGACCTTTTACCAGTTGCTTGTCATTTTAAACCCAGGTTTCCTTATAGTTGAGTCTAAACTACTAAGATGTGTTCTTGAGGACTCTAGATATATACACACTTGATCTTTCCATACTCCAGCTATCCCAGATGGCAAGTATTCCATGCCCTTTAACCATCAAGGGACTGAATTAAACTAGGCTTCCTCCTTGGTCGTGTTGGTTGGTGGGTTGCTGGTCTAGACGCTACGCTAGCGTCTTAGTTTATTAGTTCTCAGATGATCAATGCGGTGCACATTACTTTTTTTTTTTTTTTTTTTTTTAACAAACCTGAAATGATAGATGACATGTCAAAGTATTCTTTTATTTCTTCTTGAACAAATTAAGTGATAACCAAAATATTTAAACAAAGTCTTGCAGACTCCATAAGAGAAAGGAACATGAGGAATTTTTGCTGTTGGAGTGATCTCACTGGTGAAACACACCCTACCACAGCCTATATAGGTAATATGCCGTTATATAAAAAAGAATAATAAAAGCAAAGGTATTCGGCCCCCTTGAACTTTTCAACCGTTTGCCACATTTCAGGCTTCAAACAAATATCTTTTTTTTTTTTTTTTTGTGAAGAATCAACAAGTGGGACACAATCGTGAAGTGAAATGTATTGAATATTTTTAAACTTCTTTTAACAAATAAAAAACTGAAAAGTTCAAGGGGCCCAAATACTTTCACAAGGCACTGTAGATCTTAAATTACTGTGTTGGAAATATGGGAAAGAGATATTTTGCTTTTATAATTGTCTGGCTAGTTGTACAGTGCATCAGTGAGATTGACGTGCCCCAGCCCCTTAGTGTCCTCAGTAAAGGAGGCAGAATAAGTTGTGATTTACCGACCAAACTAATAAAGATTGCATTTTAACAGATAAACAGTGTAGTCTTTCCACATGAAATGAGTAGAGAATGCATGATCAACGGCAGTCTGAGCAGCAAGCTTTTGGCAGTCTTGGTGAAAATACCTAGCAGGCAGTCTCAGAACACCTCACCTCTTCTCTGTGAGCAGAAACCATGGCTGTCAACAATGTTTGAGACGTCAAGTAGAGTGCTAGGCATCAGCCACTGTTGTCACCAGACAAACCTTTAATGGTCTTCGTATTGCAGTGTGGGTAGGTGTGTCTAGTCAATACAGAATCGCCCTACACTTTTGTGACAAGCCCATACTACTTGAATAACATCATCAATCCAGTCAGTGTGCCTCTGCATGAACAACACAGGCCAAATTTGATCTTCATGGATGACAATGCTCCAGCTCATCGAAATCGCATCATTAGGCTGCTGGAGTGCCACAGACAGAGTGGCCTGCACCTTCTTCAGACCTGAATCCCATAGAAACCCTGCAGGATTAGCTGAGTCTTGTAACTGTGTACCACAGAACCTCAAAGACCCGAGGGCCGCCCTTCAAGAAGAGGTGGATGCCATGACTCAGCAGACAATAAATCAACTTGTGAACAGCATGAGACGCTGTCAAGCTATAATTGATGCTCAAGGGCATATGGCAAGTTATTTATAAACTGACACTTTTTGTTGGGGTATGCCCACCACTGTTGTTGGCTTTTGTTTCAATAAATTGTTGGAGATGAGGAAATCACAATTGCATGTTTCTACTTAAATGGCCTACTTTCATGATGTTACTGTTGCATGAACGTTTTACGTTATCCATCAATATCACCTGAAAGCCAAACACTTTCTGTGAGTAGTGCATGTCAAACGTGTGACGTCATCTATTCAGAACTTCCACCAGAAAGTGGAAGTAGAGTACTGCTGTGCATTTTATCTGTAACTGGCCATGGTTGAAGGCTCAGAGCCTCGTTTACCAGAACTACACAGTGGTGTAAGAAGGTAGACTTGGGTTCATTCAAACCTGCATATACACATGTCTGCCAGTACTTTCTGGTTAGCTTACTCTTGCTAGCTTGCTTTCTCTTGGTAGACTGTCAGACTCAAAATCAGATGCATAGTCCTGAGCAAAGCTACAGTATGCAGTGTTTTGCATTTTCATACATAAGAGAATTCTTATTTGACCTAAAAGAAACTGAAAGTTGGAGCATTATTGGTATAAGGGATTAGGGCACAAATACTGTCATGGTAACATGCATGTTTGACATGTTAGTTTTCAATTTGGTTCTGGTCTTTCTTCTTAAGGGCAAACAAGTACTCAGTATTCAAGTTAGCATCAGCATTAGCTAGGGTGGTCATTGCCTTACTACTTGTGTCTGCATAGAAATGAAAACCAAAACTAGACATCCCAGTAATATGCTCAGGTGATAAATACACAATAAATTGTTACAGCCCTATATCTGCCGTTTTGAGACATTAGCATTAGGTACAATGGATCCAAGTACAGTAGAACCCCAGAACTCGACGCTAATTCGTTGTGGAAGGAGCGTCGAGAAGCGATGCAGTCGAGTTCCGAATGAATTTTCCCCATAAGAAATAACTGAAAACGGATTAATCTGTTCTCAACCATCAAGTTGAATTCCAATGCTAAGTCCGGCACACGAAGGCATTTTTCAACTTTATTGGTTCTTATCGTTTCCGCTTCTGCTTTTCTCCCATGTTTTTGTCTAAAACAAAAAAACAAAAATACAGCAAACGCTTGGAGCACAGCCTCAAAATGGTTTAAAACCCATTGAACAACAAGGCCAACTAACGGCATGTGACCGAAGCACAAACTGTATGTTGTTTACAAAAGTTATGCGAGGCGGGTCGGATTCCGAAGTTTTGTTCGATGCTCCGAGACGAACTTTTCTCAAAATTCGAACTCCGAAAATGTCGAGTTCCGGGGTTCTACTGTACAATAATGGAAGTATGACAAGGTAGCATGATTTATGTAGATAGCAATTAAATATTTAATCATTTATGAATGCAGCTTTCATAGTTGATAGAAGAGGAAATAACATTACTTATTTGCTTGATAACATTGTGCTTGGTTTGGCAAAAATGGCCTAAATATTACAGTTCAAAAATATTATAGCCTTGTGTACACTTCATATTTAGCTGTATAGTTCTGGACTGCGATAACATTTAACAGTAAAATCTGGATAGATGAATTCATGGTGAAGGAACTCTGGTTCTCATGGATCATAAAACCTGGGTTGCCCTTTCTCCAGTGGGTTCAGGCTTTTGATCGATCAGTTATGGAGAACTGCATTCTAGTACCTCAAATCAACCTGTCCTCTATGGTCGTCAGCTGTTCCAAGTGCATGTCAGAGCTAGGGAATGACATTGCTTCCATCATATAGGATGCAAAGTATAAAGCAAAAAGGACATTCTAAAAAACAGACAGTGCAAGAGTATGACCTGAAGGACACCACAACCACAAGGTCAAAAGGCTATATGCTCCCATCAGCCACACCCTCTGACCCTTCTTCCTCCCATTTACGGATCCAAGGTAGCGAGAACTTACACCTCCCCTGCCACTTCAGAGAGCCATTGGCTTGGCTGTGACACCTAGTGGATGGTGCCACACACTACCAGTAAAGTGCCCTCCCCAATTTCTTTAATGACATCCATGTGCCTTATACACATCACAACTGCATAGCTCCTGCAAAGTGTCATTGTTTGCTAGATAATCCAGCAATGTAGTTATTAAATAATGTATGGAAGAATGCCCACTCCAGTATCTAAGGTAGAACATGCAAGAGCAATAACCACCCCCAAACAAGCATTTGAGAACACAGCCTTTATTGCATTAGGGTTTGATCTCAGGTGGTGAGCTTCAGGCCATTTCTGTAAAGACAACTCTTCCACTGGACACCACAGCAGATTCAGGAGGAGCCTCCCATTCTTCTGGCGCATGTCTCCCTGGTGAGCAGCAAAGGAGAAGGTTCAGACCATATAAGCAACATGGGAAACAAGGGACCTGCACTGAGGACTCTACCCACTTTCTCTGCCACAGCTTGGTTCACAGCTGTCTGTTGCACTTGGATGACACACGGCTGTACTGCAGTGGATATAGACCTGGGAACAACGTTACAACTAAGCAAGGGCCGGACATGGCATTGTACAAATGGCTGGGACAAGGTTAAAGCCATTACCTGGTTGTGCAAGGGAGCCATGGAGGTTTGATCCACAAAGGTGAACATCTTGAGGACAAAGCGCTTGTAATGGGTAGGGAACGGAACTGCAGACGACCCCTCAACTGGAACCAACTGAGTCAGGTAGCGGTCATCCTTGTAGGGGCACCTTTGGAATACACCAGGTCAACACCAGCCTGCACTGGAACACTAGTGGGAAGCAATTCTACAACCTACCCATTCACTAGAAGGTCCCACTCGGGAAGGCTGAAGGGGTTAGGGGAAGAGGTTGCCCAGCAGCGTCCCAGGGTCAGGACAATATTGGGGTCAGACCTGTCCAGGATACGCACTTCCACATAGACCGGCTCTCTCAGCACCTTGGTCACAGGGTAATCAGCATCCGTGTAGTAGGAGGTGTAGGCTGCCCGTGCTGTCAGCAGACAGGCAAAGTGGTTTTCGAAGCCCTTCATAAACAAAGCTCATACTAGCATCCAGAATGACGATACTCACCTTCCACACACCCCTTTGTGGTGCACTGACCATTAGCTATTCTTAGCTCTACCCTGAGGGGTCCAGGAGCAACTACAGGTAGAGGGGGCTCGTTGGCATAGTGCTGAATAGGCAGTGTTGCAACGCTCATACCGTAATACCTACACTGGAAGTAAAGTCTTGCACAAGGAATACAAAAGTGAGCACAAACCCTGCATGAAACTGTGCCATGCAATCATGGTCAACTCACTCATAGTAGCTGTCTCTTGTGATTGCTCCAAGGGGACCGAATCCAACTTCATAGGAAGAGGTCATCTTGTTCTCATACACCAAGTAGTCACCCAGCTCCTGGAATGAAGGAGGTCGCAAGGTAGTACAATTACATTCCAACACAGCCCACATCTAACCCAATGTAGAAGCCCCAAGCACTAACCATCACACGGGTACCACAGGCAGCAACGGGAAACTGGTAGATAGCAAAAGCTGCATTGGAGTCAATTGGCCCACAGGGTCCATTTTCTCCCAATAGGCTGACTGAATCCAGGCTCAGCCTAGGCAGGGTTGTATCCTTGGCCACCACCAATATGAACTGGCCATCTCTTGTGCACTGGACAGTCACTGACAACATCAGGGAGAAAAGCAGGCCAGGTTCAACTCCCAGTTTCAAAAGTAGCAAGGCTAAACACATTCAAACCCTTACCTGTTCTTCCATAGTAGCAGCGTTGTCCATCAAAACAGCAGTTTATAGCTTCACAGTGGGTAGCATTTAAGCCAGACTCACCACAGGCAATCTTGACAGACCCATCTACATTACATTTCTCAGAAACTACAGTTTTGGTCATCTGTTGCTGTTGGTCATGTACCTCAGGAACATGGTGCTGCAGGAGCTGAGAGTTTCTGGCCAATTGTTTATTATCTTGGAAACTCCATTGAGATGCAGCTTCACTAGTGCAACAAGTCAAGGAGACACAAAGACCCACAAGCACAACAGTGACCAACTCTCCTGCCATAGCCTCTGAACTGCAGAGATCTGCAAGTAACTGTTATCCCACTCTGTGATCTTTTTATTTTGCCTATGCTAAAAATTGTTACCAAGCCCTCCCCCTATTTTGTTAGCTATTAATTATTTGCCAGCCGAGTGCAATCATGAACTCTGTGCTGACTACTAAACACTCATGTTTAGGACACATGTTTAGGACTGTTGTGTGATATGCATGTGACATTTTAATCATTTGGACACTCACAGTGCTGGCACATTGGCTCACTGACACCTACCGTTTTTGTTTTGATCATGTTATTCATAAAATTCTGAAAGGTTCTCATTGGTTTGGACTTTTGCTAAGCAGCGACTCAAAGAGTTTCAAAGAGTGTGTGGTTTTTCATTTTAAGAAAATGTAGGGTGGAGAGTTTGACTGACAGACCACAGAGGACAAAACATGTATATGTTACATGTATATAATCTCTCACATTGTGTATAGTATTGGCCAGGCCTTAGCTTAGCCAACCTGCGTTGATGAAAGTAGGCTGTTGTAGTAATGTTATGTGTTCACACATCAAGGTAAAAGCACTTTCATTTAGATTAAATATCTTTCATTTCCAATACGGCAACTTAATTTAATGTCCTTTACACAGTTAGTCTCGTCTGTAATGTCCTTTACACAGTCAGTGTCATGACTGTTGCCTGTGAATGGCTTCGGCCTATATCTGCCGTTTTGAGACATTAGCATTAGGTACAATGGATCCAAGTACAGTAGAACCCCAGAACTCGACGCTAATTCGTTGTGGAAGGAGCGTCGAGAAGCGATGCAGTCGAGTTCCGAATGAATTTTCCGAACGGATTAATCTGTTCTCAACCATCAAGTTGAATTCCAATGCTAAGTCCGGCACACGAAGGCATTTTTCAACTTTATTGGTTCTTATCGTTTCCGCTTCTGCTTTTCTCCCATGTTTTTGTCTAAAACAGTACAAAAAAACAAAAATACAGCAAACGCTTGGAGCACAGCCTCAAAATGGTTTAAAACCCATTGAACAACAAGGCCAACTAACGGCATGTGACCGAAGCACAAACTGTATGTTGTTTACAAAAGTTATGCGAGGCGGGTCGGATTCCGAAGTTTTGTTCGATGCTCCGAGACGAACTTTTCTCAAAATTCGAACTCCGAAAATGTCGAGTTCCGGGGTTCTACTGTACAATAATTGAAGTATGACAAGGTAGCATGATTTATGTAGATAGCAATTAAATATTTAATCATTTATGAATGCAGCTTTCATAGTTGATAGAAGAGGAAATAACATTACTTATTTGCTTGATAACATTGTGCTTGGTTTGGCAAAAATGGCCTAAATATTACAGTTCAAAAATATTATAGCCTTGTGTACACTTCATATTTAGCTGTATAGTTCTGGACTGCGATAACATTTAACAGTAAAATCTGGATAGATGAATTCATGGTGAAGGAACTCTGGTTCTCATGGATCATAAAACCTGGGTTGCCCTTTCTCCAGTGGGTTCAGGCTTTTGATCGATCAGTTATGGAGAACTGCATTCTAGTACCTCAAATCAACCTGTCCTCTATGGTCGTCAGCTGTTCCAAGTGCATGTCAGAGCTAGGGAATGACATTGCTTCCATCATATAGGATGCAAAGTATAAAGCAAAAAGGACATTCTAAAAAACAGACAGTGCAAGAGTATGACCTGAAGGACACCACAACCACAAGGTCAAAAGGCTATATGCTCCCATCAGCCACACCCTCTGACCCTTCTTCCTCCCATTTACGGATCCAAGGTAGCGAGAACTTACACCTCCCCTGCCACTTCAGAGAGCCATTGGCTTGGCTGTGACACCTAGTGGATGGTGCCACACACTACCAGTAAAGTGCCCTCCCCAATTTCTTTAATGACATCCATGTGCCTTATACACATCACAACTGCATAGCTCCTGCAAAGTGTCATTGTTTGCTAGATAATCCAGCAATGTAGTTATTAAATAATGTATGGAAGAATGCCCACTCCAGTATCTAAGGTAGAACATGCAAGAGCAATAACCACCCCCAAACAAGCATTTGAGAACACAGCCTTTATTGCATTAGGGTTTGATCTCAGGTGGTGAGCTTCAGGCCATTTCTGTAAAGACAACTCTTCCACTGGACACCACAGCAGATTCAGGAGGAGCCTCCCATTCTTCTGGCGCATGTCTCCCTGGTGAGCAGCAAAGGAGAAGGTTCAGACCATATAAGCAACATGGGAAACAAGGGACCTGCACTGAGGACTCTACCCACTTTCTCTGCCACAGCTTGGTTCACAGCTGTCTGTTGCACTTGGATGACACACGGCTGTACTGCAGTGGATATAGACCTGGGAACAACGTTACAACTAAGCAAGGGCCGGACATGGCATTGTACAAATGGCTGGGACAAGGTTAAAGCCATTACCTGGTTGTGCAAGGGAGCCATGGAGGTTTGATCCACAAAGGTGAACATCTTGAGGACAAAGCGCTTGTAATGGGTAGGGAACGGAACTGCAGACGACCCCTCAACTGGAACCAACTGAGTCAGGTAGCGGTCATCCTTGTAGGGGCACCTTTGGAATACACCAGGTCAACACCAGCCTGCACTGGAACACTAGTGGGAAGCAATTCTACAACCTACCCATTCACTAGAAGGTCCCACTCGGGAAGGCTGAAGGGGTTAGGGGAAGAGGTTGCCCAGCAGCGTCCCAGGGTCAGGACAATATTGGGGTCAGACCTGTCCAGGATACGCACTTCCACATAGACCGGCTCTCTCAGCACCTTGGTCACAGGGTAATCAGCATCCGTGTAGTAGGAGGTGTAGGCTGCCCGTGCTGTCAGCAGACAGGCAAAGTGGTTTTCGAAGCCCTTCATAAACAAAGCTCATACTAGCATCCAGAATGACGATACTCACCTTCCACACACCCCTTTGTGGTGCACTGACCATTAGCTATTCTTAGCTCTACCCTGAGGGGTCCAGGAGCAACTACAGGTAGAGGGGGCTCGTTGGCATAGTGCTGAATAGGCAGTGTTGCAACGCTCATACCGTAATACCTACACTGGAAGTAAAGTCTTGCACAAGGAATACAAAAGTGAGCACAAACCCTGCATGAAACTGTGCCATGCAATCATGGTCAACTCACTCATAGTAGCTGTCTCTTGTGATTGCTCCAAGGGGACCGAATCCAACTTCATAGGAAGAGGTCATCTTGTTCTCATACACCAAGTAGTCACCCAGCTCCTGGAATGAAGGAGGTCGCAAGGTAGTACAATTACATTCCAACACAGCCCACATCTAACCCAATGTAGAAGCCCCAAGCACTAACCATCACACGGGTACCACAGGCAGCAACGGGAAACTGGTAGATAGCAAAAGCTGCATTGGAGTCAATTGGCCCACAGGGTCCATTTTCTCCCAATAGGCTGACTGAATCCAGGCTCAGCCTAGGCAGGGTTGTATCCTTGGCCACCACCAATATGAACTGGCCATCTCTTGTGCACTGGACAGTCACTGACAACATCAGGGAGAAAAGCAGGCCAGGTTCAACTCCCAGTTTCAAAAGTAGCAAGGCTAAACACATTCAAACCCTTACCTGTTCTTCCATAGTAGCAGCGTTGTCCATCAAAACAGCAGTTTATAGCTTCACAGTGGGTAGCATTTAAGCCAGACTCACCACAGGCAATCTTGACAGACCCATCTACATTACATTTCTCAGAAACTACAGTTTTGGTCATCTGTTGCTGTTGGTCATGTACCTCAGGAACATGGTGCTGCAGGAGCTGAGAGTTTCTGGCCAATTGTTTATTATCTTGGAAACTCCATTGAGATGCAGCTTCACTAGTGCAACAAGTCAAGGAGACACAAAGACCCACAAGCACAACAGTGACCAACTCTCCTGCCATAGCCTCTGAACTGCAGAGATCTGCAAGTAACTGTTATCCCACTCTGTGATCTTTTTATTTTGCCTATGCTAAAAATTGTTACCAAGCCCTCCCCCTATTTTGTTAGCTATTAATTATTTGCCAGCCGAGTGCAATCATGAACTCTGTGCTGACTACTAAACACTCATGTTTAGGACACATGTTTAGGACTGTTGTGTGATATGCATGTGACATTTTAATCATTTGGACACTCACAGTGCTGGCACATTGGCTCACTGACACCTACCGTTTTTGTTTTGATCATGTTATTCATAAAATTCTGAAAGGTTCTCATTGGTTTGGACTTTTGCTAAGCAGCGACTCAAAGAGTTTCAAAGAGTGTGTGGTTTTTCATTTTAAGAAAATGTAGGGTGGAGAGTTTGACTGACAGACCACAGAGGACAAAACATGTATATGTTACATGTATATAATCTCTCACATTGTGTATAGTATTGGCCAGGCCTTAGCTTAGCCAACCTGCGTTGATGAAAGTAGGCTGTTGTAGTAATGTTATGTGTTCACACATCAAGGTAAAAGCACTTTCATTTAGATTAAATATCTTTCATTTCCAATACGGCAACTTAATTTAATGTCCTTTACACAGTTAGTCTCGTCTGTAATGTCCTTTACACAGTCAGTGTCATGACTGTTGCCTGTGAATGGCTTCGGCCTATATCTGCCGTTTTGAGACATTAGCATTAGGTACAATGGATCCAAGTACAGTAGAACCCCAGAACTCGACGCTAATTCGTTGTGGAAGGAGCGTCGAGAAGCGATGCAGTCGAGTTCCGAATGAATTTTCCGAACGGATTAATCTGTTCTCAACCATCAAGTTGAATTCCAATGCTAAGTCCGGCACACGAAGGCATTTTTCAACTTTATTGGTTCTTATCGTTTCCGCTTCTGCTTTTCTCCCATGTTTTTGTCTAAAACAGTACAAAAAAACAAAAATACAGCAAACGCTTGGAGCACAGCCTCAAAATGGTTTAAAACCCATTGAACAACAAGGCCAACTAACGGCATGTGACCGAAGCACAAACTGTATGTTGTTTACAAAAGTTATGCGAGGCGGGTCGGATTCCGAAGTTTTGTTCGATGCTCCGAGACGAACTTTTCTCAAAATTCGAACTCCGAAAATGTCGAGTTCCGGGGTTCTACTGTACAATAATTGAAGTATGACAAGGTAGCATGATTTATGTAGATAGCAATTAAATATTTAATCATTTATGAATGCAGCTTTCATAGTTGATAGAAGAGGAAATAACATTACTTATTTGCTTGATAACATTGTGCTTGGTTTGGCAAAAATGGCCTAAATATTACAGTTCAAAAATATTATAGCCTTGTGTACACTTCATATTTAGCTGTATAGTTCTGGACTGCGATAACATTTAACAGTAAAATCTGGATAGATGAATTCATGGTGAAGGAACTCTGGTTCTCATGGATCATAAAACCTGGGTTGCCCTTTCTCCAGTGGGTTCAGGCTTTTGATCGATCAGTTATGGAGAACTGCATTCTAGTACCTCAAATCAACCTGTCCTCTATGGTCGTCAGCTGTTCCAAGTGCATGTCAGAGCTAGGGAATGACATTGCTTCCATCATATAGGATGCAAAGTATAAAGCAAAAAGGACATTCTAAAAAACAGACAGTGCAAGAGTATGACCTGAAGGACACCACAACCACAAGGTCAAAAGGCTATATGCTCCCATCAGCCACACCCTCTGACCCTTCTTCCTCCCATTTACGGATCCAAGGTAGCGAGAACTTACACCTCCCCTGCCACTTCAGAGAGCCATTGGCTTGGCTGTGACACCTAGTGGATGGTGCCACACACTACCAGTAAAGTGCCCTCCCCAATTTCTTTAATGACATCCATGTGCCTTATACACATCACAACTGCATAGCTCCTGCAAAGTGTCATTGTTTGCTAGATAATCCAGCAATGTAGTTATTAAATAATGTATGGAAGAATGCCCACTCCAGTATCTAAGGTAGAACATGCAAGAGCAATAACCACCCCCAAACAAGCATTTGAGAACACAGCCTTTATTGCATTAGGGTTTGATCTCAGGTGGTGAGCTTCAGGCCATTTCTGTAAAGACAACTCTTCCACTGGACACCACAGCAGATTCAGGAGGAGCCTCCCATTCTTCTGGCGCATGTCTCCCTGGTGAGCAGCAAAGGAGAAGGTTCAGACCATATAAGCAACATGGGAAACAAGGGACCTGCACTGAGGACTCTACCCACTTTCTCTGCCACAGCTTGGTTCACAGCTGTCTGTTGCACTTGGATGACACACGGCTGTACTGCAGTGGATATAGACCTGGGAACAACGTTACAACTAAGCAAGGGCCGGACATGGCATTGTACAAATGGCTGGGACAAGGTTAAAGCCATTACCTGGTTGTGCAAGGGAGCCATGGAGGTTTGATCCACAAAGGTGAACATCTTGAGGACAAAGCGCTTGTAATGGGTAGGGAACGGAACTGCAGACGACCCCTCAACTGGAACCAACTGAGTCAGGTAGCGGTCATCCTTGTAGGGGCACCTTTGGAATACACCAGGTCAACACCAGCCTGCACTGGAACACTAGTGGGAAGCAATTCTACAACCTACCCATTCACTAGAAGGTCCCACTCGGGAAGGCTGAAGGGGTTAGGGGAAGAGGTTGCCCAGCAGCGTCCCAGGGTCAGGACAATATTGGGGTCAGACCTGTCCAGGATACGCACTTCCACATAGACCGGCTCTCTCAGCACCTTGGTCACAGGGTAATCAGCATCCGTGTAGTAGGAGGTGTAGGCTGCCCGTGCTGTCAGCAGACAGGCAAAGTGGTTTTCGAAGCCCTTCATAAACAAAGCTCATACTAGCATCCAGAATGACGATACTCACCTTCCACACACCCCTTTGTGGTGCACTGACCATTAGCTATTCTTAGCTCTACCCTGAGGGGTCCAGGAGCAACTACAGGTAGAGGGGGCTCGTTGGCATAGTGCTGAATAGGCAGTGTTGCAACGCTCATACCGTAATACCTACACTGGAAGTAAAGTCTTGCACAAGGAATACAAAAGTGAGCACAAACCCTGCATGAAACTGTGCCATGCAATCATGGTCAACTCACTCATAGTAGCTGTCTCTTGTGATTGCTCCAAGGGGACCGAATCCAACTTCATAGGAAGAGGTCATCTTGTTCTCATACACCAAGTAGTCACCCAGCTCCTGGAATGAAGGAGGTCGCAAGGTAGTACAATTACATTCCAACACAGCCCACATCTAACCCAATGTAGAAGCCCCAAGCACTAACCATCACACGGGTACCACAGGCAGCAACGGGAAACTGGTAGATAGCAAAAGCTGCATTGGAGTCAATTGGCCCACAGGGTCCATTTTCTCCCAATAGGCTGACTGAATCCAGGCTCAGCCTAGGCAGGGTTGTATCCTTGGCCACCACCAATATGAACTGGCCATCTCTTGTGCACTGGACAGTCACTGACAACATCAGGGAGAAAAGCAGGCCAGGTTCAACTCCCAGTTTCAAAAGTAGCAAGGCTAAACACATTCAAACCCTTACCTGTTCTTCCATAGTAGCAGCGTTGTCCATCAAAACAGCAGTTTATAGCTTCACAGTGGGTAGCATTTAAGCCAGACTCACCACAGGCAATCTTGACAGACCCATCTACATTACATTTCTCAGAAACTACAGTTTTGGTCATCTGTTGCTGTTGGTCATGTACCTCAGGAACATGGTGCTGCAGGAGCTGAGAGTTTCTGGCCAATTGTTTATTATCTTGGAAACTCCATTGAGATGCAGCTTCACTAGTGCAACAAGTCAAGGAGACACAAAGACCCACAAGCACAACAGTGACCAACTCTCCTGCCATAGCCTCTGAACTGCAGAGATCTGCAAGTAACTGTTATCCCACTCTGTGATCTTTTTATTTTGCCTATGCTAAAAATTGTTACCAAGCCCTCCCCCTATTTTGTTAGCTATTAATTATTTGCCAGCCGAGTGCAATCATGAACTCTGTGCTGACTACTAAACACTCATGTTTAGGACACATGTTTAGGACTGTTGTGTGATATGCATGTGACATTTTAATCATTTGGACACTCACAGTGCTGGCACATTGGCTCACTGACACCTACCGTTTTTGTTTTGATCATGTTATTCATAAAATTCTGAAAGGTTCTCATTGGTTTGGACTTTTGCTAAGCAGCGACTCAAAGAGTTTCAAAGAGTGTGTGGTTTTTCATTTTAAGAAAATGTAGGGTGGAGAGTTTGACTGACAGACCACAGAGGACAAAACATGTATATGTTACATGTATATAATCTCTCACATTGTGTATAGTATTGGCCAGGCCTTAGCTTAGCCAACCTGCGTTGATGAAAGTAGGCTGTTGTAGTAATGTTATGTGTTCACACATCAAGGTAAAAGCACTTTCATTTAGATTAAATATCTTTAATTTCCATTACGGCAACTTAATTTAATGTCCTTTACACAGTTAGTCTCGTCTGTAATGTCCTTTACACAGTCAGTGTCATGACTGTTGCCTGTGAATGGCTTCGGCCTTTATCTGCCGTTTTGAGACATTAGCATTAGGTACAATGGATCCAAGTACAGTAGAACCCCAGAACTCGACGCTAATTCGTTGTGGAAGGAGCGTCGAGAAGCGATGCAGTCGACTTCCGAATGAATTTTCCCCATAAGAAATAACTGAAAACGGATTAATCTGTTCTCAACCATCAAGTTGAATTCCAATGCTAAGTCCGGCACACTAAGGCATTTTTCAACTTTATTGGTTCTTATCGTTTCCGCTTCTGCTTTTCTCCCATGTTTTTGTCTAAAACAGTACAAAAAAACAAAAATACAGCAAACGCTTGGAGCACAGCCTCAAAATGGTTTAAAACCCATTGAACAACAAGGCCAACTAACGGCATGTGACCGAAGCACAAACTGTATGTTGTTTACAAAAGTTATGCGAGGCGGGTCGGATTCCGAAGTTTTGTTCGATGCTCCGAGACGAACTTTTCTCAAAATTCGAACTCCGAAAATGTCGAGTTCCGGGGTTCTACTGTACAATAATTGAAGTATGACAAGGTAGCATGATTTATGTAGATAGCAATTAAATATTTAATCATTTATGAATGCAGCTTTCATAGTTGATAGAAGAGGAAATAACATTACTTATTTGCTTGATAACATTGTGCTTGGTTTGGCAAAAATGGCCTAAATATTACAGTTCAAAAATATTATAGCCTTGTGTACACTTCATATTTAGCTGTATAGTTCTGGACTGCGATAACATTTAACAGTAAAATCTGGATAGATGAATTCATGGTGAAGGAACTCTGGTTCTCATGGATCATAAAACCTGGGTTGCCCTTTCTCCAGTGGGTTCAGGCTTTTGATCGATCAGTTATGGAGAACTGCATTCTAGTACCTCAAATCAACCTGTCCTCTATGGTCGTCAGCTGTTCCAAGTGCATGTCAGAGCTAGGGAATGACATTGCTTCCATCATATAGGATGCAAAGTATAAAGCAAAAAGGACATTCTAAAAAACAGACAGTGCAAGAGTATGACCTGAAGGACACCACAACCACAAGGTCAAAAGGCTATATGCTCCCATCAGCCACACCCTCTGACCCTTCTTCCTCCCATTTACGGATCCAAGGTAGCGAGAACTTACACCTCCCCTGCCACTTCAGAGAGCCATTGGCTTGGCTGTGACACCTAGTGGATGGTGCCACACACTACCAGTAAAGTGCCCTCCCCAATTTCTTTAATGACATCCATGTGCCTTATACACATCACAACTGCATAGCTCCTGCAAAGTGTCATTGTTTGCTAGATAATCCAGCAATGTAGTTATTAAATAATGTATGGAAGAATGCCCACTCCAGTATCTAAGGTAGAACATGCAAGAGCAATAACCACCCCCAAACAAGCATTTGAGAACACAGCCTTTATTGCATTAGGGTTTGATCTCAGGTGGTGAGCTTCAGGCCATTTCTGTAAAGACAACTCTTCCACTGGACACCACAGCAGATTCAGGAGGAGCCTCCCATTCTTCTGGCGCATGTCTCCCTGGTGAGCAGCAAAGGAGAAGGTTCAGACCATATAAGCAACATGGGAAACAAGGGACCTGCACTGAGGACTCTACCCACTTTCTCTGCCACAGCTTGGTTCACAGCTGTCTGTTGCACTTGGATGACACACGGCTGTACTGCAGTGGATATAGACCTGGGAACAACGTTACAACTAAGCAAGGGCCGGACATGGCATTGTACAAATGGCTGGGACAAGGTTAAAGCCATTACCTGGTTGTGCAAGGGAGCCATGGAGGTTTGATCCACAAAGGTGAACATCTTGAGGACAAAGCGCTTGTAATGGGTAGGGAACGGAACTGCAGACGACCCCTCAACTGGAACCAACTGAGTCAGGTAGCGGTCATCCTTGTAGGGGCACCTTTGGAATACACCAGGTCAACACCAGCCTGCACTGGAACACTAGTGGGAAGCAATTCTACAACCTACCCATTCACTAGAAGGTCCCACTCGGGAAGGCTGAAGGGGTTAGGGGAAGAGGTTGCCCAGCAGCGTCCCAGGGTCAGGACAATATTGGGGTCAGACCTGTCCAGGATACGCACTTCCACATAGACCGGCTCTCTCAGCACCTTGGTCACAGGGTAATCAGCATCCGTGTAGTAGGAGGTGTAGGCTGCCCGTGCTGTCAGCAGACAGGCAAAGTGGTTTTCGAAGCCCTTCATAAACAAAGCTCATACTAGCATCCAGAATGACGATACTCACCTTCCACACACCCCTTTGTGGTGCACTGACCATTAGCTATTCTTAGCTCTACCCTGAGGGGTCCAGGAGCAACTACAGGTAGAGGGGGCTCGTTGGCATAGTGCTGAATAGGCAGTGTTGCAACGCTCATACCGTAATACCTACACTGGAAGTAAAGTCTTGCACAAGGAATACAAAAGTGAGCACAAACCCTGCATGAAACTGTGCCATGCAATCATGGTCAACTCACTCATAGTAGCTGTCTCTTGTGATTGCTCCAAGGGGACCGAATCCAACTTCATAGGAAGAGGTCATCTTGTTCTCATACACCAAGTAGTCACCCAGCTCCTGGAATGAAGGAGGTCGCAAGGTAGTACAATTACATTCCAACACAGCCCACATCTAACCCAATGTAGAAGCCCCAAGCACTAACCATCACACGGGTACCACAGGCAGCAACGGGAAACTGGTAGATAGCAAAAGCTGCATTGGAGTCAATTGGCCCACAGGGTCCATTTTCTCCCAATAGGCTGACTGAATCCAGGCTCAGCCTAGGCAGGGTTGTATCCTTGGCCACCACCAATATGAACTGGCCATCTCTTGTGCACTGGACAGTCACTGACAACATCAGGGAGAAAAGCAGGCCAGGTTCAACTCCCAGTTTCAAAAGTAGCAAGGCTAAACACATTCAAACCCTTACCTGTTCTTCCATAGTAGCAGCGTTGTCCATCAAAACAGCAGTTTATAGCTTCACAGTGGGTAGCATTTAAGCCAGACTCACCACAGGCAATCTTGACAGACCCATCTACATTACATTTCTCAGAAACTACAGTTTTGGTCATCTGTTGCTGTTGGTCATGTACCTCAGGAACATGGTGCTGCAGGAGCTGAGAGTTTCTGGCCAATTGTTTATTATCTTGGAAACTCCATTGAGATGCAGCTTCACTAGTGCAACAAGTCAAGGAGACACAAAGACCCACAAGCACAACAGTGACCAACTCTCCTGCCATAGCCTCTGAACTGCAGAGATCTGCAAGTAACTGTTATCCCACTCTGTGATCTTTTTATTTTGCCTATGCTAAAAATTGTTACCAAGCCCTCCCCCTATTTTGTTAGCTATTAATTATTTGCCAGCCGAGTGCAATCATGAACTCTGTGCTGACTACTAAACACTCATGTTTAGGACACATGTTTAGGACTGTTGTGTGATATGCATGTGACATTTTAATCATTTGGACACTCACAGTGCTGGCACATTGGCTCACTGACACCTACCGTTTTTGTTTTGATCATGTTATTCATAAAATTCTGAAAGGTTCTCATTGGTTTGGACTTTTGCTAAGCAGCGACTCAAAGAGTTTCAAAGAGTGTGTGGTTTTTCATTTTAAGAAAATGTAGGGTGGAGAGTTTGACTGACAGACCACAGAGGACAAAACATGTATATGTTACATGTATATAATCTCTCACATTGTGTATAGTATTGGCCAGGCCTTAGCTTAGCCAACCTGCGTTGATGAAAGTAGGCTGTTGTAGTAATGTTATGTGTTCACACATCAAGGTAAAAGCACTTTCATTTAGATTAAATATCTTTCATTTCCAATACGGCAACTTAATTTAATGTCCTTTACACAGTTAGTCTCGTCTGTAATGTCCTTTACACAGTCAGTGTCATGACTGTTGCCTGTGAATGGCTTCGGCCTATATCTGCCGTTTTGAGACATTAGCATTAGGTACAATGGATCCAAGTACAGTAGAACCCCAGAACTCGACGCTAATTCGTTGTGGAAGGAGCGTCGAGAAGCGATGCAGTCGAGTTCCGAATGAATTTTCCCCATAAGAAATAACTGAAAACGGATTAATCTGTTCTCAACCATCAAGTTGAATTCCAATGCTAAGTCCGGCACACGAAGGCATTTTTCAACTTTATTGGTTCTTATCGTTTCCGCTTCTGCTTTTCTCCCATGTTTTTGTCTAAAACAGTACAAAAAAACAAAAATACAGCAAACGCTTGGAGCACAGCCTCAAAATGGTTTAAAACCCATTGAACAACAAGGCCAACTAACGGCATGTGACCGAAGCACAAACTGTATGTTGTTTACAAAAGTTATGCGAGGCGGGTCGGATTCCGAAGTTTTGTTCGATGCTCCGAGACGAACTTTTCTCAAAATTCGAACTCCGAAAATGTCGAGTTCCGGGGTTCTACTGTACAATAATTGAAGTATGACAAGGTAGCATGATTTATGTAGATAGCAATTAAATATTTAATCATTTATGAATGCAGCTTTCATAGTTGATAGAAGAGGAAATAACATTACTTATTTGCTTGATAACATTGTGCTTGGTTTGGCAAAAATGGCCTAAATATTACAGTTCAAAAATATTATAGCCTTGTGTACACTTCATATTTAGCTGTATAGTTCTGGACTGCAATAACATTTAACAGTAAAATCTGGATAGATGAATTCATGGTGAAGGAACTCTGGTTCTCATGGATCATAAAACCTGGGTTGCCCTTTCTCCAGTGGGTTCAGGCTTTTGATCGATCAGTTATGGAGAACTGCATTCTAGTACCTCAAATCAACCTGTCCTCTATGGTCGTCAGCTGTTCCAAGTGCATGTCAGAGCTAGGGAATGACATTGCTTCCATCATATAGGATGCAAAGTATAAAGCAAAAAGGACATTCTAAAAAACAGACAGTGCAAGAGTATGACCTGAAGGACACCACAACCACAAGGTCAAAAGGCTATATGCTCCCATCAGCCACACCCTCTGACCCTTCTTCCTCCCATTTACGGATCCAAGGTAGCGAGAACTTACACCTCCCCTGCCACTTCAGAGAGCCATTGGCTTGGCTGTGACACCTAGTGGATGGTGCCACACACTACCAGTAAAGTGCCCTCCCCAATTTCTTTAATGACATCCATGTGCCTTATACACATCACAACTGCATAGCTCCTGCAAAGTGTCATTGTTTGCTAGATAATCCAGCAATGTAGTTATTAAATAATGTATGGAAGAATGCCCACTCCAGTATCTAAGGTAGAACATGCAAGAGCAATAACCACCCCCAAACAAGCATTTGAGAACACAGCCTTTATTGCATTAGGGTTTGATCTCAGGTGGTGAGCTTCAGGCCATTTCTGTAAAGACAACTCTTCCACTGGACACCACAGCAGATTCAGGAGGAGCCTCCCATTCTTCTGGCGCATGTCTCCCTGGTGAGCAGCAAAGGAGAAGGTTCAGACCATATAAGCAACATGGGAAACAAGGGACCTGCACTGAGGACTCTACCCACTTTCTCTGCCACAGCTTGGTTCACAGCTGTCTGTTGCACTTGGATGACACACGGCTGTACTGCAGTGGATATAGACCTGGGAACAACGTTACAACTAAGCAAGGGCCGGACATGGCATTGTACAAATGGCTGGGACAAGGTTAAAGCCATTACCTGGTTGTGCAAGGGAGCCATGGAGGTTTGATCCACAAAGGTGAACATCTTGAGGACAAAGCGCTTGTAATGGGTAGGGAACGGAACTGCAGACGACCCCTCAACTGGAACCAACTGAGTCAGGTAGCGGTCATCCTTGTAGGGGCACCTTTGGAATACACCAGGTCAACACCAGCCTGCACTGGAACACTAGTGGGAAGCAATTCTACAACCTACCCATTCACTAGAAGGTCCCACTCGGGAAGGCTGAAGGGGTTAGGGGAAGAGGTTGCCCAGCAGCGTCCCAGGGTCAGGACAATATTGGGGTCAGACCTGTCCAGGATACGCACTTCCACATAGACCGGCTCTCTCAGCACCTTGGTCACAGGGTAATCAGCATCCGTGTAGTAGGAGGTGTAGGCTGCCCGTGCTGTCAGCAGACAGGCAAAGTGGTTTTCGAAGCCCTTCATAAACAAAGCTCATACTAGCATCCAGAATGACGATACTCACCTTCCACACACCCCTTTGTGGTGCACTGACCATTAGCTATTCTTAGCTCTACCCTGAGGGGTCCAGGAGCAACTACAGGTAGAGGGGGCTCGTTGGCATAGTGCTGAATAGGCAGTGTTGCAACGCTCATACCGTAATACCTACACTGGAAGTAAAGTCTTGCACAAGGAATACAAAAGTGAGCACAAACCCTGCATGAAACTGTGCCATGCAATCATGGTCAACTCACTCATAGTAGCTGTCTCTTGTGATTGCTCCAAGGGGACCGAATCCAACTTCATAGGAAGAGGTCATCTTGTTCTCATACACCAAGTAGTCACCCAGCTCCTGGAATGAAGGCGGTCGCAAGGTAGTACAATTACATTCCAACACAGCCCACATCTAACCCAATGTAGAAGCCCCAAGCACTAACCATCACACGGGTACCACAGGCAGCAACGGGAAACTGGTAGATAGCAAAAGCTGCATTGGAGTCAATTGGCCCACAGGGTCCATTTTCTCCCAATAGGCTGACTGAATCCAGGCTCAGCCTAGGCAGGGTTGTATCCTTGGCCACCACCAATATGAACTGGCCATCTCTTGTGCACTGGACAGTCACTGACAACATCAGGGAGAAAAGCAGGCCAGGTTCAACTCCCAGTTTCAAAAGTAGCAAGGCTAAACACATTCAAACCCTTACCTGTTCTTCCATAGTAGCAGCGTTGTCCATCAAAACAGCAGTTTATAGCTTCACAGTGGGTAGCATTTAAGCCAGACTCACCACAGGCAATCTTGACAGACCCATCTACATTACATTTCTCAGAAACTACAGTTTTGGTCATCTGTTGCTGTTGGTCATGTACCTCAGGAACATGGTGCTGCAGGAGCTGAGAGTTTCTGGCCAATTGTTTATTATCTTGGAAACTCCATTGAGATGCAGCTTCACTAGTGCAACAAGTCAAGGAGACACAAAGACCCACAAGCACAACAGTGACCAACTCTCCTGCCATAGCCTCTGAACTGCAGAGATCTGCAAGTAACTGTTATCCCACTCTGTGATCTTTTTATTTTGCCTATGCTAAAACTTGTTACCAAGCCCTCCCCCTATTTTGTTAGCTATTAATTATTTGCCAGCCGAGTGCAATCATGAACTCTGTGCTGACTACTAAACACTCATGTTTAGGACACATGTTTAGGACTGTTGTGTGATATGCATGTGACATTTTAATCATTTGGACACTCACAGTGCTGGCACATTGGCTCACTGACACCTACCGTTTTTGTTTTGATCATGTTATTCATAAAATTCTGAAAGGTTCTCATTGGTTTGGACTTTTGCTAAGCAGCGACTCAAAGAGTTTCAAAGAGTGTGTGGTTTTTCATTTTAAGAAAATGTAGGGTGGAGAGTTTGACTGACAGACCACAGAGGACAAAACGTGTATATGTTACATGTATATAATCTCTCACATTGTGTATAGTATTGGCCAGGCCTTAGCTTAGCCAACCTGCGTTGATGAAAGTAGGCTGTTGTAGTAATGTTATGTGTTCACACATCAAGGTAAAAGCACTTTCATTTAGATTAAATATCTTTAATTTCCATTACGGCAACTTAATTTAATGTCCTTTACACAGTTAGTCTCGTCTGTAATGTCCTTTACACAGTCAGTGTCATGACTGTTGCCTGTGAATGGCTTCGGCCTATATCTGCCGTTTTGAGACATTAGCATTAGGTACAATGGATCCAAGTACAGTAGAACCCCAGAACTCGACGCTAATTCGTTGTGGAAGGAGCGTCAAGAAGCGATGCAGTCGAGTTCCGAATGAATTTTCCCCATAAGAAATAACTGAAAACGGATTAATCTGTTCTCAACCATCAAGTTGAATTCCAATGCTAAGTCCGGCACACGAAGGCATTTTTCAACTTTATTGGTTCTTATCGTTTCCGCTTCTGCTTTTCTCCCATGTTTTTGTCTAAAACAGTACAAAAAAACAAAAATACAGCAAACACTTGGAGCACAGCCTCAAAATGGTTTAAAACCCATTGAACAACAAGGCCAACTAACGGCATGTGACCGAAGCACAAACTGTATGTTGTTTACAAAAGTTATGCGAGGCGGGTCGGATTCCGAAGTTTTGTTCGATGCTCCGAGACGAACTTTTCTCAAAATTCGAACTCCGAAAATGTCGAGTTCCGGGGTTCTACTGTACAATAATTGAAGTATGACAAGGTAGCATGATTTATGTAGATAGCAATTAAATATTTAATCATTTATGAATGCAGCTTTCATAGTTGATAGAAGAGGAAATAACATTACTTATTTGCTTGATAACATTGTGCTTGGTTTGGCAAAAATGGCCTAAATATTACAGTTCAAAAATATTATAGCCTTGTGTACACTTCATATTTAGCTGTATAGTTCTGGACTGCGATAACATTTAACAGTAAAATCTGGATAGATGAATTCATGGTGAAGGAACTCTGGTTCTCATGGATCATAAAACCTGGGTTGCCCTTTCTCCAGTGGGTTCAGGCTTTTGATCGATCAGTTATGGAGAACTGCATTCTAGTACCTCAAATCAACCTGTCCTCTATGGTCGTCAGCTGTTCCAAGTGCATGTCAGAGCTAGGGAATGACATTGCTTCCATCATATAGGATGCAAAGTATAAAGCAAAAAGGACATTCTAAAAAACAGACAGTGCAAGAGTATGACCTGAAGGACACCACAACCACAAGGTCAAAAGGCTATATGCTCCCATCAGCCACACCCTCTGACCCTTCTTCCTCCCATTTACGGATCCAAGGTAGCGAGAACTTACACCTCCCCTGCCACTTCAGAGAGCCATTGGCTTGGCTGTGACACCTAGGTACACATAGTGGATGGTGCCACACACTACCAGTAAAGTGCCCTCCCCAATTTCTTTAATGACATCCATGTGCCTTATACACATCACAACTGCATAGCTCCTGCAAAGTGTCATTGTTTGCTAGATAATCCAGCAATGTAGTTATTAAATAATGTATGGAAGAATGCCCACTCCAGTATCTAAGGTAGAACATGCAAGAGCAATAACCACCCCCAAACAAGCATTTGAGAACACAGCCTTTATTGCATTAGGGTTTGATCTCAGGTGGTGAGCTTCAGGCCATTTCTGTAAAGACAACTCTTCCACTGGACACCACAGCAGATTCAGGAGGAGCCTCCCATTCTTCTGGCGCATGTCTCCCTGGTGAGCAGCAAAGGAGAAGGTTCAGACCATATAAGCAACATGGGAAACAAGGGACCTGCACTGAGGACTCTACCCACTTTCTCTGCCACAGCTTGGTTCACAGCTGTCTGTTGCACTTGGATGACACACGGCTGTACTGCAGTGGATATAGACCTGGGAACAACGTTACAACTAAGCAAGGGCCGGACATGGCATTGTACAAATGGCTGGGACAAGGTTAAAGCCATTACCTGGTTGTGCAAGGGAGCCATGGAGGTTTGATCCACAAAGGTGAACATCTTGAGGACAAAGCGCTTGTAATGGGTAGGGAACGGAACTGCAGACGACCCCTCAACTGGAACCAACTGAGTCAGGTAGCGGTCATCCTTGTAGGGGCACCTTTGGAATACACCAGGTCAACACCAGCCTGCACTGGAACACTAGTGGGAAGCAATTCTACAACCTACCCATTCACTAGAAGGTCCCACTCGGGAAGGCTGAAGGGGTTAGGGGAAGAGGTTGCCCAGCAGCGTCCCAGGGTCAGGACAATATTGGGGTCAGACCTGTCCAGGATACGCACTTCCACATAGACCGGCTCTCTCAGCACCTTGGTCACAGGGTAATCAGCATCCGTGTAGTAGGAGGTGTAGGCTGCCCGTGCTGTCAGCAGACAGGCAAAGTGGTTTTCGAAGCCCTTCATAAACAAAGCTCATACTAGCATCCAGAATGACGATACTCACCTTCCACACACCCCTTTGTGGTGCACTGACCATTAGCTATTCTTAGCTCTACCCTGAGGGGTCCAGGAGCAACTACAGGTAGAGGGGGCTCGTTGGCATAGTGCTGAATAGGCAGTGTTGCAACGCTCATACCGTAATACCTACACTGGAAGTAAAGTCTTGCACAAGGAATACAAAAGTGAGCACAAACCCTGCATGAAACTGTGCCATGCAATCATGGTCAACTCACTCATAGTAGCTGTCTCTTGTGATTGCTCCAAGGGGACCGAATCCAACTTCATAGGAAGAGGTCATCTTGTTCTCATACACCAAGTAGTCACCCAGCTCCTGGAATGAAGGAGGTCGCAAGGTAGTACAATTACATTCCAACACAGCCCACATCTAACCCAATGTAGAAGCCCCAAGCACTAACCATCACACGGGTACCACAGGCAGCAACGGGAAACTGGTAGATAGCAAAAGCTGCATTGGAGTCAATTGGCCCACAGGGTCCATTTTCTCCCAATAGGCTGACTGAATCCAGGCTCAGCCTAGGCAGGGTTGTATCCTTGGCCACCACCAATATGAACTGGCCATCTCTTGTGCACTGGACAGTCACTGACAACATCAGGGAGAAAAGCAGGCCAGGTTCAACTCCCAGTTTCAAAAGTAGCAAGGCTAAACACATTCAAACCCTTACCTGTTCTTCCATAGTAGCAGCGTTGTCCATCAAAACAGCAGTTTATAGCTTCACAGTGGGTAGCATTTAAGCCAGACTCACCACAGGCAATCTTGACAGACCCATCTACATTACATTTCTCAGAAACTACAGTTTTGGTCATCTGTTGCTGTTGGTCATGTACCTCAGGAACATGGTGCTGCAGGAGCTGAGAGTTTCTGGCCAATTGTTTATTATCTTGGAAACTCCATTGAGATGCAGCTTCACTAGTGCAACAAGTCAAGGAGACACAAAGACCCACAAGCACAACAGTGACCAACTCTCCTGCCATAGCCTCTGAACTGCAGAGATCTGCAAGTAACTGTTATCCCACTCTGTGATCTTTTTATTTTGCCTATGCTAAAAATTGTTACCAAGCCCTCCCCCTATTTTGTTAGCTATTAATTATTTGCCAGCCGAGTGCAATCATGAACTCTGTGCTGACTACTAAACACTCATGTTTAGGACACATGTTTAGGACTGTTGTGTGATATGCATGTGACATTTTAATCATTTGGACACTCACAGTGCTGGCACATTGGCTCACTGACACCTACCGTTTTTGTTTTGATCATGTTATTCATAAAATTCTGAAAGGTTCTCATTGGTTTGGACTTTTGCTAAGCAGCGACTCAAAGAGTTTCAAAGAGTGTGTGGTTTTTCATTTTAAGAAAATGTAGGGTGGAGAGTTTGACTGACAGACCACAGAGGACAAAACATGTATATGTTACATGTATATAATCTCTCACATTGTGTATAGTATTGGCCAGGCCTTAGCTTAGCCAACCTGCGTTGATGAAAGTAGGCTGTTGTAGTAATGTTATGTGTTCACACATCAAGGTAAAAGCACTTTCATTTAGATTAAATATCTTTCATTTCCAATACGGCAACTTAATTTAATGTCCTTTACACAGTTAGTCTCGTCTGTAATGTCCTTTACACAGTCAGTGTCATGACTGTTGCCTGTGAATGGCTTCGGCCTATATCTGCCGTTTTGAGACATTAGCATTAGGTACAATGGATCCAAGTACAGTAGAACCCCAGAACTCGACGCTAATTCGTTGTGGAAGGAGCGTCGAGAAGCGATGCAGTCGAGTTCCGAATGAATTTTCCCCATAAGAAATAACTGAAAACGGATTAATCTGTTCTCAACCATCAAGTTGAATTCCAATGCTAAGTCCGGCACACGAAGGCATTTTTCAACTTTATTGGTTCTTATCGTTTCCGCTTCTGCTTTTCTCCCATGTTTTTGTCTAAAACAGTACAAAAAAACAAAAATACAGCAAACGCTTGGAGCACAGCCTCAAAATTGTTTAAAACCCATTGAACAACAAGGCCAACTAACGGCATGTGACCGAAGCACAAACTGTATGTTGTTTACAAAAGTTATGCGAGGCGGGTCGGATTCCGAAGTTTTGTTCGATGCTCCGAGACGAACTTTTCTCAAAATTCGAACTCCGAAAATGTCGAGTTCCGGGGTTCTACTGTACAATAATTGAAGTATGACAAGGTAGCATGATTTATGTAGATAGCAATTAAATATTTAATCATTTATGAATGCAGCTTTCATAGTTGATAGAAGAGGAAATAACATTACTTATTTGCTTGATAACATTGTGCTTGGTTTGGCAAAAATGGCCTAAATATTACAGTTCAAAAATATTATAGCCTTGTGTACACTTCATATTTAGCTGTATAGTTCTGGACTGCAATAACATTTAACAGTAAAATCTGGATAGATGAATTCATGGTGAAGGAACTCTGGTTCTCATGGATCATAAAACCTGGGTTGCCCTTTCTCCAGTGGGTTCAGGCTTTTGATCGATCAGTTATGGAGAACTGCATTCTAGTACCTCAAATCAACCTGTCCTCTATGGTCGTCAGCTGTTCCAAGTGCATGTCAGAGCTAGGGAATGACATTGCTTCCATCATATAGGATGCAAAGTATAAAGCAAAAAGGACATTCTAAAAAACAGACAGTGCAAGAGTATGACCTGAAGGACACCACAACCACAAGGTCAAAAGGCTATATGCTCCCATCAGCCACACCCTCTGACCCTTCTTCCTCCCATTTACGGATCCAAGGTAGCGAGAACTTACACCTCCCCTGCCACTTCAGAGAGCCATTGGCTTGGCTGTGACACCTAGTGGATGGTGCCACACACTACCAGTAAAGTGCCCTCCCCAATTTCTTTAATGACATCCATGTGCCTTATACACATCACAACTGCATAGCTCCTGCAAAGTGTCATTGTTTGCTAGATAATCCAGCAATGTAGTTATTAAATAATGTATGGAAGAATGCCCACTCCAGTATCTAAGGTAGAACATGCAAGAGCAATAACCACCCCCAAACAAGCATTTGAGAACACAGCCTTTATTGCATTAGGGTTTGATCTCAGGTGGTGAGCTTCAGGCCATTTCTGTAAAGACAACTCTTCCACTGGACACCACAGCAGATTCAGGAGGAGCCTCCCATTCTTCTGGCGCATGTCTCCCTGGTGAGCAGCAAAGGAGAAGGTTCAGACCATATAAGCAACATGGGAAACAAGGGACCTGCACTGAGGACTCTACCCACTTTCTCTGCCACAGCTTGGTTCACAGCTGTCTGTTGCACTTGGATGACACACGGCTGTACTGCAGTGGATATAGACCTGGGAACAACGTTACAACTAAGCAAGGGCCGGACATGGCATTGTACAAATGGCTGGGACAAGGTTAAAGCCATTACCTGGTTGTGCAAGGGAGCCATGGAGGTTTGATCCACAAAGGTGAACATCTTGAGGACAAAGCGCTTGTAATGGGTAGGGAACGGAACTGCAGACGACCCCTCAACTGGAACCAACTGAGTCAGGTAGCGGTCATCCTTGTAGGGGCACCTTTGGAATACACCAGGTCAACACCAGCCTGCACTGGAACACTAGTGGGAAGCAATTCTACAACCTACCCATTCACTAGAAGGTCCCACTCGGGAAGGCTGAAGGGGTTAGGGGAAGAGGTTGCCCAGCAGCGTCCCAGGGTCAGGACAATATTGGGGTCAGACCTGTCCAGGATACGCACTTCCACATAGACCGGCTCTCTCAGCACCTTGGTCACAGGGTAATCAGCATCCGTGTAGTAGGAGGTGTAGGCTGCCCGTGCTGTCAGCAGACAGGCAAAGTGGTTTTCGAAGCCCTTCATAAACAAAGCTCATACTAGCATCCAGAATGACGATACTCACCTTCCACACACCCCTTTGTGGTGCACTGACCATTAGCTATTCTTAGCTCTACCCTGAGGGGTCCAGGAGCAACTACAGGTAGAGGGGGCTCGTTGGCATAGTGCTGAATAGGCAGTGTTGCAACGCTCATACCGTAATACCTACACTGGAAGTAAAGTCTTGCACAAGGAATACAAAAGTGAGCACAAACCCTGCATGAAACTGTGCCATGCAATCATGGTCAACTCACTCATAGTAGCTGTCTCTTGTGATTGCTCCAAGGGGACCGAATCCAACTTCATAGGAAGAGGTCATCTTGTTCTCATACACCAAGTAGTCACCCAGCTCCTGGAATGAAGGCGGTCGCAAGGTAGTACAATTACATTCCAACACAGCCCACATCTAACCCAATGTAGAAGCCCCAAGCACTAACCATCACACGGGTACCACAGGCAGCAACGGGAAACTGGTAGATAGCAAAAGCTGCATTGGAGTCAATTGGCCCACAGGGTCCATTTTCTCCCAATAGGCTGACTGAATCCAGGCTCAGCCTAGGCAGGGTTGTATCCTTGGCCACCACCAATATGAACTGGCCATCTCTTGTGCACTGGACAGTCACTGACAACATCAGGGAGAAAAGCAGGCCAGGTTCAACTCCCAGTTTCAAAAGTAGCAAGGCTAAACACATTCAAACCCTTACCTGTTCTTCCATAGTAGCAGCGTTGTCCATCAAAACAGCAGTTTATAGCTTCACAGTGGGTAGCATTTAAGCCAGACTCACCACAGGCAATCTTGACAGACCCATCTACATTACATTTCTCAGAAACTACAGTTTTGGTCATCTGTTGCTGTTGGTCATGTACCTCAGGAACATGGTGCTGCAGGAGCTGAGAGTTTCTGGCCAATTGTTTATTATCTTGGAAACTCCATTGAGATGCAGCTTCACTAGTGCAACAAGTCAAGGAGACACAAAGACCCACAAGCACAACAGTGACCAACTCTCCTGCCATAGCCTCTGAACTGCAGAGATCTGCAAGTAACTGTTATCCCACTCTGTGATCTTTTTATTTTGCCTATGCTAAAACTTGTTACCAAGCCCTCCCCCTATTTTGTTAGCTATTAATTATTTGCCAGCCGAGTGCAATCATGAACTCTGTGCTGACTACTAAACACTCATGTTTAGGACACATGTTTAGGACTGTTGTGTGATATGCATGTGACATTTTAATCATTTGGACACTCACAGTGCTGGCACATTGGCTCACTGACACCTACCGTTTTTGTTTTGATCATGTTATTCATAAAATTCTGAAAGGTTCTCATTGGTTTGGACTTTTGCTAAGCAGCGACTCAAAGAGTTTCAAAGAGTGTGTGGTTTTTCATTTTAAGAAAATGTAGGGTGGAGAGTTTGACTGACAGACCACAGAGGACAAAACGTGTATATGTTACATGTATATAATCTCTCACATTGTGTATAGTATTGGCCAGGCCTTAGCTTAGCCAACCTGCGTTGATGAAAGTAGGCTGTTGTAGTAATGTTATGTGTTCACACATCAAGGTAAAAGCACTTTCATTTAGATTAAATATCTTTAATTTCCATTACGGCAACTTAATTTAATGTCCTTTACACAGTTAGTCTCGTCTGTAATGTCCTTTACACAGTCAGTGTCATGACTGTTGCCTGTGAATGGCTTCGGCCTATATCTGCCGTTTTGAGACATTAGCATTAGGTACAATGGATCCAAGTACAGTAGAACCCCAGAACTCGACGCTAATTCGTTGTGGAAGGAGCGTCAAGAAGCGATGCAGTCGAGTTCCGAATGAATTTTCCCCATAAGAAATAACTGAAAACGGATTAATCTGTTCTCAACCATCAAGTTGAATTCCAATGCTAAGTCCGGCACACGAAGGCATTTTTCAACTTTATTGGTTCTTATCGTTTCCGCTTCTGCTTTTCTCCCATGTTTTTGTTTAAAACAGTACAAAAAAACAAAAATACAGCAAACACTTGGAGCACAGCCTCAAAATGGTTTAAAACCCATTGAACAACAAGGCCAACTAACGGCATGTGACCGAAGCACAAACTGTATGTTGTTTACAAAAGTTATGCGAGGCGGGTCGGATTCCGAAGTTTTGTTCGATGCTCCGAGACGAACTTTTCTCAAAATTCGAACTCCGAAAATGTCGAGTTCCGGGGTTCTACTGTACAATAATTGAAGTATGACAAGGTAGCATGATTTATGTAGATAGCAATTAAATATTTAATCATTTATGAATGCAGCTTTCATAGTTGATAGAAGAGGAAATAACATTACTTATTTGCTTGATAACATTGTGCTTGGTTTGGCAAAAATGGCCTAAATATTACAGTTCAAAAATATTATAGCCTTGTGTACACTTCATATTTAGCTGTATAGTTCTGGACTGCGATAACATTTAACAGTAAAATCTGGATAGATGAATTCATGGTGAAGGAACTCTGGTTCTCATGGATCATAAAACCTGGGTTGCCCTTTCTCCAGTGGGTTCAGGCTTTTGATCGATCAGTTATGGAGAACTGCATTCTAGTACCTCAAATCAACCTGTCCTCTATGGTCGTCAGCTGTTCCAAGTGCATGTCAGAGCTAGGGAATGACATTGCTTCCATCATATAGGATGCAAAGTATAAAGCAAAAAGGACATTCTAAAAAACAGACAGTGCAAGAGTATGACCTGAAGGACACCACAACCACAAGGTCAAAAGGCTATATGCTCCCATCAGCCACACCCTCTGACCCTTCTTCCTCCCATTTACGGATCCAAGGTAGCGAGAACTTACACCTCCCCTGCCACTTCAGAGAGCCATTGGCTTGGCTGTGACACCTAGGTACACATAGTGGATGGTGCCACACACTACCAGTAAAGTGCCCTCCCCAATTTCTTTAATGACATCCATGTGCCTTATACACATCACAACTGCATAGCTCCTGCAAAGTGTCATTGTTTGCTAGATAATCCAGCAATGTAGTTATTAAATAATGTATGGAAGAATGCCCACTCCAGTATCTAAGGTAGAACATGCAAGAGCAATAACCACCCCCAAACAAGCATTTGAGAACACAGCCTTTATTGCATTAGGGTTTGATCTCAGGTGGTGAGCTTCAGGCCATTTCTGTAAAGACAACTCTTCCACTGGACACCACAGCAGATTCAGGAGGAGCCTCCCATTCTTCTGGCGCATGTCTCCCTGGTGAGCAGCAAAGGAGAAGGTTCAGACCATATAAGCAACATGGGAAACAAGGGACCTGCACTGAGGACTCTACCCACTTTCTCTGCCACAGCTTGGTTCACAGCTGTCTGTTGCACTTGGATGACACACGGCTGTACTGCAGTGGATATAGACCTGGGAACAACGTTACAACTAAGCAAGGGCCGGACATGGCATTGTACAAATGGCTGGGACAAGGTTAAAGCCATTACCTGGTTGTGCAAGGGAGCCATGGAGGTTTGATCCACAAAGGTGAACATCTTGAGGACAAAGCGCTTGTAATGGGTAGGGAACGGAACTGCAGACGACCCCTCAACTGGAACCAACTGAGTCAGGTAGCGGTCATCCTTGTAGGGGCACCTTTGGAATACACCAGGTCAACACCAGCCTGCACTGGAACACTAGTGGGAAGCAATTCTACAACCTACCCATTCACTAGAAGGTCCTACTCGGGAAGGCTGAAGGGGTTAGGGGAAGAGGTTGCCCAGCAGCGTCCCAGGGTCAGGACAATATTGGGGTCAGACCTGTCCAGGATACGCACTTCCACATAGACCGGCTCTCTCAGCACCTTGGTCACAGGGTAATCAGCATCCGTGTAGTAGGAGGTGTAGGCTGCCCGTGCTGTCAGCAGACAGGCAAAGTGGTTTTCGAAGCCCTTCATAAACAAAGCTCATACTAGCATCCAGAATGACGATACTCACCTTCCACACACCCCTTTGTGGTGCACTGACCATTAGCTATTCTTAGCTCTACCCTGAGGGGTCCAGGAGCAACTACAGGTAGAGGGGGCTCGTTGGCATAGTGCTGAATAGGCAGTGTTGCAACGCTCATACCGTAATACCTACACTGGAAGTAAAGTCTTGCACAAGGAATACAAAAGTGAGCACAAACCCTGCATGAAACTGTGCCATGCAATCATGGTCAACTCACTCATAGTAGCTGTCTCTTGTGATTGCTCCAAGGGGACCGAATCCAACTTCATAGGAAGAGGTCATCTTGTTCTCATACACCAAGTAGTCACCCAGCTCCTGGAATGAAGGCGGTCGCAAGGTAGTACAATTACATTCCAACACAGCCCACATCTAACCCAATGTAGAAGCCCCAAGCACTAACCATCACACGGGTACCACAGGCAGCAACGGGAAACTGGTAGATAGCAAAAGCTGCATTGGAGTCAATTGGCCCACAGGGTCCATTTTCTCCCAATAGGCTGACTGAATCCAGGCTCAGCCTAGGCAGGGTTGTATCCTTGGCCACCACCAATATGAACTGGCCATCTCTTGTGCACTGGACAGTCACTGACAACATCAGGGAGAAAAGCAGGCCAGGTTCAACTCCCAGTTTCAAAAGTAGCAAGGCTAAACACATTCAAACCCTTACCTGTTCTTCCATAGTAGCAGCGTTGTCCATCAAAACAGCAGTTTATAGCTTCACAGTGGGTAGCATTTAAGCCAGACTCACCACAGGCAATCTTGACAGACCCATCTACATTACATTTCTCAGAAACTACAGTTTTGGTCATCTGTTGCTGTTGGTCATGTACCTCAGGAACATGGTGCTGCAGGAGCTGAGAGTTTCTGGCCAATTGTTTATTATCTTGGAAACTCCATTGAGATGCAGCTTCACTAGTGCAACAAGTCAAGGAGACACAAAGACCCACAAGCACAACAGTGACCAACTCTCCTGCCATAGCCTCTGAACTGCAGAGATCTGCAAGTAACTGTTATCCCACTCTGTGATCTTTTTATTTTGCCTATGCTAAAACTTGTTACCAAGCCCTCCCCCTATTTTGTTAGCTATTAATTATTTGCCAGCCGAGTGCAATCATGAACTCTGTGCTGACTACTAAACACTCATGTTTAGGACACATGTTTAGGACTGTTGTGTGATATGCATGTGACATTTTAATCATTTGGACACTCACAGTGCTGGCACATTGGCTCACTGACACCTACCGTTTTTGTTTTGATCATGTTATTCATAAAATTCTGAAAGGTTCTCATTGGTTTGGACTTTTGCTAAGCAGCGACTCAAAGAGTTTCAAAGAGTGTGTGGTTTTTCATTTTAAGAAAATGTAGGGTGGAGAGTTTGACTGACAGACCACAGAGGACAAAACGTGTATATGTTACATGTATATAATCTCTCACATTGTGTATAGTATTGGCCAGGCCTTAGCTTAGCCAACCTGCGTTGATGAAAGTAGGCTGTTGTAGTAATGTTATGTGTTCACACATCAAGGTAAAAGCACTTTCATTTAGATTAAATATCTTTAATTTCCATTACGGCAACTTAATTTAATGTCCTTTACACAGTTAGTCTCGTCTGTAATGTCCTTTACACAGTCAGTGTCATGACTGTTGCCTGTGAATGGCTTCGGCCTATATCTGCCGTTTTGAGACATTAGCATTAGGTACAATGGATCCAAGTACAGTAGAACCCCAGAACTCGACGCTAATTCGTTGTGGAAGGAGCGTCAAGAAGCGATGCAGTCGAGTTCCGAATGAATTTTCCCCATAAGAAATAACTGAAAACGGATTAATCTGTTCTCAACCATCAAGTTGAATTCCAATGCTAAGTCCGGCACACGAAGGCATTTTTCAACTTTATTGGTTCTTATCGTTTCCGCTTCTGCTTTTCTCCCATGTTTTTGTCTAAAACAGTACAAAAAAACAAAAATACAGCAAACACTTGGAGCACAGCCTCAAAATGGTTTAAAACCCATTGAACAACAAGGCCAACTAACGGCATGTGACCGAAGCACAAACTGTATGTTGTTTACAAAAGTTATGCGAGGCGGGTCGGATTCCGAAGTTTTGTTCGATGCTCCGAGACGAACTTTTCTCAAAATTCGAACTCCGAAAATGTCGAGTTCCGGGGTTCTACTGTACAATAATTGAAGTATGACAAGGTAGCATGATTTATGTAGATAGCAATTAAATATTTAATCATTTATGAATGCAGCTTTCATAGTTGATAGAAGAGGAAATAACATTACTTATTTGCTTGATAACATTGTGCTTGGTTTGGCAAAAATGGCCTAAATATTACAGTTCAAAAATATTATAGCCTTGTGTACACTTCATATTTAGCTGTATAGTTCTGGACTGCGATAACATTTAACAGTAAAATCTGGATAGATGAATTCATGGTGAAGGAACTCTGGTTCTCATGGATCATAAAACCTGGGTTGCCCTTTCTCCAGTGGGTTCAGGCTTTTGATCGATCAGTTATGGAGAACTGCATTCTAGTACCTCAAATCAACCTGTCCTCTATGGTCGTCAGCTGTTCCAAGTGCATGTCAGAGCTAGGGAATGACATTGCTTCCATCATATAGGATGCAAAGTATAAAGCAAAAAGGACATTCTAAAAAACAGACAGTGCAAGAGTATGACCTGAAGGACACCACAACCACAAGGTCAAAAGGCTATATGCTCCCATCAGCCACACCCTCTGACCCTTCTTCCTCCCATTTACGGATCCAAGGTAGCGAGAACTTACACCTCCCCTGCCACTTCAGAGAGCCATTGGCTTGGCTGTGACACCTAGGTACACATAGTGGATGGTGCCACACACTACCAGTAAAGTGCCCTCCCCAATTTCTTTAATGACATCCATGTGCCTTATACACATCACAACTGCATAGCTCCTGCAAAGTGTCATTGTTTGCTAGATAATCCAGCAATGTAGTTATTAAATAATGTATGGAAGAATGCCCACTCCAGTATCTAAGGTAGAACATGCAAGAGCAATAACCACCCCCAAACAAGCATTTGAGAACACAGCCTTTATTGCATTAGGGTTTGATCTCAGGTGGTGAGCTTCAGGCCATTTCTGTAAAGACAACTCTTCCACTGGACACCACAGCAGATTCAGGAGGAGCCTCCCATTCTTCTGGCGCATGTCTCCCTGGTGAGCAGCAAAGGAGAAGGTTCAGACCATATAAGCAACATGGGAAACAAGGGACCTGCACTGAGGACTCTACCCACTTTCTCTGCCACAGCTTGGTTCACAGCTGTCTGTTGCACTTGGATGACACACGGCTGTACTGCAGTGGATATAGACCTGGGAACAACGTTACAACTAAGCAAGGGCCGGACATGGCATTGTACAAATGGCTGGGACAAGGTTAAAGCCATTACCTGGTTGTGCAAGGGAGCCATGGAGGTTTGATCCACAAAGGTGAACATCTTGAGGACAAAGCGCTTGTAATGGGTAGGGAACGGAACTGCAGACGACCCCTCAACTGGAACCAACTGAGTCAGGTAGCGGTCATCCTTGTAGGGGCACCTTTGGAATACACCAGGTCAACACCAGCCTGCACTGGAACACTAGTGGGAAGCAATTCTACAACCTACCCATTCACTAGAAGGTCCCACTCGGGAAGGCTGAAGGGGTTAGGGGAAGAGGTTGCCCAGCAGCGTCCCAGGGTCAGGACAATATTGGGGTCAGACCTGTCCAGGATACGCACTTCCACATAGACCGGCTCTCTCAGCACCTTGGTCACAGGGTAATCAGCATCCGTGTAGTAGGAGGTGTAGGCTGCCCGTGCTGTCAGCAGACAGGCAAAGTGGTTTTCGAAGCCCTTCATAAACAAAGCTCATACTAGCATCCAGAATGACGATACTCACCTTCCACACACCCCTTTGTGGTGCACTGACCATTAGCTATTCTTAGCTCTACCCTGAGGGGTCCAGGAGCAACTACAGGTAGAGGGGGCTCGTTGGCATAGTGCTGAATAGGCAGTGTTGCAACGCTCATACCGTAATACCTACACTGGAAGTAAAGTCTTGCACAAGGAATACAAAAGTGAGCACAAACCCTGCATGAAACTGTGCCATGCAATCATGGTCAACTCACTCATAGTAGCTGTCTCTTGTGATTGCTCCAAGGGGACCGAATCCAACTTCATAGGAAGAGGTCATCTTGTTCTCATACACCAAGTAGTCACCCAGCTCCTGGAATGAAGGAGGTCGCAAGGTAGTACAATTACATTCCAACACAGCCCACATCTAACCCAATGTAGAAGCCCCAAGCACTAACCATCACACGGGTACCACAGGCAGCAACGGGAAACTGGTAGATAGCAAAAGCTGCATTGGAGTCAATTGGCCCACAGGGTCCATTTTCTCCCAATAGGCTGACTGAATCCAGGCTCAGCCTAGGCAGGGTTGTATCCTTGGCCACCACCAATATGAACTGGCCATCTCTTGTGCACTGGACAGTCACTGACAACATCAGGGAGAAAAGCAGGCCAGGTTCAACTCCCAGTTTCAAAAGTAGCAAGGCTAAACACATTCAAACCCTTACCTGTTCTTCCATAGTAGCAGCGTTGTCCATCAAAACAGCAGTTTATAGCTTCACAGTGGGTAGCATTTAAGCCAGACTCACCACAGGCAATCTTGACAGACCCATCTACATTACATTTCTCAGAAACTACAGTTTTGGTCATCTGTTGCTGTTGGTCATGTACCTCAGGAACATGGTGCTGCAGGAGCTGAGAGTTTCTGGCCAATTGTTTATTATCTTGGAAACTCCATTGAGATGCAGCTTCACTAGTGCAACAAGTCAAGGAGACACAAAGACCCACAAGCACAACAGTGACCAACTCTCCTGCCATAGCCTCTGAACTGCAGAGATCTGCAAGTAACTGTTATCCCACTCTGTGATCTTTTTATTTTGCCTATGCTAAAAATTGTTACTAAGCCCTCCCCCTATTTTGTTAGCTATTAATTATTTGCCAGCCGAGTGCAATCATGAACTCTGTGCTGACTACTAAACACTCATGTTTAGGACACATGTTTAGGACTGTTGTGTGATATGCATGTGACATTTTAATCATTTGGACACTCACAGTGCTGGCACATTGGCTCACTGACACCTACCGTTTTTGTTTTGATCATGTTATTCATAAAATTCTGAAAGGTTCTCATTGGTTTGGACTTTTGCTAAGCAGCGACTCAAAGAGTTTCAAAGAGTGTGTGGTTTTTCATTTTAAGAAAATGTAGGGTGGAGAGTTTGACTGACAGACCACAGAGGACAAAACATGTATATGTTACATGTATATAATCTCTCACATTGTGTATAGTATTGGCCAGGCCTTAGCTTAGCCAACCTGCGTTGATGAAAGTAGGCTGTTGTAGTAATGTTATGTGTTCACACATCAAGGTAAAAGCACTTTCATTTAGATTAAATATCTTTCATTTCCAATACGGCAACTTAATTTAATGTCCTTTACACAGTTAGTCTCGTCTGTAATGTCCTTTACACAGTCAGTGTCATGACTGTTGCCTGTGAATGGCTTCGGCCTATATCTGCCGTTTTGAGACATTAGCATTAGGTACAATGGATCCAAGTACAGTAGAACCCCAGAACTCGACGCTAATTCGTTGTGGAAGGAGCGTCGAGAAGCGATGCAGTCGAGTTCCGAATGAATTTTCCCCATAAGAAATAACTGAAAACGGATTAATCTGTTCTCAACCATCAAGTTGAATTCCAATGCTAAGTCCGGCACACGAAGGCATTTTTCAACTTTATTGGTTCTTATCGTTTCCGCTTCTGCTTTTCTCCCATGTTTTTGTCTAAAACAGTACAAAAAAACAAAAATACAGCAAACGCTTGGAGCACAGCCTCAAAATGGTTTAAAACCCATTGAACAACAAGGCCAACTAACGGCATGTGACCGAAGCACAAACTGTATGTTGTTTACAAAAGTTATGCGAGGCGGGTCGGATTCCGAAGTTTTGTTCGATGCTCCGAGACGAACTTTTCTCAAAATTCGAACTCCGAAAATGTCGAGTTCCGGGGTTCTACTGTACAGTAATGGAAGTATGACAAGGTAGCATGATTTATGTAGATAGCAATTAAATATTTAATCATTTATGAATGCAGCTTTCATAGTTGATAGAAGAGGAAATAACATTACTTATTTGCTTGATAACATTGTGCTTGGTTTGGCAAAAATGGCCTAAATATTACAGTTCAAAAATATTATAGCCTTGTGTACACTTCATATTTAGCTGTATAGTTCTGGACTGCGATAACATTTAACAGTAAAATCTGGATAGATGAATTCATGGTGAAGGAACTCTGGTTCTCATGGATCATAAAACCTGGGTTGCCCTTTCTCCAGTGGGTTCAGGCTTTTGATCGATCAGTTATGGAGAACTGCATTCTAGTACCTCAAATCAACCTGTCCTCTATGGTCGTCAGCTGTTCCAAGTGCATGTCAGAGCTAGGGAATGACATTGCTTCCATCATATAGGATGCAAAGTATAAAGCAAAAAGGACATTCTAAAAAACAGACAGTGCAAGAGTATGACCTGAAGGACACCACAACCACAAGGTCAAAAGGCTATATGCTCCCATCAGCCACACCCTCTGACCATTCTTCCTCCCATTTACGGATCCAAGGTAGCGAGAACTTACACCTCCCCTGCCACTTCAGAGAGCCATTGGCTTGGCTGTGACACCTAGGTACACATAGTGGATGGTGCCACACATTCCCGGCAAAGTGCCCTCCCCAATTTCTTTAATGACATCCATGTGCCTTATACACATCACAACTGCATAGCTCCTGCAAAGTGTCATTGTTTGCTAGATAATCCAGCAATGTAGTTATTAAATAATGTATGGAAGAATGCCCACTCCAGTATCTAAGGTAGAACATGCAAGAGCAATAACCACCCCCAAACAAGCATTTGAGAACACAGCCTTTATTGCATTAGGGTTTGATCTCAGGTGGTGAGCTTCAGGCCATTTCTGTAAAGACAACTCTTCCACTGGACACCACAGCAGATTCAGGAGGAGCCTCCCATTCTTCTGGCGCATGTCTCCCTGGTGAGCAGCAAAGGAGAAGGTTCAGACCATATAAGCAACATGGGAAACAAGGGACCTGCACTGAGGACTCTACCCACTTTCTCTGCCACAGCTTGGTTCACAGCTGTCTGTTGCACTTGGATGACACACGGCTGTACTGCAGTGGATATAGACCTGGGAACAACGTTACAACTAAGCAAGGGCCGGACATGGCATTGTACAAATGGCTGGGACAAGGTTAAAGCCATTACCTGGTTGTGCAAGGGAGCCATGGAGGTTTGATCCACAAAGGTGAACATCTTGAGGACAAAGCGCTTGTAATGGGTAGGGAACGGAACTGCAGACGACCCCTCAACTGGAACCAACTGAGTCAGGTAGCGGTCATCCTTGTAGGGGCACCTTTGGAATACACCAGGTCAACACCAGCCTGCACTGGAACACTAGTGGGAAGCAATTCTACAACCTACCCATTCACTAGAAGGTCCCACTCGGGAAGGCTGAAGGGGTTAGGGGAAGAGGTTGCCCAGCAGCGTCCCAGGGTCAGGACAATATTGGGGTCAGACCTGTCCAGGATACGCACTTCCACATAGACCGGCTCTCTCAGCACCTTGGTCACAGGGTAATCAGCATCCGTGTAGTAGGAGGTGTAGGCTGCCCGTGCTGTCAGCAGACAGGCAAAGTGGTTTTCGAAGCCCTTCATAAACAAAGCTCATACTAGCATCCAGAATGACGATACTCACCTTCCACACACCCCTTTGTGGTGCACTGACCATTAGCTATTCTTAGCTCTACCCTGAGGGGTCCAGGAGCAACTACAGGTAGAGGGGGCTCGTTGGCATAGTGCTGAATAGGCAGTGTTGCAACGCTCATACCGTAATACCTACACTGGAAGTAAAGTCTTGCACAAGGAATACAAAAGTGAGCACAAACCCTGCATGAAACTGTGCCATGCAATCATGGTCAACTCACTCATAGTAGCTGTCTCTTGTGATTGCTCCAAGGGGACCGAATCCAACTTCATAGGAAGAGGTCATCTTGTTCTCATACACCAAGTAGTCACCCAGCTCCTGGAATGAAGGAGGTCGCAAGGTAGTACAATTACATTCCAACACAGCCCACATCTAACCCAATGTAGAAGCCCCAAGCACTAACCATCACACGGGTACCACAGGCAGCAACGGGAAACTGGTAGATAGCAAAAGCTGCATTGGAGTCAATTGGCCCACAGGGTCCATTTTCTCCCAATAGGCTGACTGAATCCAGGCTCAGCCTAGGCAGGGTTGTATCCTTGGCCACCACCAATATGAACTGGCCATCTCTTGTGCACTGGACAGTCACTGACAACATCAGGGAGAAAAGCAGGCCAGGTTCAACTCCCAGTTTCAAAAGTAGCAAGGCTAAACACATTCAAACCCTTACCTGTTCTTCCATAGTAGCAGCGTTGTCCATCAAAACAGCAGTTTATAGCTTCACAGTGGGTAGCATTTAAGCCAGACTCACCACAGGCAATCTTGACAGACCCATCTACATTACATTTCTCAGAAACTACAGTTTTGGTCATCTGTTGCTGTTGGTCATGTACCTCAGGAACATGGTGCTGCAGGAGCTGAGAGTTTCTGGCCAATTGTTTATTATCTTGGAAACTCCATTGAGATGCAGCTTCACTAGTGCAACAAGTCAAGGCGACACAAAGACCCACAAGCACAACAGTGACCAACTCTCCTGCCATAGCCTCTGAACTGCAGAGATCTGCAAGTAACTGTTATCCCACTCTGTGATCTTTTTATTTTGCCTATGCTAAAAATTGTTACCAAGCCCTCCCCCTATTTTGTTAGCTATTAATTATTTGCCAGCCGAGTGCAATCATGAACTCTGTGCTGACTACTAAACACTCATGTTTAGGACACATGTTTAGGACTGTTGTGTGATATGCATGTGACATTTTAATCATTTGGACACTCACAGTGCTGGCACATTGGCTCACTGACACCTACCGTTTTTGTTTTGATCATGTTATTCATAAAATTCTGAAAGGTTCTCATTGGTTTGGACTTTTGCTAAGCAGCGACTCAAAGAGTTTCAAAGAGTGTGTGGTTTTTCATTTTAAGAAAATGTAGGGTGGAGAGTTTGACTGACAGACCACAGAGGACAAAACATGTATATGTTACATGTATATAATCTCTCACATTGTGTATAGTATTGGCCAGGCCTTAGCTTAGCCAACCTGCGTTGATGAAAGTAGGCTGTTGTAGTAATGTTATGTGTTCACACATCAAGGTAAAAGCACTTTCATTTAGATTAAATATCTTTAATTTCCATTACGGCAACTTAATTTAATGTCCTTTACACAGTTAGTCTCGTCTGTAATGTCCTTTACACAGTCAGTGTCATGACTGTTGCCTGTGAATGGCTTCGGCCTATATCTGCCGTTTTGAGACATTAGCATTAGGTACAATGGATCCAAGTACAGTAGAACCCCAGAACTCGACGCTAATTCGTTGTGGAAGGAGCGTCGAGAAGCGATGCAGTCGACTTCCGAATGAATTTTCCCCATAAGAAATAACTGAAAACGGATTAATCTGTTCTCAACCATCAAGTTGAATTCCAATGCTAAGTCCGGCACACGAAGGCATTTTTCAACTTTATTGGTTCTTATCGTTTCCGCTTCTGCTTTTCTCCCATGTTTTTGTCTAAAACAGTACAAAAAAACAAAAATACAGCAAACGCTTGGAGCACAGCCTCAAAATGGTTTAAAACCCATTGAACAACAAGGCCAACTAACGGCATGTGACCGAAGCACAAACTGTATGTTGTTTACAAAAGTTATGCGAGGCGGGTCGGATTCCGAAGTTTTGTTCGATGCTCCGAGACGAACTTTTCTCAAAATTCGAACTCCGAAAATGTCGAGTTCCGGGGTTCTACTGTACAATAATTGAAGTATGACAAGGTAGCATGATTTATGTAGATAGCAATTAAATATTTAATCATTTATGAATGCAGCTTTCATAGTTGATAGAAGAGGAAATAACATTACTTATTTGCTTGATAACATTGTGCTTGGTTTGGCAAAAATGGCCTAAATATTACAGTTCAAAAATATTATAGCCTTGTGTACACTTCATATTTAGCTGTATAGTTCTGGACTGCAATAACATTTAACAGTAAAATCTGGATAGATGAATTCATGGTGAAGGAACTCTGGTTCTCATGGATCATAAAACCTGGGTTGCCCTTTCTCCAGTGGGTTCAGGCTTTTGATCGATCAGTTATGGAGAACTGCATTCTAGTACCTCAAATCAACCTGTCCTCTATGGTCGTCAGCTGTTCCAAGTGCATGTCAGAGCTAGGGAATGACATTGCTTCCATCATATAGGATGCAAAGTATAAAGCAAAAAGGACATTCTAAAAAACAGACAGTGCAAGAGTATGACCTGAAGGACACCACAACCACAAGGTCAAAAGGCTATATGCTCCCATCAGCCACACCCTCTGACCCTTCTTCCTCCCATTTACGGATCCAAGGTAGCGAGAACTTACACCTCCCCTGCCACTTCAGAGAGCCATTGGCTTGGCTGTGACACCTAGTGGATGGTGCCACACACTACCAGTAAAGTGCCCTCCCCAATTTCTTTAATGACATCCATGTGCCTTATACACATCACAACTGCATAGCTCCTGCAAAGTGTCATTGTTTGCTAGATAATCCAGCAATGTAGTTATTAAATAATGTATGGAAGAATGCCCACTCCAGTATCTAAGGTAGAACATGCAAGAGCAATAACCACCCCCAAACAAGCATTTGAGAACACAGCCTTTATTGCATTAGGGTTTGATCTCAGGTGGTGAGCTTCAGGCCATTTCTGTAAAGACAACTCTTCCACTGGACACCACAGCAGATTCAGGAGGAGCCTCCCATTCTTCTGGCGCATGTCTCCCTGGTGAGCAGCAAAGGAGAAGGTTCAGACCATATAAGCAACATGGGAAACAAGGGACCTGCACTGAGGACTCTACCCACTTTCTCTGCCACAGCTTGGTTCACAGCTGTCTGTTGCACTTGGATGACACACGGCTGTACTGCAGTGGATATAGACCTGGGAACAACGTTACAACTAAGCAAGGGCCGGACATGGCATTGTACAAATGGCTGGGACAAGGTTAAAGCCATTACCTGGTTGTGCAAGGGAGCCATGGAGGTTTGATCCACAAAGGTGAACATCTTGAGGACAAAGCGCTTGTAATGGGTAGGGAACGGAACTGCAGACGACCCCTCAACTGGAACCAACTGAGTCAGGTAGCGGTCATCCTTGTAGGGGCACCTTTGGAATACACCAGGTCAACACCAGCCTGCACTGGAACACTAGTGGGAAGCAATTCTACAACCTACCCATTCACTAGAAGGTCCCACTCGGGAAGGCTGAAGGGGTTAGGGGAAGAGGTTGCCCAGCAGCGTCCCAGGGTCAGGACAATATTGGGGTCAGACCTGTCCAGGATACGCACTTCCACATAGACCGGCTCTCTCAGCACCTTGGTCACAGGGTAATCAGCATCCGTGTAGTAGGAGGTGTAGGCTGCCCGTGCTGTCAGCAGACAGGCAAAGTGGTTTTCGAAGCCCTTCATAAACAAAGCTCATACTAGCATCCAGAATGACGATACTCACCTTCCACACACCCCTTTGTGGTGCACTGACCATTAGCTATTCTTAGCTCTACCCTGAGGGGTCCAGGAGCAACTACAGGTAGAGGGGGCTCGTTGGCATAGTGCTGAATAGGCAGTGTTGCAACGCTCATACCGTAATACCTACACTGGAAGTAAAGTCTTGCACAAGGAATACAAAAGTGAGCACAAACCCTGCATGAAACTGTGCCATGCAATCATGGTCAACTCACTCATAGTAGCTGTCTCTTGTGATTGCTCCAAGGGGACCGAATCCAACTTCATAGGAAGAGGTCATCTTGTTCTCATACACCAAGTAGTCACCCAGCTCCTGGAATGAAGGAGGTCGCAAGGTAGTACAATTACATTCCAACACAGCCCACATCTAACCCAATGTAGAAGCCCCAAGCACTAACCATCACACGGGTACCACAGGCAGCAACGGGAAACTGGTAGATAGCAAAAGCTACATTGGAGTCAATTGGCCCACAGGGTCCATTTTCTCCCAATAGGCTGACTGAATCCAGGCTCAGCCTAGGCAGGGTTGTATCCTTGGCCACCACCAATATGAACTGGCCATCTCTTGTGCACTGGACAGTCACTGACAACATCAGGGAGAAAAGCAGGCCAGGTTCAACTCCCAGTTTCAAAAGTAGCAAGGCTAAACACATTCAAACCCTTACCTGTTCTTCCATAGTAGCAGCGTTGTCCATCAAAACAGCAGTTTATAGCTTCACAGTGGGTAGCATTTAAGCCAGACTCACCACAGGCAATATTGACAGACCCATCTACATTACATTTCTCAGAAACTACAGTTTTGGTCATCTGTTGCTGTTGGTCATGTACCTCAGGAACATGGTGCTGCAGGAGCTGAGAGTTTCTGGCCAATTGTTTATTATCTTGGAAACTCCATTGAGATGCAGCTTCACTAGTGCAACAAGTCAAGGAGACACAAAGACCCACAAGCACAACAGTGACCAACTCTCCTGCCATAGCCTCTGAACTGCAGAGATCTGCAAGTAACTGTTATCCCACTCTGTGATCTTTTTATTTTGCCTATGCTAAAAATTGTTACCAAGCCCTCCCCCTATTTTGTTAGCTATTAATTATTTGCCAGCCGAGTGCAATCATGAACTCTGTGCTGACTACTAAACACTCATGTTTAGGACACATGTTTAGGACTGTTGTGTGATATGCATGTGACATTTTAATCATTTGGACACTCACAGTGCTGGCACATTGGCTCACTGACACCTACCGTTTTTGTTTTGATCATGTTATTCATAAAATTCTGAAAGGTTCTCATTGGTTTGGACTTTTGCTAAGCAGCGACTCGAAGAGTTTCAAAGAGTGTGTGGTTTTTCATTTTAAGAAAATGTAGGGTGGAGAGTTTGACTGACAGACCACAGAGGACAAAACATGTATATGTTACATGTATATAATCTCTCACATTGTGTATAGTATTGGCCAGGCCTTAGCTTAGCCAACCTGCGTTGATGAAAGTAGGCTGTTGTAGTAATGTTATGTGTTCACACATCAAGGTAAAAGCACTTTCATTTAGATTAAATATCTTTAATTTCCATTACGGCAACTTAATTTAATGTCCTTTACACAGTTAGTCTCGTCTGTAATGTCCTTTACACAGTCAGTGTCATGACTGTTGCCTGTGAATGGCTTCGGCCTATATCTGCCGTTTTGAGACATTAGCATTAGGTACAATGGATCCAAGTACAGTAGAACCCCAGAACTCGACGCTAATTCGTTGTGGAAGGAGCGTCGAGAAGCGATGCAGTCGACTTCCGAATGAATTTTCCCCATAAGAAATAACTGAAAACGGATTAATCTGTTCTCAACCATCAAGTTGAATTCCAATGCTAAGTCCGGCACACGAAGGCATTTTTCAACTTTATTGGTTCTTATCGTTTCCGCTTCTGCTTTTCTCCCATGTTTTTGTCTAAAACAGTACAAAAAAACAGCAAACGCTTGGAGCACAGCCTCAAAATGGTTTAAAACCCATTGAACAACAAGGCCAACTAACGGCATGTGACCGAAGCACAAACTGTATGTTGTTTACAAAAGTTATGCGAGGCGGGTCGGATTCCGAAGTTTTGTTCGATGCTCCGAGACGAACTTTTCTCAAAATTCGAACTCCGAAAATGTCGAGTTCCGGGGTTCTACTGTACAATAATTGAAGTATGACAAGGTAGCATGATTTATGTAGATAGCAATTAAATATTTAATCATTTATGAATGCAGCTTTCATAGTTGATAGAAGAGGAAATAACATTACTTATTTGCTTGATAACATTGTGCTTGGTTTGGCAAAAATGGCCTAAATATTACAGTTCAAAAATATTATAGCCTTGTGTACACTTCATATTTAGCTGTATAGTTCTGGACTGCGATAACATTTAACAGTAAAATCTGGATAGATGAATTCATGGTGAAGGAACTCTGGTTCTCATGGATCATAAAACCTGGGTTGCCCTTTCTCCAGTGGGTTCAGGCTTTTGATCGATCAGTTATGGAGAACTGCATTCTAGTACCTCAAATCAACCTGTCCTCTATGGTCGTCAGCTGTTCCAAGTGCATGTCAGAGCTAGGGAATGACATTGCTTCCATCATATAGGATGCAAAGTATAAAGCAAAAAGGACATTCTAAAAAACAGACAGTGCAAGAGTATGACCTGAAGGACACCACAACCACAAGGTCAAAAGGCTATATGCTCCCATCAGCCACACCCTCTGACCCTTCTTCCTCCCATTTACGGATCCAAGGTAGCGAGAACTTACACCTCCCCTGCCACTTCAGAGAGCCATTGGCTTGGCTGTGACACCTAGGTACACATAGTGGATGGTGCCACACACTACCAGTAAAGTGCCCTCCCCAATTTCTTTAATGACATCCATGTGCCTTATACACATCACAACTGCATAGCTCCTGCAAAGTGTCATTGTTTGCTAAATAATCCAGCAATGTAGTTATTAAATAATGTATGGAAGAATGCCCACTCCAGTATCTAAGGTAGAACATGCAAGAGCAATAACCACCCCCAAACAAGCATTTGAGAACACAGCCTTTATTGCATTAGGGTTTGATCTCAGGTGGTGAGCTTCAGGCCATTTCTGTAAAGACAACTCTTCCACTGGACACCACAGCAGATTCAGGAGGAGCCTCCCATTCTTCTGGCGCATGTCTCCCTGGTGAGCAGCAAAGGAGAAGGTTCAGACCATATAAGCAACATGGGAAACAAGGGACCTGCACTGAGGACTCTACCCACTTTCTCTGCCACAGCTTGGTTCACAGCTGTCTGTTGCACTTGGATGACACACGGCTGTACTGCAGTGGATATAGACCTGGGAACAACGTTACAACTAAGCAAGGGCCGGACATGGCATTGTACAAATGGCTGGGACAAGGTTAAAGCCATTACCTGGTTGTGCAAGGGAGCCATGGAGGTTTGATCCACAAAGGTGAACATCTTGAGGACAAAGCGCTTGTAATGGGTAGGGAACGGAACTGCAGACGACCCCTCAACTGGAACCAACTGAGTCAGGTAGCGGTCATCCTTGTAGGGGCACCTTTGGAATACACCAGGTCAACACCAGCCTGCACTGGAACACTAGTGGGAAGCAATTCTACAACCTACCCATTCACTAGAAGGTCCCACTCGGGAAGGCTGAAGGGGTTAGGGGAAGAGGTTGCCCAGCAGCGTCCCAGGGTCAGGACAATATTGGGGTCAGACCTGTCCAGGATACGCACTTCCACATAGACCGGCTCTCTCAGCACCTTGGTCACAGGGTAATCAGCATCCGTGTAGTAGGAGGTGTAGGCTGCCCGTGCTGTCAGCAGACAGGCAAAGTGGTTTTCGAAGCCCTTCATAAACAAAGCTCATACTAGCATCCAGAATGACGATACTCACCTTCCACACACCCCTTTGTGGTGCACTGACCATTAGCTATTCTTAGCTCTACCCTGAGGGGTCCAGGAGCAACTACAGGTAGAGGGGGCTCGTTGGCATAGTGCTGAATAGGCAGTGTTGCAACGCTCATACCGTAATACCTACACTGGAAGTAAAGTCTTGCACAAGGAATGCAAAAGTGAGCACAAACCCTGCATGAAACTGTGCCATGCAATCATGGTCAACTCACTCATAGTAGCTGTCTCTTGTGATTGCTCCAAGGGGACCGAATCCAACTTCATAGGAAGAGGTCATCTTGTTCTCATACACCAAGTAGTCACCCAGCTCCTGGAATGAAGGAGGTCGCAAGGTAGTACAATTACATTCCAACACAGCCCACATCTAACCCAATGTAGAAGCCCCAAGCACTAACCATCACACGGGTACCACAGGCAGCAACGGGAAACTGGTAGATAGCAAAAGCTGCATTGGAGTCAATTGGCCCACAGGGTCCATTTTCTCCCAATAGGCTGACTGAATCCAGGCTCAGCCTAGGCAGGGTTGTATCCTTGGCCACCACCAATATGAACTGGCCATCTCTTGTGCACTGGACAGTCACTGACAACATCAGGGAGAAAAGCAGGCCAGGTTCAACTCCCAGTTTCAAAAGTAGCAAGGCTAAACACATTCAAACCCTTACCTGTTCTTCCATAGTAGCAGCGTTGTCCATCAAAACAGCAGTTTATAGCTTCACAGTGGGTAGCATTTAAGCCAGACTCACCACAGGCAATATTGACAGACCCATCTACATTACATTTCTCAGAAACTACAGTTTTGGTCATCTGTTGCTGTTGGTCATGTACCTCAGGAACATGGTGCTGCAGGAGCTGAGAGTTTCTGGCCAATTGTTTATTATCTTGGAAACTCCATTGAGATGCAGCTTCACTAGTGCAACAAGTCAAGGAGACACAAAGACCCACAAGCACAACAGTGACCAACTCTCCTGCCATAGCCTCTGAACTGCAGAGATCTGCAAGTAACTGTTATCCCACTCTGTGATCTTTTTATTTTGCCTATGCTAAAAATTGTTACCAAGCCCTCCCCCTATTTTGTTAGCTATTAATTATTTGCCAGCCGAGTGCAATCATGAACTCTGTGCTGACTACTAAACACTCATGTTTAGGACACATGTTTAGGACTGTTGTGTGATATGCATGTGACATTTTAATCATTTGGACACTCACAGTGCTGGCACATTGGCTCACTGACACCTACCGTTTTTGTTTTGATCATGTTATTCATAAAATTCTGAAAGGTTCTCATTGGTTTGGACTTTTGCTAAGCAGCGACTCGAAGAGTTTCAAAGAGTGTGTGGTTTTTCATTTTAAGAAAATGTAGGGTGGAGAGTTTGACTGACAGACCACAGAGGACAAAACATGTATATGTTACATGTATATAATCTCTCACATTGTGTATAGTATTGGCCAGGCCTTAGCTTAGCCAACCTGCGTTGATGAAAGTAGGCTGTTGTAGTAATGTTATGTGTTCACACATCAAGGTAAAAGCACTTTCATTTAGATTAAATATCTTTAATTTCCATTACGGCAACTTAATTTAATGTCCTTTACACAGTTAGTCTCGTCTGTAATGTCCTTTACACAGTCAGTGTCATGACTGTTGCCTGTGAATGGCTTCGGCCTATATCTGCCGTTTTGAGACATTAGCATTAGGTACAATGGATCCAAGTACAGTAGAACCCCAGAACTCGACGCTAATTCGTTGTGGAAGGAGCGTCGAGAAGCGATGCAGTCGACTTCCGAATGAATTTTCCCCATAAGAAATAACTGAAAACGGATTAATCTGTTCTCAACCATCAAGTTGAATTCCAATGCTAAGTCCGGCACACGAAGGCATTTTTCAACTTTATTGGTTCTTATCGTTTCCGCTTCTGCTTTTCTCCCATGTTTTTGTCTAAAACAGTACAAAAAAACAAAAATACAGCAAACGCTTGGAGCACAGCCTCAAAATGGTTTAAAACCCATTGAACAACAAGGCCAACTAACGGCATGTGACCGAAGCACAAACTGTATGTTGTTTACAAAAGTTATGCGAGGCGGGTCGGATTCCGAAGTTTTGTTCGATGCTCCGAGACGAACTTTTCTCAAAATTCGAACTCCGAAAATGTCGAGTTCCGGGGTTCTACTGTACAATAATTGAAGTATGACAAGGTAGCATGATTTATGTAGATAGCAATTAAATATTTAATCATTTATGAATGCAGCTTTCATAGTTGATAGAAGAGGAAATAACATTACTTATTTGCTTGATAACATTGTGCTTGGTTTGGCAAAAATGGCCTAAATATTACAGTTCAAAAATATTATAGCCTTGTGTACACTTCATATTTAGCTGTATAGTTCTGGACTGCGATAACATTTAACAGTAAAATCTGGATAGATGAATTCATGGTGAAGGAACTCTGGTTCTCATGGATCATAAAACCTGGGTTGCCCTTTCTCCAGTGGGTTCAGGCTTTTGATCGATCAGTTATGGAGAACTGCATTCTAGTACCTCAAATCAACCTGTCCTCTATGGTCGTCAGCTGTTCCAAGTGCATGTCAGAGCTAGGGAATGACATTGCTTCCATCATATAGGATGCAAAGTATAAAGCAAAAAGGACATTCTAAAAAACAGACAGTGCAAGAGTATGACCTGAAGGACACCACAACCACAAGGTCAAAAGGCTATATGCTCCCATCAGCCACACCCTCTGACCCTTCTTCCTCCCATTTACGGATCCAAGGTAGCGAGAACTTACACCTCCCCTGCCACTTCAGAGAGCCATTGGCTTGGCTGTGACACCTAGGTACACATAGTGGATGGTGCCACACACTACCAGTAAAGTGCCCTCCCCAATTTCTTTAATGACATCCATGTGCCTTATACACATCACAACTGCATAGCTCCTGCAAAGTGTCATTGTTTGCTAAATAATCCAGCAATGTAGTTATTAAATAATGTATGGAAGAATGCCCACTCCAGTATCTAAGGTAGAACATGCAAGAGCAATAACCACCCCCAAACAAGCATTTGAGAACACAGCCTTTATTGCATTAGGGTTTGATCTCAGGTGGTGAGCTTCAGGCCATTTCTGTAAAGACAACTCTTCCACTGGACACCACAGCAGATTCAGGAGGAGCCTCCCATTCTTCTGGCGCATGTCTCCCTGGTGAGCAGCAAAGGAGAAGGTTCAGACCATATAAGCAACATGGGAAACAAGGGACCTGCACTGAGGACTCTACCCACTTTCTCTGCCACAGCTTGGTTCACAGCTGTCTGTTGCACTTGGATGACACACGGCTGTACTGCAGTGGATATAGACCTGGGAACAACGTTACAACTAAGCAAGGGCCGGACATGGCATTGTACAAATGGCTGGGACAAGGTTAAAGCCATTACCTGGTTGTGCAAGGGAGCCATGGAGGTTTGATCCACAAAGGTGAACATCTTGAGGACAAAGCGCTTGTAATGGGTAGGGAACGGAACTGCAGACGACCCCTCAACTGGAACCAACTGAGTCAGGTAGCGGTCATCCTTGTAGGGGCACCTTTGGAATACACCAGGTCAACACCAGCCTGCACTGGAACACTAGTGGGAAGCAATTCTACAACCTACCCATTCACTAGAAGGTCCCACTCGGGAAGGCTGAAGGGGTTAGGGGAAGAGGTTGCCCAGCAGCGTCCCAGGGTCAGGACAATATTGGGGTCAGACCTGTCCAGGATACGCACTTCCACATAGACCGGCTCTCTCAGCACCTTGGTCACAGGGTAATCAGCATCCGTGTAGTAGGAGGTGTAGGCTGCCCGTGCTGTCAGCAGACAGGCAAAGTGGTTTTCGAAGCCCTTCATAAACAAAGCTCATACTAGCATCCAGAATGACGATACTCACCTTCCACACACCCCTTTGTGGTGCACTGACCATTAGCTATTCTTAGCTCTACCCTGAGGGGTCCAGGAGCAACTACAGGTAGAGGGGGCTCGTTGGCATAGTGCTGAATAGGCAGTGTTGCAACGCTCATACCGTAATACCTACACTGGAAGTAAAGTCTTGCACAAGGAATACAAAAGTGAGCACAAACCCTGCATGAAACTGTGCCATGCAATCATGGTCAACTCACTCATAGTAGCTGTCTCTTGTGATTGCTCCAAGGGGACCGAATCCAACTTCATAGGAAGAGGTCATCTTGTTCTCATACACCAAGTAGTCACCCAGCTCCTGGAATGAAGGAGGTCGCAAGGTAGTACAATTACATTCCAACACAGCCCACATCTAACCCAATGTAGAAGCCCCAAGCACTAACCATCACACGGGTACCACAGGCAGCAACGGGAAACTGGTAGATAGCAAAAGCTGCATTGGAGTCAATTGGCCCACAGGGTCCATTTTCTCCCAATAGGCTGACTGAATCCAGGCTCAGCCTAGGCAGGGTTGTATCCTTGGCCACCACCAATATGAACTGGCCATCTCTTGTGCACTGGACAGTCACTGACAACATCAGGGAGAAAAGCAGGCCAGGTTCAACTCCCAGTTTCAAAAGTAGCAAGGCTAAACACATTCAAACCCTTACCTGTTCTTCCATAGTAGCAGCGTTGTCCATCAAAACAGCAGTTTATAGCTTCACAGTGGGTAGCATTTAAGCCAGACTCACCACAGGCAATCTTGACAGACCCATCTACATTACATTTCTCAGAAACTACAGTTTTGGTCATCTGTTGCTGTTGGTCATGTACCTCAGGAACATGGTGCTGCAGGAGCTGAGAGTTTCTGGCCAATTGTTTATTATCTTGGAAACTCCATTGAGATGCAGCTTCACTAGTGCAACAAGTCAAGGAGACACAAAGACCCACAAGCACAACAGTGACCAACTCTCCTGCCATAGCCTCTGAACTGCAGAGATCTGCAAGTAACTGTTATCCCACTCTGTGATCTTTTTATTTTGCCTATGCTAAAAATTGTTACCAAGCCCTCCCCCTATTTTGTTAGCTATTAATTATTTGCCAGCCGAGTGCAATCATGAACTCTGTGCTGACTACTAAACACTCATGTTTAGGACACATGTTTAGGACTGTTGTGTGATATGCATGTGACATTTTAATCATTTGGACACTCACAGTGCTGGCACATTGGCTCACTGACACCTACCGTTTTTGTTTTGATCATGTTATTCATAAAATTCTGAAAGGTTCTCATTGGTTTGGACTTTTGCTAAGCAGCGACTCAAAGAGTTTCAAAGAGTGTGTGGTTTTTCATTTTAAGAAAATGTAGGGTGGAGAGTTTGACTGACAGACCACAGAGGACAAAACATGTATATGTTACATGTATATAATCTCTCACATTGTGTATAGTATTGGCCAGGCCTTAGCTTAGCCAACCTGCGTTGATGAAAGTAGGCTGTTGTAGTAATGTTATGTGTTCACACATCAAGGTAAAAGCACTTTCATTTAGATTAAATATCTTTCATTTCCAATACGGCAACTTAATTTAATGTCCTTTACACAGTTAGTCTCGTCTGTAATGTCCTTTACACAGTCAGTGTCATGACTGTTGCCTGTGAATGGCTTCGGCCTATATCTGCCGTTTTGAGACATTAGCATTAGGTACAATGGATCCAAGTACAGTAGAACCCCAGAACTCGACGCTAATTCGTTGTGGAAGGAGCGTCGAGAAGCGATGCAGTCGACTTCCGAATGAATTTTCCCCATAAGAAATAACTGAAAACGGATTAATCTGTTCTCAACCATCAAGTTGAATTCCAATGCTAAGTCCGGCACACGAAGGCATTTTTCAACTTTATTGGTTCTTATCGTTTCCGCTTCTGCTTTTCTCCCATGTTTTTGTCTAAAACAGTACAAAAAAACAAAAATACAGCAAACGCTTGGAGCACAGCCTCAAAATGGTTTAAAACCCATTGAACAACAAGGCCAACTAACGGCATGTGACCGAAGCACAAACTGTATGTTGTTTACAAAAGTTATGCGAGGCGGGTCGGATTCCGAAGTTTTGTTCGATGCTCCGAGACGAACTTTTCTCAAAATTCGAACTCCGAAAATGTCGAGTTCCGGGGTTCTACTGTACAATAATGGAAGTATGACAAGGTAGCATGATTTATGTAGATAGCAATTAAATATTTAATCATTTATGAATGCAGCTTTCATAGTTGATAGAAGAGGAAATAACATTACTTATTTGCTTGATAACATTGTGCTTGGTTTGGCAAAAATGGCCTAAATATTACAGTTCAAAAATATTATAGCCTTGTGTACACTTCATATTTAGCTGTATAGTTCTGGACTGCGATAACATTTAACAGTAAAATCTGGATAGATGAATTCATGGTGAAGGAACTCTGGTTCTCATGGATCATAAAACCTGGGTTGCCCTTTCTCCAGTGGGTTCAGGCTTTTGATCGATCAGTTATGGAGAACTGCATTCTAGTACCTCAAATCAACCTGTCCTCTATGGTCGTCAGCTGTTCCAAGTGCATGTCAGAGCTAGGGAATGACATTGCTTCCATCATATAGGATGCAAAGTATAAAGCAAAAAGGACATTCTAAAAAACAGACAGTGCAAGAGTATGACCTGAAGGACACCACAACCACAAGGTCAAAAGGCTATATGCTCCCATCAGCCACACCCTCTGACCCTTCTTCCTCCCATTTACGGATCCAAGGTAGCGAGAACTTACACCTCCCCTGCCACTTCAGAGAGCCATTGGCTTGGCTGTGACACCTAGGTACACATAGTGGATGGTGCCACACACTACCAGTAAAGTGCCCTCCCCAATTTCTTTAATGACATCCATGTGCCTTATACACATCACAACTGCATAGCTCCTGCAAAGTGTCATTGTTTGCTAGATAATCCAGCAATGTAGTTATTAAATAATGTATGGAAGAATGCCCACTCCAGTATCTAAGGTAGAACATGCAAGAGCAATAACCACCCCCAAACAAGCATTTGAGAACACAGCCTTTATTGCATTAGGGTTTGATCTCAGGTGGTGAGCTTCAGGCCATTTCTGTAAAGACAACTCTTCCACTGGACACCACAGCAGATTCAGGAGGAGCCTCCCATTCTTCTGGCGCATGTCTCCCTGGTGAGCAGCAAAGGAGAAGGTTCAGACCATATAAGCAACATGGGAAACAAGGGACCTGCACTGAGGACTCTACCCACTTTCTCTGCCACAGCTTGGTTCACAGCTGTCTGTTGCACTTGGATGACACACGGCTGTACTGCAGTGGATATAGACCTGGGAACAACGTTACAACTAAGCAAGGGCCGGACATGGCATTGTACAAATGGCTGGGACAAGGTTAAAGCCATTACCTGGTTGTGCAAGGGAGCCATGGAGGTTTGATCCACAAAGGTGAACATCTTGAGGACAAAGCGCTTGTAATGGGTAGGGAACGGAACTGCAGACGACCCCTCAACTGGAACCAACTGAGTCAGGTAGCGGTCATCCTTGTAGGGGCACCTTTGGAATACACCAGGTCAACACCAGCCTGCACTGGAACACTAGTGGGAAGCAATTCTACAACCTACCCATTCACTAGAAGGTCCCACTCGGGAAGGCTGAAGGGGTTAGGGGAAGAGGTTGCCCAGCAGCGTCCCAGGGTCAGGACAATATTGGGGTCAGACCTGTCCAGGATACGCACTTCCACATAGACCGGCTCTCTCAGCACCTTGGTCACAGGGTAATCAGCATCCGTGTAGTAGGAGGTGTAGGCTGCCCGTGCTGTCAGCAGACAGGCAAAGTGGTTTTCGAAGCCCTTCATAAACAAAGCTCATACTAGCATCCAGAATGACGATACTCACCTTCCACACACCCCTTTGTGGTGCACTGACCATTAGCTATTCTTAGCTCTACCCTGAGGGGTCCAGGAGCAACTACAGGTAGAGGGGGCTCGTTGGCATAGTGCTGAATAGGCAGTGTTGCAACGCTCATACCGTAATACCTACACTGGAAGTAAAGTCTTGCACAAGGAATACAAAAGTGAGCACAAACCCTGCATGAAACTGTGCCATGCAATCATGGTCAACTCACTCATAGTAGCTGTCTCTTGTGATTGCTCCAAGGGGACCGAATCCAACTTCATAGGAAGAGGTCATCTTGTTCTCATACACCAAGTAGTCACCCAGCTCCTGGAATGAAGGAGGTCGCAAGGTAGTACAATTACATTCCAACACAGCCCACATCTAACCCAATGTAGAAGCCCCAAGCACTAACCATCACACGGGTACCACAGGCAGCAACGGGAAACTGGTAGATAGCAAAAGCTGCATTGGAGTCAATTGGCCCACAGGGTCCATTTTCTCCCAATAGGCTGACTGAATCCAGGCTCAGCCTAGGCAGGGTTGTATCTTTGGCCACCACCAATATGAACTGGCCATCTCTTGTGCACTGGACAGTCACTGACAACATCAGGGAGAAAAGCAGGCCAGGTTCAACTCCCAGTTTCAAAAGTAGCAAGGCTAAACACATTTAAACCCTTACCTGTTCTTCCATAGTAGCAGCGTTGTCCATCAAAACAGCAGTTTATAGCTTCACAGTGGGTAGCATTTAAGCCAGACTCACCACAGGCAATCTTGACAGACCCATCTACATTACATTTCTCAGAAACTACAGTTTTGGTCATCTGTTGCTGTTGGTCATGTACCTCAGGAACATGGTGCTGCAGGAGCTGAGAGTTTCTGGCCAATTGTTTATTATCTTGGAAACTCCATTGAGATGCAGCTTCACTAGTGCAACAAGTCAAGGAGACACAAAGACCCACAAGCACAACAGTGACCAACTCTCCTGCCATAGCCTCTGAACTGCAGAGATCTGCAAGTAACTGTTATCCCACTCTGTGATCTTTTTATTTTGCCTATGCTAAAAATTGTTACCAAGCCCTCCCCCTATTTTGTTAGCTATTAATTATTTGCCAGCCGAGTGCAATCATGAACTCTGTGCTGACTACTAAACACTCATGTTTAGGACACATGTTTAGGACTGTTGTGTGATATGCATGTGACATTTTAATCATTTGGACACTCACAGTGCTGGCACATTGGCTCACTGACACCTACCGTTTTTGTTTTGATCATGTTATTCATAAAATTCTGAAAGGTTCTCATTGGTTTGGACTTTTGCTAAGCAGCGACTCGAAGAGTTTCAAAGAGTGTGTGGTTTTTCATTTTAAGAAAATGTAGGGTGGAGAGTTTGACTGACAGACCACAGAGGACAAAACATGTATATGTTACATGTATATAATCTCTCACATTGTGTATAGTATTGGCCAGGCCTTAGCTTAGCCAACCTGCGTTGATGAAAGTAGGCTGTTGTAGTAATGTTATGTGTTCACACATCAAGGTAAAAGCACTTTCATTTAGATTAAATATCTTTAATTTCCATTACGGCAACTTAATTTAATGTCCTTTACACAGTTAGTCTCGTCTGTAATGTCCTTTACACAGTCAGTGTCATGACTGTTGCCTGTGAATGGCTTCGGCCTATATCTGCCGTTTTGAGACATTAGCATTAGGTACAATGGATCCAAGTACAGTAGAACCCCAGAACTCGACGCTAATTCGTTGTGGAAGGAGCGTCGAGAAGCGATGCAGTCGACTTCCGAATGAATTTTCCCCATAAGAAATAACTGAAAACGGATTAATCTGTTCTCAACCATCAAGTTGAATTCCAATGCTAAGTCCGGCACACGAAGGCATTTTTCAACTTTATTGGTTCTTATCGTTTCCGCTTCTGCTTTTCTCCCATGTTTTTGTCTAAAACAGTACAAAAAAACAAAAATACAGCAAACGCTTGGAGCACAGCCTCAAAATGGTTTAAAACCCATTGAACAACAAGGCCAACTAACAGCATGTGACCGAAGCACAAACTGTATGTTGTTTACAAAAGTTATGCGAGGCGGGTCGGATTCCGAAGTTTTGTTCGATGCTCCGAGACGAACTTTTCTCAAAATTCGAACTCCGAAAATGTCGAGTTCCGGGGTTCTACTGTACAATAATTGAAGTATGACAAGGTAGCATGATTTATGTAGATAGCAATTAAATATTTAATCATTTATGAATGCAGCTTTCATAGTTGATAGAAGAGGAAATAACATTACTTATTTGCTTGATAACATTGTGCTTGGTTTGGCAAAAATGGCCTAAATATTACAGTTCAAAAATATTATAGCCTTGTGTACACTTCATATTTAGCTGTATAGTTCTGGACTGCGATAACATTTAACAGTAAAATCTGGATAGATGAATTCATGGTGAAGGAACTCTGGTTCTCATGGATCATAAAACCTGGGTTGCCCTTTCTCCAGTGGGTTCAGGCTTTTGATCGATCAGTTATGGAGAACTGCATTCTAGTACCTCAAATCAACCTGTCCTCTATGGTCGTCAGCTGTTCCAAGTGCATGTCAGAGCTAGGGAATGACATTGCTTCCATCATATAGGATGCAAAGTATAAAGCAAAAAGGACATTCTAAAAAACAGACAGTGCAAGAGTATGACCTGAAGGACACCACAACCACAAGGTCAAAAGGCTATATGCTCCCATCAGCCACACCCTCTGACCCTTCTTCCTCCCATTTACGGATCCAAGGTAGCGAGAACTTACACCTCCCCTGCCACTTCAGAGAGCCATTGGCTTGGCTGTGACACCTAGGTACACATAGTGGATGGTGCCACACACTACCAGTAAAGTGCCCTCCCCAATTTCTTTAATGACATCCATGTGCCTTATACACATCACAACTGCATAGCTCCTGCAAAGTGTCATTGTTTGCTAAATAATCCAGCAATGTAGTTATTAAATAATGTATGGAAGAATGCCCACTCCAGTATCTAAGGTAGAACATGCAAGAGCAATAACCACCCCCAAACAAGCATTTGAGAACACAGCCTTTATTGCATTAGGGTTTGATCTCAGGTGGTGAGCTTCAGGCCATTTCTGTAAAGACAACTCTTCCACTGGACACCACAGCAGATTCAGGAGGAGCCTCCCATTCTTCTGGCGCATGTCTCCCTGGTGAGCAGCAAAGGAGAAGGTTCAGACCATATAAGCAACATGGGAAACAAGGGACCTGCACTGAGGACTCTACCCACTTTCTCTGCCACAGCTTGGTTCACAGCTGTCTGTTGCACTTGGATGACACACGGCTGTACTGCAGTGGATATAGACCTGGGAACAACGTTACAACTAAGCAAGGGCCGGACATGGCATTGTACAAATGGCTGGGACAAGGTTAAAGCCATTACCTGGTTGTGCAAGGGAGCCATGGAGGTTTGATCCACAAAGGTGAACATCTTGAGGACAAAGCGCTTGTAATGGGTAGGGAACGGAACTGCAGACGACCCCTCAACTGGAACCAACTGAGTCAGGTAGCGGTCATCCTTGTAGGGGCACCTTTGGAATACACCAGGTCAACACCAGCCTGCACTGGAACACTAGTGGGAAGCAATTCTACAACCTACCCATTCACTAGAAGGTCCCACTCGGGAAGGCTGAAGGGGTTAGGGGAAGAGGTTGCCCAGCAGCGTCCCAGGGTCAGGACAATATTGGGGTCAGACCTGTCCAGGATACGCACTTCCACATAGACCGGCTCTCTCAGCACCTTGGTCACAGGGTAATCAGCATCCGTGTAGTAGGAGGTGTAGGCTGCCCGTGCTGTCAGCAGACAGGCAAAGTGGTTTTCGAAGCCCTTCATAAACAAAGCTCATACTAGCATCCAGAATGACGATACTCACCTTCCACACACCCCTTTGTGGTGCACTGACCATTAGCTATTCTTAGCTCTACCCTGAGGGGTCCAGGAGCAACTACAGGTAGAGGGGGCTCGTTGGCATAGTGCTGAATAGGCAGTGTTGCAACGCTCATACCGTAATACCTACACTGGAAGTAAAGTCTTGCACAAGGAATACAAAAGTGAGCACAAACCCTGCATGAAACTGTGCCATGCAATCATGGTCAACTCACTCATAGTAGCTGTCTCTTGTGATTGCTCCAAGGGGACCGAATCCAACTTCATAGGAAGAGGTCATCTTGTTCTCATACACCAAGTAGTCACCCAGCTCCTGGAATGAAGGAGGTCGCAAGGTAGTACAATTACATTCCAACACAGCCCACATCTAACCCAATGTAGAAGCCCCAAGCACTAACCATCACACGGGTACCACAGGCAGCAACGGGAAACTGGTAGATAGCAAAAGCTGCATTGGAGTCAATTGGCCCACAGGGTCCATTTTCTCCCAATAGGCTGACTGAATCCAGGCTCAGCCTAGGCAGGGTTGTATCCTTGGCCACCACCAATATGAACTGGCCATCTCTTGTGCACTGGACAGTCACTGACAACATCAGGGAGAAAAGCAGGCCAGGTTCAACTCCCAGTTTCAAAAGTAGCAAGGCTAAACACATTCAAACCCTTACCTGTTCTTCCATAGTAGACCCTTACCTGTTCTTCCATAGTAGCAGCGTTGTCCATCAAAACAGCAGTTTATAGCTTCACAGTGGGTAGCATTTAAGCCAGACTCACCACAGGCAATCTTGACAGACCCATCTACATTACATTTCTCAGAAACTACAGTTTTGGTCATCTGTTGCTGTTGGTCATGTACCTCAGGAACCTGGTGCTGCAGGAGCTGAGAGTTTCTGGCCAATTGTTTATTATCTTGGAAACTCCCTTGAGATGCAGCTTCACTAGTGCAACAAGTCAAGGAGACACAAAGACCCACAAGCACAACAGTGACCAACCTCTCCTGCCATAGCCTCTGAACTGCAGAGATCTGCAAGTAACTGTTATCCCACTCCTGTGATCTTTTTATTTTGCCTATGCTAAAAATTGTTACCAAGGCCCTCCCCCTATTTTGTTAGCTATTAATTATTTGCCAGCCGAGTGCAATCATGAACTCTGTGCTGACTACTAAACACTCATGTTTAGGACACATGTTTAGGGACTGTTGTGTGATATGCATGTGACATTTTAATCATTTGGACACTCACAGTGCTGGCCACATTGGCTCACTGACACCTACCGGTTTTTGTTTTGATCATGTTATTCATAAAATTCTGAAAGGTTCTCATTGGTTTGGACTTTTGCTAAGCAGCGACTCAAAGAGTTTCAAAGAGTGTGTGGTTTTTCATTTTAAGAAAAATGTAGGGTGGAGAGTTTGACTGACAGACCACAGAGGACAAAACATGTATATGTTACATGTATATAATCTCTCACATTGTGTATAGTATTGGCCAGGCCCTTAGCTTAGCCAACCTGCGTTGATGAAAGTAGGCTGTTGTAGTAATGTTATGTGTTCACACATCAAGGTAAAAAGCACTTTCATTTAGATGAAATATCTTTCATTTCCAATACGGCAACTTAATTTAATGTCCTTTACACAGTTAGTCTCGTCCTGTAATGTCCTTTACACAGTCAGTGTCATGACTGTTGCCTGTGAATGGCTTCGGCCTATATCTGCCGTTTTGAGACATTAGCATTAGGTACAATGGAACCAAGTACAGTAGAACCCCAGAACTCGACGCTAATTTCGTTGTGGAAGGAGCGTCGAGAAGCGATGCAGTCGACTTCCGAATGAATTTTCCCCATAAGAAATAAACTGAAAACGATTAATCTGTTCCTCAACCATCAAGTTGAATTCCAATGCTAAGTCCGGCACCACGAAGGCATTTTTCAACTTTATTGGGTTCTTATCGTTTCCGCTTCTGCTTTTCTTCCCCATGTTTTTGTCTAAAACAGTACAAAAAAAACAAAAATACAGCAAACGCTTGGAGGCACAGCCTCAAAATGGTTTAAAACCCATTGAAACAACAAGGCCAACTAACGGCATGTGACCGAAGCACAAACTGTATGTTGTTTACAAAAGTTATGCGAGCGGGTCGGATTCCGAAGTTTTGTTCGATGCTCCGAGACGAACTTTTCCTCAAAATTCGAACTCCGAAAATGTCGAGTTCCGGGGTTCTACTGTACAATAATGGAAGGTAAGCAAGGTAGCATGATTTATGTAGATAGCAATTAAATATTTAATCATTTATGAATGCAGCTTTCATAGTTGATAGAAGAGGAAATAACATTACTTATTTGCTTGATAACATTGTGCTTGGTTTGGCAAAAAAATGGGCCTAAATATTACAGTTCAAAAATATTATAGCCTTGTGTACACTTCATATTTAGCTGTATAGTTCTGGACTGCGATAACATTTAACAGTAAAATCTGGATAGATGAATTCATGGTGAAGGAACTCTGGTTCTCATGGATCATAAAAACCTGGGTTGCCCTTTCTCCAGTGGGTTCAGGCTTTTGATCGATCAGTTATGGGAGAACTGCATTCTAGTACCTCAAATCAACCTGTCCTCTATGGTCGTCAGCTGTTCCAAGTGCATGTCAGAGCTAGGGAATGACATTGCTTCCATCATATAGGATGCAAAGTATAAAAGCAAAAAGGACATTCTAAAAAACAGACAGTGCAAGAGGATGACCTGAAGGACACCACAACCACAAGGTCAAAAGGCTATATGCTCCCATCAGCCACACCCCTCTGACCCTTCTTCCTCCCATTTACGGATCCAAGGTAGCGAGAACTTACACCTCCCCTGCCACTTCAGAGCGCATTGGCTGGCTGTGACACCTAGGTACACATAGTGGATGGTGCCACACACTACCAGTAAAGTGCCCTCCCCCCAATTTCTTTAATGACATCCATGTGCCCTTATACACATCACAACTGCATAGCTCCTGCAAAGTGTCATTGTTTGCTAGATAATCCAGCAATGTAGGTTATTAAATAATGTATGGAAGAATGCCCACTCCAGTATCTAAGGGTAGAACATGCAAGAGCAATAACCACCCCCAAACAAGCATTTGAGAACACAGCCTTTATTGCATTAGGGTTTGAGCTCAGGTGGTGAGCTTCAGGCCATTTCTGTAAAGACAACTCTTCCACTGGACACCACAGCAGATTCAGGAGGAGCCTCCCATTCTTCTGGCGCATGTCTCCCTGGTGAGCAGCAAAGGAGAAGGTTCAGACCATATAAGCAACATGGGAAACAAGGGACCTGCACTGAGGACTCTACCCACTTTCTCTGCCACAGCTTGGTTCACAGCTGTCTGTTGCACTTGGATGACACACGGCTGTACTGCAGTGGATATAGACCTGGGAACAACGTTACAACTAAGCAAGGGCCGGACATGGCATTGTACAAATGGCTGGGACAAGGTTAAAGCCATTACCTGGTTGTGCAAGGGAGCCATGGAGGTTTGATCCACAAAGGTGAACATCTTGAGGACAAAGCGCTTGTAATGGGTAGGGAACGGAACTGCAGACGACCCCTCAACTGGAACCAACTGAGTCAGGTAGCGGTCATCCTTGTAGGGGCACCTTTGGAATACACCAGGTCAACACCAGCCTGCACTGGAACACTAGTGGGAAGCAATTCTACAACCTACCCATTCACTAGAAGGTCCCACTCGGGAAGGCTGAAGGGGTTAGGGGAAGAGGTTGCCCAGCAGCGTCCCAGGGTCAGGACAATATTGGGGTCAGACCTGTCCAGGATACGCACTTCCACATAGACCGGCTCTCTCAGCACCTTGGTCACAGGGTAATCAGCATCCGTGTAGTAGGAGGTGTAGGCTGCCCGTGCTGTCAGCAGACAGGCAAAGTGGTTTTCGAAGCCCTTCATAAACAAAGCTCATACTAGCATCCAGAATGACGATACTCACCTTCCACACACCCCTTTGTGGTGCACTGACCATTAGCTATTCTTAGCTCTACCCTGAGGGGTCCAGGAGCAACTACAGGTAGAGGGGGCTCGTTGGCATAGTGCTGAATAGGCAGTGTTGCAACGCTCATACCGTAATACCTACACTGGAAGTAAAGTCTTGCACAAGGAATACAAAAGTGAGCACAAACCCTGCATGAAACTGTGCCATGCAATCATGGTCAACTCACTCATAGTAGCTGTCTCTTGTGATTGCTCCAAGGGGACCGAATCCAACTTCATAGGAAGAGGTCATCTTGTTCTCATACACCAAGTAGTCACCCAGCTCCTGGAATGAAGGAGGTCGCAAGGTAGTACAATTACATTCCAACACAGCCCACATCTAACCCAATGTAGAAGCCCCAAGCACTAACCATCACACGGGTACCACAGGCAGCAACGGGAAACTGGTAGATAGCAAAAGCTGCATTGGAGTCAATTGGCCCACAGGGTCCATTTTCTCCCAATAGGCTGACTGAATCCAGGCTCAGCCTAGGCAGGGTTGTATCCTTGGCCACCACCAATATGAACTGGCCATCTCTTGTGCACTGGACAGTCACTGACAACATCAGGGAGAAAAGCAGGCCAGGTTCAACTCCCAGTTTCAAAAGTAGCAAGGCTAAACACATTCAAACCCTTACCTGTTCTTCCATAGTAGCAGCGTTGTCCATCAAAACAGCAGTTTATAGCTTCACAGTGGGTAGCATTTAAGCCAGACTCACCACAGGCAATCTTGACAGACCCATCTACATTACATTTCTCAGAAACTACAGTTTTGGTCATCTGTTGCTGTTGGTCATGTACCTCAGGAACATGGTGCTGCAGGAGCTGAGAGTTTCTGGCCAATTGTTTATTATCTTGGAAACTCCATTGAGATGCAGCTTCACTAGTGCAACAAGTCAAGGAGACACAAAGACCCACAAGCACAACAGTGACCAACTCTCCTGCCATAGCCTCTGAACTGCAGAGATCTGCAAGTAACTGTTATCCCACTCTGTGATCTTTTTATTTTGCCTATGCTAAAAATTGTTACCAAGCCCTCCCCCTATTTTGTTAGCTATTAATTATTTGCCAGCCGAGTGCAATCATGAACTCTGTGCTGACTACTAAACACTCATGTTTAGGACACATGTTTAGGACTGTTGTGTGATATGCATGTGACATTTTAATCATTTGGACACTCACAGTGCTGGCACATTGGCTCACTGACACCTACCGTTTTTGTTTTGATCATGTTATTCATAAAATTCTGAAAGGTTCTCATTGGTTTGGACTTTTGCTAAGCAGCGACTCAAAGAGTTTCAAAGAGTGTGTGGTTTTTCATTTTAAGAAAATGTAGGGTGGAGAGTTTGACTGACAGACCACAGAGGACAAAACATGTATATGTTACATGTATATAATCTCTCACATTGTGTATAGTATTGGCCAGGCCTTAGCTTAGCCAACCTGCGTTGATGAAAGTAGGCTGTTGTAGTAATGTTATGTGTTCACACATCAAGGTAAAAGCACTTTCATTTAGATTAAATATCTTTAATTTCCATTACGGCAACTTAATTTAATGTCCTTTACACAGTTAGTCTCGTCTGTAATGTCCTTTACACAGTCAGTGTCATGACTGTTGCCTGTGAATGGCTTCGGCCTATATCTGCCGTTTTGAGACATTAGCATTAGGTACAATGGATCCAAGTACAGTAGAACCCCAGAACTCGACGCTAATTCGTTGTGGAAGGAGCGTCGAGAAGCGATGCAGTCGACTTCCGAATGAATTTTCCCCATAAGAAATAACTGAAAACGGATTAATCTGTTCTCAACCATCAAGTTGAATTCCAATGCTAAGTCCGGCACACGAAGGCATTTTTCAACTTTATTGGTTCTTATCGTTTCCGCTTCTGCTTTTCTCCCATGTTTTTGTCTAAAACAGTACAAAAAAACAAAAATACAGCAAACGCTTGGAGCACAGCCTCAAAATGGTTTAAAACCCATTGAACAACAAGGCCAACTAACGGCATGTGACCGAAGCACAAACTGTATGTTGTTTACAAAAGTTATGCGAGGCGGGTCGGATTCCGAAGTTTTGTTCGATGCTCCGAGACGAACTTTTCTCAAAATTCGAACTCCGAAAATGTCGAGTTCCGGGGTTCTACTGTACAATAATTGAAGTATGACAAGGTAGCATGATTTATGTAGATAGCAATTAAATATTTAATCATTTATGAATGCAGCTTTCATAGTTGATAGAAGAGGAAATAACATTACTTATTTGCTTGATAACATTGTGCTTGGTTTGGCAAAAATGGCCTAAATATTACAGTTCAAAAATATTATAGCCTTGTGTACACTTCATATTTAGCTGTATAGTTCTGGACTGCGATAACATTTAACAGTAAAATCTGGATAGATGAATTCATGGTGAAGGAACTCTGGTTCTCATGGATCATAAAACCTGGGTTGCCCTTTCTCCAGTGGGTTCAGGCTTTTGATCGATCAGTTATGGAGAACTGCATTCTAGTACCTCAAATCAACCTGTCCTCTATGGTCGTCAGCTGTTCCAAGTGCATGTCAGAGCTAGGGAATGACATTGCTTCCATCATATAGGATGCAAAGTATAAAGCAAAAAGGACATTCTAAAAAACAGACAGTGCAAGAGTATGACCTGAAGGACACCACAACCACAAGGTCAAAAGGCTATATGCTCCCATCAGCCACACCCTCTGACCCTTCTTCCTCCCATTTACGGATCCAAGGTAGCGAGAACTTACACCTCCCCTGCCACTTCAGAGAGCCATTGGCTTGGCTGTGACACCTAGGTACACATAGTGGATGGTGCCACACACTACCAGTAAAGTGCCCTCCCCAATTTCTTTAATGACATCCATGTGCCTTATACACATCACAACTGCATAGCTCCTGCAAAGTGTCATTGTTTGCTAGATAATCCAGCAATGTAGTTATTAAATAATGTATGGAAGAATGCCCACTCCAGTATCTAAGGTAGAACATGCAAGAGCAATAACCACCCCCAAACAAGCATTTGAGAACACAGCCTTTATTGCATTAGGGTTTGATCTCAGGTGGTGAGCTTCAGGCCATTTCTGTAAAGACAACTCTTCCACTGGACACCACAGCAGATTCAGGAGGAGCCTCCCATTCTTCTGGCGCATGTCTCCCTGGTGAGCAGCAAAGGAGAAGGTTCAGACCATATAAGCAACATGGGAAACAAGGGACCTGCACTGAGGACTCTACCCACTTTCTCTGCCACAGCTTGGTTCACAGCTGTCTGTTGCACTTGGATGACACACGGCTGTACTGCAGTGGATATAGACCTGGGAACAACGTTACAACTAAGCAAGGGCCGGACATGGCATTGTACAAATGGCTGGGACAAGGTTAAAGCCATTACCTGGTTGTGCAAGGGAGCCATGGAGGTTTGATCCACAAAGGTGAACATCTTGAGGACAAAGCGCTTGTAATGGGTAGGGAACGGAACTGCAGACGACCCCTCAACTGGAACCAACTGAGTCAGGTAGCGGTCATCCTTGTAGGGGCACCTTTGGAATACACCAGGTCAACACCAGCCTGCACTGGAACACTAGTGGGAAGCAATTCTACAACCTACCCATTCACTAGAAGGTCCCACTCGGGAAGGCTGAAGGGGTTAGGGGAAGAGGTTGCCCAGCAGCGTCCCAGGGTCAGGACAATATTGGGGTCAGACCTGTCCAGGATACGCACTTCCACATAGACCGGCTCTCTCAGCACCTTGGTCACAGGGTAATCAGCATCCGTGTAGTAGGAGGTGTAGGCTGCCCGTGCTGTCAGCAGACAGGCAAAGTGGTTTTCGAAGCCCTTCATAAACAAAGCTCATACTAGCATCCAGAATGACGATACTCACCTTCCACACACCCCTTTGTGGTGCACTGACCATTAGCTATTCTTAGCTCTACCCTGAGGGGTCCAGGAGCAACTACAGGTAGAGGGGGCTCGTTGGCATAGTGCTGAATAGGCAGTGTTGCAACGCTCATACCGTAATACCTACACTGGAAGTAAAGTCTTGCACAAGGAATACAAAAGTGAGCACAAACCCTGCATGAAACTGTGCCATGCAATCATGGTCAACTCACTCATAGTAGCTGTCTCTTGTGATTGCTCCAAGGGGACCGAATCCAACTTCATAGGAAGAGGTCATCTTGTTCTCATACACCAAGTAGTCACCCAGCTCCTGGAATGAAGGAGGTCGCAAGGTAGTACAATTACATTCCAACACAGCCCACATCTAACCCAATGTAGAAGCCCCAAGCACTAACCATCACACGGGTACCACAGGCAGCAACGGGAAACTGGTAGATAGCAAAAGCTGCATTGGAGTCAATTGGCCCACAGGGTCCATTTTCTCCCAATAGGCTGACTGAATCCAGGCTCAGCCTAGGCAGGGTTGTATCCTTGGCCACCACCAATATGAACTGGCCATCTCTTGTGCACTGGACAGTCACTGACAACATCAGGGAGAAAAGCAGGCCAGGTTCAACTCCCAGTTTCAAAAGTAGCAAGGCTAAACACATTCAAACCCTTACCTGTTCTTCCATAGTAGCAGCGTTGTCCATCAAAACAGCAGTTTATAGCTTCACAGTGGGTAGCATTTAAGCCAGACTCACCACAGGCAATCTTGACAGACCCATCTACATTACATTTCTCAGAAACTACAGTTTTGGTCATCTGTTGCTGTTGGTCATGTACCTCAGGAACATGGTGCTGCAGGAGCTGAGAGTTTCTGGCCAATTGTTTATTATCTTGGAAACTCCATTGAGATGCAGCTTCACTAGTGCAACAAGTCAAGGAGACACAAAGACCCACAAGCACAACAGTGACCAATTCTCCTGCCATAGCCTCTGAACTGCAGAGATCTGCAAGTAACTGTTATCCCACTCTGTGATCTTTTTATTTTGCCTATGCTAAAAATTGTTACCAAGCCCTCCCCCTATTTTGTTAGCTATTAATTATTTGCCAGCCGAGTGCAATCATGAACTCTGTGCTGACTACTAAACACTCATGTTTAGGACACATGTTTAGGACTGTTGTGTGATATGCATGTGACATTTTAATCATTTGGACACTCACAGTGCTGGCACATTGGCTCACTGACACCTACCGTTTTTGTTTTGATCATGTTATTCATAAAATTCTGAAAGGTTCTCATTGGTTTGGACTTTTGCTAAGCAGCGACTCAAAGAGTTTCAAAGAGTGTGTGGTTTTTCATTTTAAGAAAATGTAGGGTGGAGAGTTTGACTGACAGACCACAGAGGACAAAACGTGTATATGTTACATGTATATAATCTCTCACATTGTGTATAGTATTGGCCAGGCCTTAGCTTAGCCAACCTGCGTTGATGAAAGTAGGCTGTTGTAGTAATGTTATGTGTTCACACATCAAGGTAAAAGCACTTTCATTTAGATTAAATATCTTTAATTTCCATTACGGCAACTTAATTTAATGTCCTTTACACAGTTAGTCTCGTCTGTAATGTCCTTTACACAGTCAGTGTCATGACTGTTGCCTGTGAATGGCTTCGGCCTATATCTGCCGTTTTGAGACATTAGCATTAGGTACAATGGATCCAAGTACAGTAGAACCCCAGAACTCGACGCTAATTCGTTGTGGAAGGAGCGTCGAGAAGCGATGCAGTCGACTTCCGAATGAATTTTCCCCATAAGAAATAACTGAAAACGGATTAATCTGTTCTCAACCATCAAGTTGAATTCCAATGCTAAGTCCGGCACACGAAGGCATTTTTCAACTTTATTGGTTCTTATCGTTTCCGCTTCTGCTTTTCTCCCATGTTTTTGTCTAAAACAGTACAAAAAAACAAAAATACAGCAAACACTTGGAGCACAGCCTCAAAATGGTTTAAAACCCATTGAACAACAAGGCCAACTAACGGCATGTGACCGAAGCACAAACTGTATGTTGTTTACAAAAGTTATGCGAGGCGGGTCGGATTCCGAAGTTTTGTTCGATGCTCCGAGACGAACTTTTCTCAAAATTCGAACTCCGAAAATGTCGAGTTCCGGGGTTCTACTGTACAATAATTGAAGTATGACAAGGTAGCATGATTTATGTAGATAGCAATTAAATATTTAATCATTTATGAATGCAGCTTTCATAGTTGATAGAAGAGGAAATAACATTACTTATTTGCTTGATAACATTGTGCTTGGTTTGGCAAAAATGGCCTAAATATTACAGTTCAAAAATATTATAGCCTTGTGTACACTTCATATTTAGCTGTATAGTTCTGGACTGCGATAACATTTAACAGTAAAATCTGGATAGATGAATTCATGGTGAAGGAACTCTGGTTCTCATGGATCATAAAACCTGGGTTGCCCTTTCTCCAGTGGGTTCAGGCTTTTGATCGATCAGTTATGGAGAACTGCATTCTAGTACCTCAAATCAACCTGTCCTCTATGGTCGTCAGCTGTTCCAAGTGCATGTCAGAGCTAGGGAATGACATTGCTTCCATCATATAGGATGCAAAGTATAAAGCAAAAAGGACATTCTAAAAAACAGACAGTGCAAGAGTATGACCTGAAGGACACCACAACCACAAGGTCAAAAGGCTATATGCTCCCATCAGCCACACCCTCTGACCCTTCTTCCTCCCATTTACGGATCCAAGGTAGCGAGAACTTACACCTCCCCTGCCACTTCAGAGAGCCATTGGCTTGGCTGTGACACCTAGGTACACATAGTGGATGGTGCCACACACTACCAGTAAAGTGCCCTCCCCAATTTCTTTAATGACATCCATGTGCCTTATACACATCACAACTGCATAGCTCCTGCAAAGTGTCATTGTTTGCTAGATAATCCAGCAATGTAGTTATTAAATAATGTATGGAAGAATGCCCACTCCAGTATCTAAGGTAGAACATGCAAGAGCAATAACCACCCCCAAACAAGCATTTGAGAACACAGCCTTTATTGCATTAGGGTTTGATCTCAGGTGGTGAGCTTCAGGCCATTTCTGTAAAGACAACTCTTCCACTGGACACCACAGCAGATTCAGGAGGAGCCTCCCATTCTTCTGGCGCATGTCTCCCTGGTGAGCAGCAAAGGAGAAGGTTCAGACCATATAAGCAACATGGGAAACAAGGGACCTGCACTGAGGACTCTACCCACTTTCTCTGCCACAGCTTGGTTCACAGCTGTCTGTTGCACTTGGATGACACACGGCTGTACTGCAGTGGATATAGACCTGGGAACAACGTTACAACTAAGCAAGGGCCGGACATGGCATTGTACAAATGGCTGGGACAAGGTTAAAGCCATTACCTGGTTGTGCAAGGGAGCCATGGAGGTTTGATCCACAAAGGTGAACATCTTGAGGACAAAGCGCTTGTAATGGGTAGGGAACGGAACTGCAGACGACCCCTCAACTGGAACCAACTGAGTCAGGTAGCGGTCATCCTTGTAGGGGCACCTTTGGAATACACCAGGTCAACACCAGCCTGCACTGGAACACTAGTGGGAAGCAATTCTACAACCTACCCATTCACTAGAAGGTCCCACTCGGGAAGGCTGAAGGGGTTAGGGGAAGAGGTTGCCCAGCAGCGTCCCAGGGTCAGGACAATATTGGGGTCAGACCTGTCCAGGATACGCACTTCCACATAGACCGGCTCTCTCAGCACCTTGGTCACAGGGTAATCAGCATCCGTGTAGTAGGAGGTGTAGGCTGCCCGTGCTGTCAGCAGACAGGCAAAGTGGTTTTCGAAGCCCTTCATAAACAAAGCTCATACTAGCATCCAGAATGACGATACTCACCTTCCACACACCCCTTTGTGGTGCACTGACCATTAGCTATTCTTAGCTCTACCCTGAGGGGTCCAGGAGCAACTACAGGTAGAGGGGGCTCGTTGGCATAGTGCTGAATAGGCAGTGTTGCAACGCTCATACCGTAATACCTACACTGGAAGTAAAGTCTTGCACAAGGAATACAAAAGTGAGCACAAACCCTGCATGAAACTGTGCCATGCAATCATGGTCAACTCACTCATAGTAGCTGTCTCTTGTGATTGCTCCAAGGGGACCGAATCCAACTTCATAGGAAGAGGTCATCTTGTTCTCATACACCAAGTAGTCACCCAGCTCCTGGAATGAAGGAGGTCGCAAGGTAGTACAATTACATTCCAACACAGCCCACATCTAACCCAATGTAGAAGCCCCAAGCACTAACCATCACACGGGTACCACAGGCAGCAACGGGAAACTGGTAGATAGCAAAAGCTGCATTGGAGTCAATTGGCCCACAGGGTCCATTTTCTCCCAATAGGCTGACTGAATCCAGGCTCAGCCTAGGCAGGGTTGTATCCTTGGCCACCACCAATATGAACTGGCCATCTCTTGTGCACTGGACAGTCACTGACAACATCAGGGAGAAAAGCAGGCCAGGTTCAACTCCCAGTTTCAAAAGTAGCAAGGCTAAACACATTCAAACCCTTACCTGTTCTTCCATAGTAGCAGCGTTGTCCATCAAAACAGCAGTTTATAGCTTCACAGTGGGTAGCATTTAAGCCAGACTCACCACAGGCAATCTTGACAGACCCATCTACATTACATTTCTCAGAAACTACAGTTTTGGTCATCTGTTGCTGTTGGTCATGTACCTCAGGAACATGGTGCTGCAGGAGCTGAGAGTTTCTGGCCAATTGTTTATTATCTTGGAAACTCCATTGAGATGCAGCTTCACTAGTGCAACAAGTCAAGGAGACACAAAGACCCACAAGCACAACAGTGACCAACTCTCCTGCCATAGCCTCTGAACTGCAGAGATCTGCAAGTAACTGTTATCCCACTCTGTGATCTTTTTATTTTGCCTATGCTAAAAATTGTTACCAAGCCCTCCCCCTATTTTGTTAGCTATTAATTATTTGCCAGCCGAGTGCAATCATGAACTCTGTGCTGACTACTAAACACTCATGTTTAGGACACATGTTTAGGACTGTTGTGTGATATGCATGTGACATTTTAATCATTTGGACACTCACAGTGCTGGCACATTGGCTCACTGACACCTACCGTTTTTGTTTTGATCATGTTATTCATAAAATTCTGAAAGGTTCTCATTGGTTTGGACTTTTGCTAAGCAGCGACTCAAAGAGTTTCAAAGAGTGTGTGGTTTTTCATTTTAAGAAAATGTAGGGTGGAGAGTTTGACTGACAGACCACAGAGGACAAAACATGTATATGTTACATGTATATAATCTCTCACATTGTGTATAGTATTGGCCAGGCCTTAGCTTAGCCAACCTGCGTTGATGAAAGTAGGCTGTTGTAGTAATGTTATGTGTTCACACATCAAGGTAAAAGCACTTTCATTTAGATTAAATATCTTTAATTTCCATTACGGCAACTTAATTTAATGTCCTTTACACAGTTAGTCTCGTCTGTAATGTCCTTTACACAGTCAGTGTCATGACTGTTGCCTGTGAATGGCTTCGGCCTATATCTGCCGTTTTGAGACATTAGCATTAGGTACAATGGATCCAAGTACAGTAGAACCCCAGAACTCGACGCTAATTCGTTGTGGAAGGAGCGTCGAGAAGCGATGCAGTCGACTTCCGAATGAATTTTCCCCATAAGAAATAACTGAAAACGGATTAATCTGTTCTCAACCATCAAGTTGAATTCCAATGCTAAGTCCGGCACACGAAGGCATTTTTCAACTTTATTGGTTCTTATCGTTTCCGCTTCTGCTTTTCTCCCATGTTTTTGTCTAAAACAGTACAAAAAAACAAAAATACAGCAAACGCTTGGAGCACAGCCTCAAAATTGTTTAAAACCCATTGAACAACAAGGCCAACTAACGGCATGTGACCGAAGCACAAACTGTATGTTGTTTACAAAAGTTATGCGAGGCGGGTCGGATTCCGAAGTTTTGTTCGATGCTCCGAGACGAACTTTTCTCAAAATTCGAACTCCGAAAATGTCGAGTTCCGGGGTTCTACTGTACAATAATTGAAGTATGACAAGGTAGCATGATTTATGTAGATAGCAATTAAATATTTAATCATTTATGAATGCAGCTTTCATAGTTGATAGAAGAGGAAATAACATTACTTATTTGCTTGATAACATTGTGCTTGGTTTGGCAAAAATGGCCTAAATATTACAGTTCAAAAATATTATAGCCTTGTGTACACTTCATATTTAGCTGTATAGTTCTGGACTGCGATAACATTTAACAGTAAAATCTGGATAGATGAATTCATGGTGAAGGAACTCTGGTTCTCATGGATCATAAAACCTGGGTTGCCCTTTCTCCAGTGGGTTCAGGCTTTTGATCGATCAGTTATGGAGAACTGCATTCTAGTACCTCAAATCAACCTGTCCTCTATGGTCGTCAGCTGTTCCAAGTGCATGTCAGAGCTAGGGAATGACATTGCTTCCATCATATAGGATGCAAAGTATAAAGCAAAAAGGACATTCTAAAAAACAGACAGTGCAAGAGTATGACCTGAAGGACACCACAACCACAAGGTCAAAAGGCTATATGCTCCCATCAGCCACACCCTCTGACCCTTCTTCCTCCCATTTACGGATCCAAGGTAGCGAGAACTTACACCTCCCCTGCCACTTCAGAGAGCCATTGGCTTGGCTGTGACACCTAGGTACACATAGTGGATGGTGCCACACACTACCAGTAAAGTGCCCTCCCCAATTTCTTTAATGACATCCATGTGCCTTATACACATCACAACTGCATAGCTCCTGCAAAGTGTCATTGTTTGCTAGATAATCCAGCAATGTAGTTATTAAATAATGTATGGAAGAATGCCCACTCCAGTATCTAAGGTAGAACATGCAAGAGCAATAACCACCCCCAAACAAGCATTTGAGAACACAGCCTTTATTGCATTAGGGTTTGATCTCAGGTGGTGAGCTTCAGGCCATTTCTGTAAAGACAACTCTTCCACTGGACACCACAGCAGATTCAGGAGGAGCCTCCCATTCTTCTGGCGCATGTCTCCCTGGTGAGCAGCAAAGGAGAAGGTTCAGACCATATAAGCAACATGGGAAACAAGGGACCTGCACTGAGGACTCTACCCACTTTCTCTGCCACAGCTTGGTTCACAGCTGTCTGTTGCACTTGGATGACACACGGCTGTACTGCAGTGGATATAGACCTGGGAACAACGTTACAACTAAGCAAGGGCCGGACATGGCATTGTACAAATGGCTGGGACAAGGTTAAAGCCATTACCTGGTTGTGCAAGGGAGCCATGGAGGTTTGATCCACAAAGGTGAACATCTTGAGGACAAAGCGCTTGTAATGGGTAGGGAACGGAACTGCAGACGACCCCTCAACTGGAACCAACTGAGTCAGGTAGCGGTCATCCTTGTAGGGGCACCTTTGGAATACACCAGGTCAACACCAGCCTGCACTGGAACACTAGTGGGAAGCAATTCTACAACCTACCCATTCACTAGAAGGTCCCACTCGGGAAGGCTGAAGGGGTTAGGGGAAGAGGTTGCCCAGCAGCGTCCCAGGGTCAGGACAATATTGGGGTCAGACCTGTCCAGGATACGCACTTCCACATAGACCGGCTCTCTCAGCACCTTGGTCACAGGGTAATCAGCATCCGTGTAGTAGGAGGTGTAGGCTGCCCGTGCTGTCAGCAGACAGGCAAAGTGGTTTTCGAAGCCCTTCATAAACAAAGCTCATACTAGCATCCAGAATGACGATACTCACCTTCCACACACCCCTTTGTGGTGCACTGACCATTAGCTATTCTTAGCTCTACCCTGAGGGGTCCAGGAGCAACTACAGGTAGAGGGGGCTCGTTGGCATAGTGCTGAATAGGCAGTGTTGCAACGCTCATACCGTAATACCTACACTGGAAGTAAAGTCTTGCACAAGGAATACAAAAGTGAGCACAAACCCTGCATGAAACTGTGCCATGCAATCATGGTCAACTCACTCATAGTAGCTGTCTCTTGTGATTGCTCCAAGGGGACCGAATCCAACTTCATAGGAAGAGGTCATCTTGTTCTCATACACCAAGTAGTCACCCAGCTCCTGGAATGAAGGAGGTCGCAAGGTAGTACAATTACATTCCAACACAGCCCACATCTAACCCAATGTAGAAGCCCCAAGCACTAACCATCACACGGGTACCACAGGCAGCAACGGGAAACTGGTAGATAGCAAAAGCTGCATTGGAGTCAATTGGCCCACAGGGTCCATTTTCTCCCAATAGGCTGACTGAATCCAGGCTCAGCCTAGGCAGGGTTGTATCCTTGGCCACCACCAATATGAACTGGCCATCTCTTGTGCACTGGACAGTCACTGACAACATCAGGGAGAAAAGCAGGCCAGGTTCAACTCCCAGTTTCAAAAGTAGCAAGGCTAAACACATTCAAACCCTTACCTGTTCTTCCATAGTAGCAGCGTTGTCCATCAAAACAGCAGTTTATAGCTTCACAGTGGGTAGCATTTAAGCCAGACTCACCACAGGCAATCTTGACAGACCCATCTACATTACATTTCTCAGAAACTACAGTTTTGGTCATCTGTTGCTGTTGGTCATGTACCTCAGGAACATGGTGCTGCAGGAGCTGAGAGTTTCTGGCCAATTGTTTATTATCTTGGAAACTCCATTGAGATGCAGCTTCACTAGTGCAACAAGTCAAGGAGACACAAAGACCCACAAGCACAACAGTGACCAACTCTCCTGCCATAGCCTCTGAACTGCAGAGATCTGCAAGTAACTGTTATCCCACTCTGTGATCTTTTTATTTTGCCTATGCTAAAAATTGTTACCAAGCCCTCCCCCTATTTTGTTAGCTATTAATTATTTGCCAGCCGAGTGCAATCATGAACTCTGTGCTGACTACTAAACACTCATGTTTAGGACACATGTTTAGGACTGTTGTGTGATATGCATGTGACATTTTAATCATTTGGACACTCACAGTGCTGGCACATTGGCTCACTGACACCTACCGTTTTTGTTTTGATCATGTTATTCATAAAATTCTGAAAGGTTCTCATTGGTTTGGACTTTTGCTAAGCAGCGACTCAAAGAGTTTCAAAGAGTGTGTGGTTTTTCATTTTAAGAAAATGTAGGGTGGAGAGTTTGACTGACAGACCACAGAGGACAAAACATGTATATGTTACATGTATATAATCTCTCACATTGTGTATAGTATTGGCCAGGCCTTAGCTTAGCCAACCTGCGTTGATGAAAGTAGGCTGTTGTAGTAATGTTATGTGTTCACACATCAAGGTAAAAGCACTTTCATTTAGATTAAATATCTTTCATTTCCAATACGGCAACTTAATTTAATGTCCTTTACACAGTTAGTCTCGTCTGTAATGTCCTTTACACAGTCAGTGTCATGACTGTTGCCTGTGAATGGCTTCAGCCTATATCTGCCGTTTTGAGACATTAGCATTAGGTACAATGGATCCAAGTACAGTAGAACCCCAGAACTCGACGCTAATTCGTTGTGGAAGGAGCGTCGAGAAGCGATGCAGTCGAGTTCCGAATGAATTTTCCCCATAAGAAATAACTGAAAACGGATTAATCTGTTCTCAACCATCAAGTTGAATTCCAATGCTAAGTCCGGCACACGAAGGCATTTTTCAACTTTATTGGTTCTTATCGTTTCCGCTTCTGCTTTTCTCCCATGTTTTTGTCTAAAACAGTACAAAAAAACAAAAATACAGCAAACGCTTGGAGCACAGCCTCAAAATGGTTTAAAACCCATTGAACAACAAGGCCAACTAACGGCATGTGACCGAAGCACAAACTGTATGTTGTTTACAAAAGTTATGCGAGGCGGGTCGGATTCCGAAGTTTTGTTCGATGCTCCGAGACGAACTTTTCTCAAAATTCGAACTCCGAAAATGTCGAGTTCCGGGGTTCTACTGTACAATAATGGAAGTATGACAAGGTAGCATGATTTATGTAGATAGCAATTAAATATTTAATCATTTATGAATGCAGCTTTCATAGTTGATAGAAGAGGAAATAACATTACTTATTTGCTTGATAACATTGTGCTTGGTTTGGCAAAAATGGCCTAAATATTACAGTTCAAAAATATTATAGCCTTGTGTACACTTCATATTTAGCTGTATAGTTCTGGACTGCGATAACATTTAACAGTAAAATCTGGATAGATTAATTCATGGTGAAGGAACTCTGGTTCTCATGGATCATAAAACCTGGGTTGCCCTTTCTCCAGTGGGTTCAGGCTTTTGATCGATCAGTTATGGAGAACTGCATTCTAGTACCTCAAATCAACCTGTCCTCTATGGTCGTCAGCTGTTCCAAGTGCATGTCAGAGCTAGGGAATGACATTGCTTCCATCATATAGGATGCAAAGTATAAAGCAAAAAGGACATTCTAAAAAACAGACAGTGCAAGAGTATGACCTGAAGGACACCACAACCACAAGGTCAAAAGGCTATATGCTCCCATCAGCCACACCCTCTGACCCTTCTTCCTCCCATTTACGGATCCAAGGTAGCGAGAACTTACACCTCCCCTGCCACTTCAGAGAGCCATTGGCTTGGCTGTGACACCTAGGTACACATAGTGGATGGTGCCACACACTACCAGTAAAGTGCCCTCCCCAATTTCTTTAATGACATCCATGTGCCTTATACACATCACAACTGCATAGCTCCTGCAAAGTGTCATTGTTTGCTAGATAATCCAGCAATGTAGTTATTAAATAATGTATGGAAGAATGCCCACTCCAGTATCTAAGGTAGAACATGCAAGAGCAATAACCACCCCCAAACAAGCATTTGAGAACACAGCCTTTATTGCATTAGGGTTTGATCTCAGGTGGTGAGCTTCAGGCCATTTCTGTAAAGACAACTCTTCCACTGGACACCACAGCAGATTCAGGAGGAGCCTCCCATTCTTCTGGCGCATGTCTCCCTGGTGAGCAGCAAAGGAGAAGGTTCAGACCATATAAGCAACATGGGAAACAAGGGACCTGCACTGAGGACTCTACCCACTTTCTCTGCCACAGCTTGGTTCACAGCTGTCTGTTGCACTTGGATGACACACGGCTGTACTGCAGTGGATATAGACCTGGGAACAACGTTACAACTAAGCAAGGGCCGGACATGGCATTGTACAAATGGCTGGGACAAGGTTAAAGCCATTACCTGGTTGTGCAAGGGAGCCATGGAGGTTTGATCCACAAAGGTGAACATCTTGAGGACAAAGCGCTTGTAATGGGTAGGGAACGGAACTGCAGACGACCCCTCAACTGGAACCAACTGAGTCAGGTAGCGGTCATCCTTGTAGGGGCACCTTTGGAATACACCAGGTCAACACCAGCCTGCACTGGAACACTAGTGGGAAGCAATTCTACAACCTACCCATTCACTAGAAGGTCCCACTCGGGAAGGCTGAAGGGGTTAGGGGAAGAGGTTGCCCAGCAGCGTCCCAGGGTCAGGACAATATTGGGGTCAGACCTGTCCAGGATACGCACTTCCACATAGACCGGCTCTCTCAGCACCTTGGTCACAGGGTAATCAGCATCCGTGTAGTAGGAGGTGTAGGCTGCCCGTGCTGTCAGCAGACAGGCAAAGTGGTTTTCGAAGCCCTTCATAAACAAAGCTCATACTAGCATCCAGAATGACGATACTCACCTTCCACACACCCCTTTGTGGTGCACTGACCATTAGCTATTCTTAGCTCTACCCTGAGGGGTCCAGGAGCAACTACAGGTAGAGGGGGCTCGTTGGCATAGTGCTGAATAGGCAGTGTTGCAACGCTCATACCGTAATACCTACACTGGAAGTAAAGTCTTGCACAAGGAATACAAAAGTGAGCACAAACCCTGCATGAAACTGTGCCATGCAATCATGGTCAACTCACTCATAGTAGCTGTCTCTTGTGATTGCTCCAAGGGGACCGAATCCAACTTCATAGGAAGAGGTCATCTTGTTCTCATACACCAAGTAGTCACCCAGCTCCTGGAATGAAGGCGGTCGCAAGGTAGTACAATTACATTCCAACACAGCCCACATCTAACCCAATGTAGAAGCCCCAAGCACTAACCATCACACGGGTACCACAGGCAGCAACGGGAAACTGGTAGATAGCAAAAGCTGCATTGGAGTCAATTGGCCCACAGGGTCCATTTTCTCCCAATAGGCTGACTGAATCCAGGCTCAGCCTAGGCAGGGTTGTATCCTTGGCCACCACCAATATGAACTGGCCATCTCTTGTGCACTGGACAGTCACTGACAACATCAGGGAGAAAAGCAGGCCAGGTTCAACTCCCAGTTTCAAAAGTAGCAAGGCTAAACACATTCAAACCCTTACCTGTTCTTCCATAGTAGCAGCGTTGTCCATCAAAACAGCAGTTTATAGCTTCACAGTGGGTAGCATTTAAGCCAGACTCACCACAGGCAATCTTGACAGACCCATCTACATTACATTTCTCAGAAACTACAGTTTTGGTCATCTGTTGCTGTTGGTCATGTACCTCAGGAACATGGTGCTGCAGGAGCTGAGAGTTTCTGGCCAATTGTTTATTATCTTGGAAACTCCATTGAGATGCAGCTTCACTAGTGCAACAAGTCAAGGAGACACAAAGACCCACAAGCACAACAGTGACCAACTCTCCTGCCATAGCCTCTGAACTGCAGAGATCTGCAAGTAACTGTTATCCCACTCTGTGATCTTTTTATTTTGCCTATGCTAAAAATTGTTACCAAGCCCTCCCCCTATTTTGTTAGCTATTAATTATTTGCCAGCCGAGTGCAATCATGAACTCTGTGCTGACTACTAAACACTCATGTTTAGGACACATGTTTAGGACTGTTGTGTGATATGCATGTGACATTTTAATCATTTGGACACTCACAGTGCTGGCACATTGGCTCACTGACACCTACCGTTTTTGTTTTGATCATGTTATTCATAAAATTCTGAAAGGTTCTCATTGGTTTGGACTTTTGCTAAGCAGCGACTCAAAGAGTTTCAAAGAGTGTGTGGTTTTTCATTTTAAGAAAATGTAGGGTGGAGAGTTTGACTGACAGACCACAGAGGACAAAACATGTATATGTTACATGTATATAATCTCTCACATTGTGTATAGTATTGGCCAGGCCTTAGCTTAGCCAACCTGCGTTGATGAAAGTAGGCTGTTGTAGTAATGTTATGTGTTCACACATCAAGGTAAAAGCACTTTCATTTAGATTAAATATCTTTCATTTCCAATACGGCAACTTAATTTAATGTCCTTTACACAGTTAGTCTCGTCTGTAATGTCCTTTACACAGTCAGTGTCATGACTGTTGCCTGTGAATGGCTTCGGCCTATATCTGCCGTTTTGAGACATTAGCATTAGGTACAATGGATCCAAGTACAGTAGAACCCCAGAACTCGACGCTAATTCGTTGTGGAAGGAGCGTCGAGAAGCGATGCAGTCGAGTTCCGAATGAATTTTCCCCATAAGAAATAACTGAAAACGGATTAATCTGTTCTCAACCATCAAGTTGAATTCCAATGCTAAGTCCGGCACACGAAGGCATTTTTCAACTTTATTGGTTCTTATCGTTTCCGCTTCTGCTTTTCTCCCATGTTTTTGTCTAAAACAGTACAAAAAAACAAAAATACAGCAAACGCTTGGAGCACAGCCTCAAAATTGTTTAAAACCCATTGAACAACAAGGCCAACTAACGGCATGTGACCGAAGCACAAACTGTATGTTGTTTACAAAAGTTATGCGAGGCGGGTCGGATTCCGAAGTTTTGTTCGATGCTCCGAGACGAACTTTTCTCAAAATTCGAACTCCGAAAATGTCGAGTTCCGGGGTTCTACTGTACAATAATTGAAGTATGACAAGGTAGCATGATTTATGTAGATAGCAATTAAATATTTAATCATTTATGAATGCAGCTTTCATAGTTGATAGAAGAGGAAATAACATTACTTATTTGCTTGATAACATTGTGCTTGGTTTGGCAAAAATGGCCTAAATATTACAGTTCAAAAATATTATAGCCTTGTGTACACTTCATATTTAGCTGTATAGTTCTGGACTGCGATAACATTTAACAGTAAAATCTGGATAGATGAATTCATGGTGAAGGAACTCTGGTTCTCATGGATCATAAAACCTGGGTTGCCCTTTCTCCAGTGGGTTCAGGCTTTTGATCGATCAGTTATGGAGAACTGCATTCTAGTACCTCAAATCAACCTGTCCTCTATGGTCGTCAGCTGTTCCAAGTGCATGTCAGAGCTAGGGAATGACATTGCTTCCATCATATAGGATGCAAAGTATAAAGCAAAAAGGACATTCTAAAAAACAGACAGTGCAAGAGTATGACCTGAAGGACACCACAACCACAAGGTCAAAAGGCTATATGCTCCCATCAGCCACACCCTCTGACCCTTCTTCCTCCCATTTACGGATCCAAGGTAGCGAGAACTTACACCTCCCCTGCCACTTCAGAGAGCCATTGGCTTGGCTGTGACACCTAGGTACACATAGTGGATGGTGCCACACACTACCAGTAAAGTGCCCTCCCCAATTTCTTTAATGACATCCATGTGCCTTATACACATCACAACTGCATAGCTCCTGCAAAGTGTCATTGTTTGCTAGATAATCCAGCAATGTAGTTATTAAATAATGTATGGAAGAATGCCCACTCCAGTATCTAAGGTAGAACATGCAAGAGCAATAACCACCCCCAAACAAGCATTTGAGAACACAGCCTTTATTGCATTAGGGTTTGATCTCAGGTGGTGAGCTTCAGGCCATTTCTGTAAAGACAACTCTTCCACTGGACACCACAGCAGATTCAGGAGGAGCCTCCCATTCTTCTGGCGCATGTCTCCCTGGTGAGCAGCAAAGGAGAAGGTTCAGACCATATAAGCAACATGGGAAACAAGGGACCTGCACTGAGGACTCTACCCACTTTCTCTGCCACAGCTTGGTTCACAGCTGTCTGTTGCACTTGGATGACACACGGCTGTACTGCAGTGGATATAGACCTGGGAACAACGTTACAACTAAGCAAGGGCCGGACATGGCATTGTACAAATGGCTGGGACAAGGTTAAAGCCATTACCTGGTTGTGCAAGGGAGCCATGGAGGTTTGATCCACAAAGGTGAACATCTTGAGGACAAAGCGCTTGTAATGGGTAGGGAACGGAACTGCAGACGACCCCTCAACTGGAACCAACTGAGTCAGGTAGCGGTCATCCTTGTAGGGGCACCTTTGGAATACACCAGGTCAACACCAGCCTGCACTGGAACACTAGTGGGAAGCAATTCTACAACCTACCCATTCACTAGAAGGTCCCACTCGGGAAGGCTGAAGGGGTTAGGGGAAGAGGTTGCCCAGCAGCGTCCCAGGGTCAGGACAATATTGGGGTCAGACCTGTCCAGGATACGCACTTCCACATAGACCGGCTCTCTCAGCACCTTGGTCACAGGGTAATCAGCATCCGTGTAGTAGGAGGTGTAGGCTGCCCGTGCTGTCAGCAGACAGGCAAAGTGGTTTTCGAAGCCCTTCATAAACAAAGCTCATACTAGCATCCAGAATGACGATACTCACCTTCCACACACCCCTTTGTGGTGCACTGACCATTAGCTATTCTTAGCTCTACCCTGAGGGGTCCAGGAGCAACTACAGGTAGAGGGGGCTCGTTGGCATAGTGCTGAATAGGCAGTGTTGCAACGCTCATACCGTAATACCTACACTGGAAGTAAAGTCTTGCACAAGGAATACAAAAGTGAGCACAAACCCTGCATGAAACTGTGCCATGCAATCATGGTCAACTCACTCATAGTAGCTGTCTCTTGTGATTGCTCCAAGGGGACCGAATCCAACTTCATAGGAAGAGGTCATCTTGTTCTCATACACCAAGTAGTCACCCAGCTCCTGGAATGAAGGAGGTCGCAAGGTAGTACAATTACATTCCAACACAGCCCACATCTAACCCAATGTAGAAGCCCCAAGCACTAACCATCACACGGGTACCACAGGCAGCAACGGGAAACTGGTAGATAGCAAAAGCTGCATTGGAGTCAATTGGCCCACAGGGTCCATTTTCTCCCAATAGGCTGACTGAATCCAGGCTCAGCCTAGGCAGGGTTGTATCCTTGGCCACCACCAATATGAACTGGCCATCTCTTGTGCACTGGACAGTCACTGACAACATCAGGGAGAAAAGCAGGCCAGGTTCAACTCCCAGTTTCAAAAGTAGCAAGGCTAAACACATTCAAACCCTTACCTGTTCTTCCATAGTAGCAGCGTTGTCCATCAAAACAGCAGTTTATAGCTTCACAGTGGGTAGCATTTAAGCCAGACTCACCACAGGCAATCTTGACAGACCCATCTACATTACATTTCTCAGAAACTACAGTTTTGGTCATCTGTTGCTGTTGGTCATGTACCTCAGGAACATGGTGCTGCAGGAGCTGAGAGTTTCTGGCCAATTGTTTATTATCTTGGAAACTCCATTGAGATGCAGCTTCACTAGTGCAACAAGTCAAGGAGACACAAAGACCCACAAGCACAACAGTGACCAACTCTCCTGCCATAGCCTCTGAACTGCAGAGATCTGCAAGTAACTGTTATCCCACTCTGTGATCTTTTTATTTTGCCTATGCTAAAAATTGTTACCAAGCCCTCCCCCTATTTTGTTAGCTATTAATTATTTGCCAGCCGAGTGCAATCATGAACTCTGTGCTGACTACTAAACACTCATGTTTAGGACACATGTTTAGGACTGTTGTGTGATATGCATGTGACATTTTAATCATTTGGACACTCACAGTGCTGGCACATTGGCTCACTGACACCTACCGTTTTTGTTTTGATCATGTTATTCATAAAATTCTGAAAGGTTCTCATTGGTTTGGACTTTTGCTAAGCAGCGACTCAAAGAGTTTCAAAGAGTGTGTGGTTTTTCATTTTAAGAAAATGTAGGGTGGAGAGTTTGACTGACAGACCACAGAGGACAAAACATGTATATGTTACATGTATATAATCTCTCACATTGTGTATAGTATTGGCCAGGCCTTAGCTTAGCCAACCTGCGTTGATGAAAGTAGGCTGTTGTAGTAATGTTATGTGTTCACACATCAAGGTAAAAGCACTTTCATTTAGATTAAATATCTTTCATTTCCAATACGGCAACTTAATTTAATGTCCTTTACACAGTTAGTCTCGTCTGTAATGTCCTTTACACAGTCAGTGTCATGACTGTTGCCTGTGAATGGCTTCGGCCTATATCTGCCGTTTTGAGACATTAGCATTAGGTACAATGGATCCAAGTACAGTAGAACCCCAGAACTCGACGCTAATTCGTTGTGGAAGGAGCGTCGAGAAGCGATGCAGTCGAGTTCCGAATGAATTTTCCCCATAAGAAATAACTGAAAACGGATTAATCTGTTCTCAACCATCAAGTTGAATTCCAATGCTAAGTCCGGCACACGAAGGCATTTTTCAACTTTATTGGTTCTTATCGTTTCCGCTTCTGCTTTTCTCCCATGTTTTTGTCTAAAACAGTACAAAAAAACAAAAATACAGCAAACGCTTGGAGCACAGCCTCAAAATGGTTTAAAACCCATTGAACAACAAGGCCAACTAACGGCATGTGACCGAAGCACAAACTGTATGTTGTTTACAAAAGTTATGCGAGGCGGGTCGGATTCCGAAGTTTTGTTCGATGCTCCGAGACGAACTTTTCTCAAAATTCGAACTCCGAAAATGTCGAGTTCCGGGGTTCTACTGTACAATAATGGAAGTATGACAAGGTAGCATGATTTATGTAGATAGCAATTAAATATTTAATCATTTATGAATGCAGCTTTCATAGTTGATAGAAGAGGAAATAACATTACTTATTTGCTTGATAACATTGTGCTTGGTTTGGCAAAAATGGCCTAAATATTACAGTTCAAAAATATTATAGCCTTGTGTACACTTCATATTTAGCTGTATAGTTCTGGACTGCGATAACATTTAACAGTAAAATCTGGATAGATGAATTCATGGTGAAGGAACTCTGGTTCTCATGGATCATAAAACCTGGGTTGCCCTTTCTCCAGTGGGTTCAGGCTTTTGATCGATCAGTTATGGAGAACTGCATTCTAGTACCTCAAATCAACCTGTCCTCTATGGTCGTCAGCTGTTCCAAGTGCATGTCAGAGCTAGGGAATGACATTGCTTCCATCATATAGGATGCAAAGTATAAAGCAAAAAGGACATTCTAAAAAACAGACAGTGCAAGAGTATGACCTGAAGGACACCACAACCACAAGGTCAAAAGGCTATATGCTCCCATCAGCCACACCCTCTGACCCTTCTTCCTCCCATTTACGGATCCAAGGTAGCGAGAACTTACACCTCCCCTGCCACTTCAGAGAGCCATTGGCTTGGCTGTGACACCTAGGTACACATAGTGGATGGTGCCACACACTACCAGTAAAGTGCCCTCCCCAATTTCTTTAATGACATCCATGTGCCTTATACACATCACAACTGCATAGCTCCTGCAAAGTGTCATTGTTTGCTAGATAATCCAGCAATGTAGTTATTAAATAATGTATGGAAGAATGCCCACTCCAGTATCTAAGGTAGAACATGCAAGAGCAATAACCACCCCCAAACAAGCATTTGAGAACACAGCCTTTATTGCATTAGGGTTTGATCTCAGGTGGTGAGCTTCAGGCCATTTCTGTAAAGACAACTCTTCCACTGGACACCACAGCAGATTCAGGAGGAGCCTCCCATTCTTCTGGCGCATGTCTCCCTGGTGAGCAGCAAAGGAGAAGGTTCAGACCATATAAGCAACATGGGAAACAAGGGACCTGCACTGAGGACTCTACCCACTTTCTCTGCCACAGCTTGGTTCACAGCTGTCTGTTGCACTTGGATGACACACGGCTGTACTGCAGTGGATATAGACCTGGGAACAACGTTACAACTAAGCAAGGGCCGGACATGGCATTGTACAAATGGCTGGGACAAGGTTAAAGCCATTACCTGGTTGTGCAAGGGAGCCATGGAGGTTTGATCCACAAAGGTGAACATCTTGAGGACAAAGCGCTTGTAATGGGTAGGGAACGGAACTGCAGACGACCCCTCAACTGGAACCAACTGAGTCAGGTAGCGGTCATCCTTGTAGGGGCACCTTTGGAATACACCAGGTCAACACCAGCCTGCACTGGAACACTAGTGGGAAGCAATTCTACAACCTACCCATTCACTAGAAGGTCCCACTCGGGAAGGCTGAAGGGGTTAGGGGAAGAGGTTGCCCAGCAGCGTCCCAGGGTCAGGACAATATTGGGGTCAGACCTGTCCAGGATACGCACTTCCACATAGACCGGCTCTCTCAGCACCTTGGTCACAGGGTAATCAGCATCCGTGTAGTAGGAGGTGTAGGCTGCCCGTGCTGTCAGCAGACAGGCAAAGTGGTTTTCGAAGCCCTTCATAAACAAAGCTCATACTAGCATCCAGAATGACGATACTCACCTTCCACACACCCCTTTGTGGTGCACTGACCATTAGCTATTCTTAGCTCTACCCTGAGGGGTCCAGGAGCAACTACAGGTAGAGGGGGCTCGTTGGCATAGTGCTGAATAGGCAGTGTTGCAACGCTCATACCGTAATACCTACACTGGAAGTAAAGTCTTGCACAAGGAATACAAAAGTGAGCACAAACCCTGCATGAAACTGTGCCATGCAATCATGGTCAACTCACTCATAGTAGCTGTCTCTTGTGATTGCTCCAAGGGGACCGAATCCAACTTCATAGGAAGAGGTCATCTTGTTCTCATACACCAAGTAGTCACCCAGCTCCTGGAATGAAGGAGGTCGCAAGGTAGTACAATTACATTCCAACACAGCCCACATCTAACCCAATGTAGAAGCCCCAAGCACTAACCATCACACGGGTACCACAGGCAGCAACGGGAAACTGGTAGATAGCAAAAGCTGCATTGGAGTCAATTGGCCCACAGGGTCCATTTTCTCCCAATAGGCTGACTGAATCCAGGCTCAGCCTAGGCAGGGTTGTATCCTTGGCCACCACCAATATGAACTGGCCATCTCTTGTGCACTGGACAGTCACTGACAACATCAGGGAGAAAAGCAGGCCAGGTTCAACTCCCAGTTTCAAAAGTAGCAAGGCTAAACACATTCAAACCCTTACCTGTTCTTCCATAGTAGCAGCGTTGTCCATCAAAACAGCAGTTTATAGCTTCACAGTGGGTAGCATTTAAGCCAGACTCACCACAGGCAATCTTGACAGACCCATCTACATTACATTTCTCAGAAACTACAGTTTTGGTCATCTGTTGCTGTTGGTCATGTACCTCAGGAACATGGTGCTGCAGGAGCTGAGAGTTTCTGGCCAATTGTTTATTATCTTGGAAACTCCATTGAGATGCAGCTTCACTAGTGCAACAAGTCAAGGAGACACAAAGACCCACAAGCACAACAGTGACCAACTCTCCTGCCATAGCCTCTGAACTGCAGAGATCTGCAAGTAACTGTTATCCCACTCTGTGATCTTTTTATTTTGACTATGCTAAAAATTGTTACCAAGCCCTCCCCCTATTTTGTTAGCTATTAATTATTTGCCAGCCGAGTGCAATCATGAACTCTGTGCTGACTACTAAACACTCATGTTTAGGACACATGTTTAGGACTGTTGTGTGATATGCATGTGACATTTTAATCATTTGGACACTCACAGTGCTGGCACATTGGCTCACTGACACCTACCGTTTTTGTTTTGATCATGTTATTCATAAAATTCTGAAAGGTTCTCATTGGTTTGGACTTTTGCTAAGCAGCGACTCAAAGAGTTTCAAAGAGTGTGTGGTTTTTCATTTTAAGAAAACGTAGGGTGGAGAGTTTGACTGACAGACCACAGAGGACAAAACATGTATATGTTACATGTATATAATCTCTCACATTGTGTATAGTATTGGCCAGGCCTTAGCTTAGCCAACCTGCGTTGATGAAAGTAGGCTGTTGTAGTAATGTTATGTGTTCACACATCAAGGTAAAAGCACTTTCATTTAGATTAAATATCTTTCATTTCCAATACGGCAACTTAATTTAATGTCCTTTACACAGTTAGTCTCGTCTGTAATGTCCTTTACACAGTCAGTGTCATGACTGTTGCCTGTGAATGGCTTCGGCCTATATCTGCCGTTTTGAGACATTAGCATTAGGTACAATGGATCCAAGTACAGTAGAACCCCAGAACTCGACGCTAATTCGTTGTGGAAGGAGCGTCGAGAAGCGATGCAGTCGAGTTCCGAATGAATTTTCCCCATAAGAAATAACTGAAAACGGATTAATCTGTTCTCAACCATCAAGTTGAATTCCAATGCTAAGTCCGGCACACGAAGGCATTTTTCAACTTTATTGGTTCTTATCGTTTCCGCTTCTGCTTTTCTCCCATGTTTTTGTCTAAAACAGTACAAAAAAACAAAAATACAGCAAACGCTTGGAGCACAGCCTCAAAATGGTTTAAAACCCATTGAACAACAAGGCCAACTAACGGCATGTGACCGAAGCACAAACTGTATGTTGTTTACAAAAGTTATGCGAGGCGGGTCGGATTCCGAAGTTTTGTTCGATGCTCCGAGACGAACTTTTCTCAAAATTCGAACTCCGAAAATGTCGAGTTCCGGGGTTCTACTGTACAATAATGGAAGTATGACAAGGTAGCATGATTTATGTAGATAGCAATTAAATATTTAATCATTTATGAATGCAGCTTTCATAGTTGATAGAAGAGGAAATAACATTACTTATTTGCTTGATAACATTGTGCTTGGTTTGGCAAAAATGGCCTAAATATTACAGTTCAAAAATATTATAGCCTTGTGTACACTTCATATTTAGCTGTATAGTTCTGGACTGCGATAACATTTAACAGTAAAATCTGGATAGATTAATTCATGGTGAAGGAACTCTGGTTCTCATGGATCATAAAACCTGGGTTGCCCTTTCTCCAGTGGGTTCAGGCTTTTGATCGATCAGTTATGGAGAACTGCATTCTAGTACCTCAAATCAACCTGTCCTCTATGGTCGTCAGCTGTTCCAAGTGCATGTCAGAGCTAGGGAATGACATTGCTTCCATCATATAGGATGCAAAGTATAAAGCAAAAAGGACATTCTAAAAAACAGACAGTGCAAGAGTATGACCTGAAGGACACCACAACCACAAGGTCAAAAGGCTATATGCTCCCATCAGCCACACCCTCTGACCCTTCTTCCTCCCATTTACGGATCCAAGGTAGCGAGAACTTACACCTCCCCTGCCACTTCAGAGAGCCATTGGCTTGGCTGTGACACCTAGGTACACATAGTGGATGGTGCCACACACTACCAGTAAAGTGCCCTCCCCAATTTCTTTAATGACATCCATGTGCCTTATACACATCACAACTGCATAGCTCCTGCAAAGTGTCATTGTTTGCTAGATAATCCAGCAATGTAGTTATTAAATAATGTATGGAAGAATGCCCACTCCAGTATCTAAGGTAGAACATGCAAGAGCAATAACCACCCCCAAACAAGCATTTGAGAACACAGCCTTTATTGCATTAGGGTTTGATCTCAGGTGGTGAGCTTCAGGCCATTTCTGTAAAGACAACTCTTCCACTGGACACCACAGCAGATTCAGGAGGAGCCTCCCATTCTTCTGGCGCATGTCTCCCTGGTGAGCAGCAAAGGAGAAGGTTCAGACCATATAAGCAACATGGGAAACAAGGGACCTGCACTGAGGACTCTACCCACTTTCTCTGCCACAGCTTGGTTCACAGCTGTCTGTTGCACTTGGATGACACACGGCTGTACTGCAGTGGATATAGACCTGGGAACAACGTTACAACTAAGCAAGGGCCGGACATGGCATTGTACAAATGGCTGGGACAAGGTTAAAGCAATTACCTGGTTGTGCAAGGGAGCCATGGAGGTTCGATCCACAAAGGTGAACATCTTGAGGACAAAGCGCTTGTAATGGGTAGGGAACGGAACTGCAGACGACCCCTCAACTGGAACCAACTGAGTCAGGTAGCGGTCATCCTTGTAGGGGCACCTTTGGAATACACCAGGTCAACACCAGCCTGCACTGGAACACTAGTGGGAAGCAATTCTACAACCTACCCATTCACTAGAAGGTCCCACTCGGGAAGGCTGAAGGGGTTAGGGGAAGAGGTTGCCCAGCAGCGTCCCAGGGTCAGGACAATATTGGGGTCAGACCTGTCCAGGATACGCACTTCCACATAGACCGGCTCTCTCAGCACCTTGGTCACAGGGTAATCAGCATCCGTGTAGTAGGAGGTGTAGGCTGCCCGTGCTGTCAGCAGACAGGCAAAGTGGTTTTCGAAGCCCTTCATAAACAAAGCTCATACTAGCATCCAGAATGACGATACTCACCTTCCACACACCCCTTTGTGGTGCACTGACCATTAGCTATTCTTAGCTCTACCCTGAGGGGTCCAGGAGCAACTACAGGTAGAGGGGGCTCGTTGGCATAGTGCTGAATAGGCAGTGTTGCAACGCTCATACCGTAATACCTACACTGGAAGTAAAGTCTTGCACAAGGAATACAAAGTGAGCACAAACCCTGCATGAAACTGTGCCATGCAATCATGGTCAACTCACTCATAGTAGCTGTCTCTTGTGATTGCTCCAAGGGGACCGAATCCAACTTCATAGGAAGAGGTCATCTTGTTCTCATACACCAAGTAGTCACCCAGCTCCTGGAATGAAGGAGGTCGCAAGGTAGTACAATTACATTCCAACACAGCCCACATCTAACCCAATGTAGAAGCCCCAAGCACTAACCATCACACGGGTACCACAGGCAGCAACGGGAAACTGGTAGATAGCAAAAGCTGCATTGGAGTCAATTGGCCCACAGGGTCCATTTTCTCCCAATAGGCTGACTGAATCCAGGCTCAGCCTAGGCAGGGTTGTATCCTTGGCCACCACCAATATGAACTGGCCATCTCTTGTGCACTGGACAGTCACTGACAACATCAGGGAGAAAAGCAGGCCAGGTTCAACTCCCAGTTTCAAAAGTAGCAAGGCTAAACACATTCAAACCCTTACCTGTTCTTCCATAGTAGCAGCGTTGTCCATCAAAACAGCAGTTTATAGCTTCACAGTGGGTAGCATTTAAGCCAGACTCACCACAGGCAATCTTGACAGACCCATCTACATTACATTTCTCAGAAACTACAGTTTTGGTCATCTGTTGCTGTTGGTCATGTACCTCAGGAACATGGTGCTGCAGGAGCTGAGAGTTTCTGGCCAATTGTTTATTATCTTGGAAACTCCATTGAGATGCAGCTTCACTAGTGCAACAAGTCAAGGAGACACAAAGACCCACAAGCACAACAGTGACCAACTCTCCTGCCATAGCCTCTGAACTGCAGAGATCTGCAAGTAACTGTTATCCCACTCTGTGATCTTTTTATTTTGCCTATGCTAAAAATTGTTACCAAGCCCTCCCCCTATTTTGTTAGCTATTAATTATTTGCCAGCCGAGTGCAATCATGAACTCTGTGCTGACTACTAAACACTCATGTTTAGGACACATGTTTAGGACTGTTGTGTGATATGCATGTGACATTTTAATCATTTGGACACTCACAGTGCTGGCACATTGGCTCACTGACACCTACCGTTTTTGTTTTGATCATGTTATTCATAAAATTCTGAAAGGTTCTCATTGGTTTGGACTTTTGCTAAGCAGCGACTCAAAGAGTTTCAAAGAGTGTGTGGTTTTTCATTTTAAGAAAATGTAGGGTGGAGAGTTTGACTGACAGACCACAGAGGACAAAACATGTATATGTTACATGTATATAATCTCTCACATTGTGTATAGTATTGGCCAGGCCTTAGCTTAGCCAACCTGCGTTGATGAAAGTAGGCTGTTGTAGTAATGTTATGTGTTCACACATCAAGGTAAAAGCACTTTCATTTAGATTAAATATCTTTAATTTCCATTACGGCAACTTAATTTAATGTCCTTTACACAGTTAGTCTCGTCTGTAATGTCCTTTACACAGTCAGTGTCATGACTGTTGCCTGTGAATGGCTTCGGCCTATATCTGCCGTTTTGAGACATTAGCATTAGGTACAATGGATCCAAGTACAGTAGAACCCCAGAACTCGACGCTAATTCGTTGTGGAAGGAGCGTCGAGAAGCGATGCAGTCGACTTCCGAATGAATTTTCCCCATAAGAAATAACTGAAAACGGATTAATCTGTTCTCAACCATCAAGTTGAATTCCAATGCTAAGTCCGGCACACGAAGGCATTTTTCAACTTTATTGGTTCTTATCGTTTCCGCTTCTGCTTTTCTCCCATGTTTTTGTCTAAAACAGTACAAAAAAACAAAAATACAGCAAACGCTTGGAGCACAGCCTCAAAATGGTTTAAAACCCATTGAACAACAAGGCCAACTAACGGCATGTGACCGAAGCACAAACTGTATGTTGTTTACAAAAGTTATGCGAGGCGGGTCGGATTCCGAAGTTTTGTTCGATGCTCCGAGACGAACTTTTCTCAAAATTCGAACTCCGAAAATGTCGAGTTCCGGGGTTCTACTGTACAATAATTGAAGTATGACAAGGTAGCATGATTTATGTAGATAGCAATTAAATATTTAATCATTTATGAATGCAGCTTTCATAGTTGATAGAAGAGGAAATAACATTACTTATTTGCTTGATAACATTGTGCTTGGTTTGGCAAAAATGGCCTAAATATTACAGTTCAAAAATATTATAGCCTTGTGTACACTTCATATTTAGCTGTATAGTTCTGGACTGCGATAACATTTAACAGTAAAATCTGGATAGATGAATTCATGGTGAAGGAACTCTGGTTCTCATGGATCATAAAACCTGGGTTGCCCTTTCTCCAGTGGGTTCAGGCTTTTGATCGATCAGTTATGGAGAACTGCATTCTAGTACCTCAAATCAACCTGTCCTCTATGGTCGTCAGCTGTTCCAAGTGCATGTCAGAGCTAGGGAATGACATTGCTTCCATCATATAGGATGCAAAGTATAAAGCAAAAAGGACATTCTAAAAAACAGACAGTGCAAGAGTATGACCTGAAGGACACCACAACCACAAGGTCAAAAGGCTATATGCTCCCATCAGCCACACCCTCTGACCCTTCTTCCTCCCATTTACGGATCCAAGGTAGCGAGAACTTACACCTCCCCTGCCACTTCAGAGAGCCATTGGTTTGGCTGTGACACCTAGTGGATGGTGCCACACACTACCAGTAAAGTGCCCTCCCCAATTTCTTTAATGACATCCATGTGCCTTATACACATCACAACTGCATAGCTCCTGCAAAGTGTCATTGTTTGCTAGATAATCCAGCAATGTAGTTATTAAATAATGTATGGAAGAATGCCCACTCCAGTATCTAAGGTAGAACATGCAAGAGCAATAACCACCCCCAAACAAGCATTTGAGAACACAGCCTTTATTGCATTAGGGTTTGATCTCAGGTGGTGAGCTTCAGGCCATTTCTGTAAAGACAACTCTTCCACTGGACACCACAGCAGATTCAGGAGGAGCCTCCCATTCTTCTGGCGCATGTCTCCCTGGTGAGCAGCAAAGGAGAAGGTTCAGACCATATAAGCAACATGGGAAACAAGGGACCTGCACTGAGGACTCTACCCACTTTCTCTGCCACAGCTTGGTTCACAGCTGTCTGTTGCACTTGGATGACACACGGCTGTACTGCAGTGGATATAGACCTGGGAACAACGTTACAACTAAGCAAGGGCCGGACATGGCATTGTACAAATGGCTGGGACAAGGTTAAAGCCATTACCTGGTTGTGCAAGGGAGCCATGGAGGTTTGATCCACAAAGGTGAACATCTTGAGGACAAAGCGCTTGTAATGGGTAGGGAACGGAACTGCAGACGACCCCTCAACTGGAACCAACTGAGTCAGGTAGCGGTCATCCTTGTAGGGGCACCTTTGGAATACACCAGGTCAACACCAGCCTGCACTGGAACACTAGTGGGAAGCAATTCTACAACCTACCCATTCACTAGAAGGTCCCACTCGGGAAGGCTGAAGGGGTTAGGGGAAGAGGTTGCCCAGCAGCGTCCCAGGGTCAGGACAATATTGGGGTCAGACCTGTCCAGGATACGCACTTCCACATAGACCGGCTCTCTCAGCACCTTGGTCACAGGGTAATCAGCATCCGTGTAGTAGGAGGTGTAGGCTGCCCGTGCTGTCAGCAGACAGGCAAAGTGGTTTTCGAAGCCCTTCATAAACAAAGCTCATACTAGCATCCAGAATGACGATACTCACCTTCCACACACCCCTTTGTGGTGCACTGACCATTAGCTATTCTTAGCTCTACCCTGAGGGGTCCAGGAGCAACTACAGGTAGAGGGGGCTCGTTGGCATAGTGCTGAATAGGCAGTGTTGCAACGCTCATACCGTAATACCTACACTGGAAGTAAAGTCTTGCACAAGGAATACAAAAGTGAGCACAAACCCTGCATGAAACTGTGCCATGCAATCATGGTCAACTCACTCATAGTAGCTGTCTCTTGTGATTGCTCCAAGGGGACCGAATCCAACTTCATAGGAAGAGGTCATCTTGTTCTCATACACCAAGTAGTCACCCAGCTCCTGGAATGAAGGAGGTCGCAAGGTAGTACAATTACATTCCAACACAGCCCACATCTAACCCAATGTAGAAGCCCCAAGCACTAACCATCACACGGGTACCACAGGCAGCAACGGGAAACTGGTAGATAGCAAAAGCTGCATTGGAGTCAATTGGCCCACAGGGTCCATTTTCTCCCAATAGGCTGACTGAATCCAGGCTCAGCCTAGGCAGGGTTGTATCCTTGGCCACCACCAATATGAACTGGCCATCTCTTGTGCACTGGACAGTCACTGACAACATCAGGGAGAAAAGCAGGCCAGGTTCAACTCCCAGTTTCAAAAGTAGCAAGGCTAAACACATTCAAACCCTTACCTGTTCTTCCATAGTAGCAGCGTTGTCCATCAAAACAGCAGTTTATAGCTTCACAGTGGGTAGCATTTAAGCCAGACTCACCACAGGCAATCTTGACAGACCCATCTACATTACATTTCTCAGAAACTACAGTTTTGGTCATCTGTTGCTGTTGGTCATGTACCTCAGGAACATGGTGCTGCAGGAGCTGAGAGTTTCTGGCCAATTGTTTATTATCTTGGAAACTCCATTGAGATGCAGCTTCACTAGTGCAACAAGTCAAGGAGACACAAAGACCCACAAGCACAACAGTGACCAACTCTCCTGCCATAGCCTCTGAACTGCAGAGATCTGCAAGTAACTGTTATCCCACTCTGTGATCTTTTTATTTTGCCTATGCTAAAAATTGTTACCAAGCCCTCCCCCTATTTTGTTAGCTATTAATTATTTGCCAGCCGAGTGCAATCATGAACTCTGTGCTGACTACTAAACACTCATGTTTAGGACACATGTTTAGGACTGTTGTGTGATATGCATGTGACATTTTAATCATTTGGACACTCACAGTGCTGGCACATTGGCTCACTGACACCTACCGTTTTTGTTTTGATCATGTTATTCATAAAATTCTGAAAGGTTCTCATTGGTTTGGACTTTTGCTAAGCAGCGACTCAAAGAGTTTCAAAGAGTGTGTGGTTTTTCATTTTAAGAAAATGTAGGGTGGAGAGTTTGACTGACAGACCACAGAGGACAAAACATGTATATGTTACATGTATATAATCTCTCACATTGTGTATAGTATTGGCCAGGCCTTAGCTTAGCCAACCTGCGTTGATGAAAGTAGGCTGTTGTAGTAATGTTATGTGTTCACACATCAAGGTAAAAGCACTTTCATTTAGATTAAATATCTTTAATTTCCATTACGGCAACTTAATTTAATGTCCTTTACACAGTTAGTCTCGTCTGTAATGTCCTTTACACAGTCAGTGTCATGACTGTTGCATGTGAATGGCTTCGGCCTATATCTGCCGTTTTGAGACATTAGCATTAGGTACAATGGATCCAAGTACAGTAGAACCCCAGAACTCGACGCTAATTCGTTGTGGAAGGAGCGTCGAGAAGCGATGCAGTCGACTTCCGAATGAATTTTCCCCATAAGAAATAACTGAAAACGGATTAATCTGTTCTCAACCATCAAGTTGAATTCCAATGCTAAGTCCGGCACACGAAGGCATTTTTCAACTTTATTGGTTCTTATCGTTTCCGCTTCTGCTTTTCTCCCATGTTTTTGTCTAAAACAGTACAAAAAAACAAAAATACAGCAAACGCTTGGAGCACAGCCTCAAAATGGTTTAAAACCCATTGAACAACAAGGCCAACTAACGGCATGTGACCGAAGCACAAACTGTATGTTGTTTACAAAAGTTATGCGAGGCGGGTCGGATTCCGAAGTTTTGTTCGATGCTCCGAGACGAACTTTTCTCAAAATTCGAACTCCGAAAATGTCGAGTTCCGGGGTTCTACTGTACAATAATTGAAGTATGACAAGGTAGCATGATTTATGTAGATAGCAATTAAATATTTAATCATTTATGAATGCAGCTTTCATAGTTGATAGAAGAGGAAATAACATTACTTATTTGCTTGATAACATTGTGCTTGGTTTGGCAAAAATGGCCTAAATATTACAGTTCAAAAATATTATAGCCTTGTGTACACTTCATATTTAGCTGTATAGTTCTGGACTGCGATAACATTTAACAGTAAAATCTGGATAGATGAATTCATGGTGAAGGAACTCTGGTTCTCATGGATCATAAAACCTGGGTTGCCCTTTCTCCAGTGGGTTCAGGCTTTTGATCGATCAGTTATGGAGAACTGCATTCTAGTACCTCAAATCAACCTGTCCTCTATGGTCGTCAGCTGTTCCAAGTGCATGTCAGAGCTAGGGAATGACATTGCTTCCATCATATAGGATGCAAAGTATAAAGCAAAAAGGACATTCTAAAAAACAGACAGTGCAAGAGTATGACCTGAAGGACACCACAACCACAAGGTCAAAAGGCTATATGCTCCCATCAGCCACACCCTCTGACCCTTCTTCCTCCCATTTACGGATCCAAGGTAGCGAGAACTTACACCTCCCCTGCCACTTCAGAGAGCCATTGGCTTGGCTGTGACACCTAGGTACACATAGTGGATGGTGCCACACACTACCAGTAAAGTGCCCTCCCCAATTTCTTTAATGACATCCATGTGCCTTATACACATCACAACTGCATAGCTCCTGCAAAGTGTCATTGTTTGCTAGATAATCCAGCAATGTAGTTATTAAATAATGTATGGAAGAATGCCCACTCCAGTATCTAAGGTAGAACATGCAAGAGCAATAACCACCCCCAAACAAGCATTTGAGAACACAGCCTTTATTGCATTAGGGTTTGATCTCAGGTGGTGAGCTTCAGGCCATTTCTGTAAAGACAACTCTTCCACTGGACACCACAGCAGATTCAGGAGGAGCCTCCCATTCTTCTGGCGCATGTCTCCCTGGTGAGCAGCAAAGGAGAAGGTTCAGACCATATAAGCAACATGGGAAACAAGGGACCTGCACTGAGGACTCTACCCACTTTCTCTGCCACAGCTTGGTTCACAGCTGTCTGTTGCACTTGGATGACACACGGCTGTACTGCAGTGGATATAGACCTGGGAACAACGTTACAACTAAGCAAGGGCCGGACATGGCATTGTACAAATGGCTGGGACAAGGTTAAAGCCATTACCTGGTTGTGCAAGGGAGCCATGGAGGTTTGATCCACAAAGGTGAACATCTTGAGGACAAAGCGCTTGTAATGGGTAGGGAACGGAACTGCAGACGACCCCTCAACTGGAACCAACTGAGTCAGGTAGCGGTCATCCTTGTAGGGGCACCTTTGGAATACACCAGGTCAACACCAGCCTGCACTGGAACACTAGTGGGAAGCAATTCTACAACCTACCCATTCACTAGAAGGTCCCACTCGGGAAGGCTGAAGGGGTTAGGGGAAGAGGTTGCCCAGCAGCGTCCCAGGGTCAGGACAATATTGGGGTCAGACCTGTCCAGGATACGCACTTCCACATAGACCGGCTCTCTCAGCACCTTGGTCACAGGGTAATCAGCATCCGTGTAGTAGGAGGTGTAGGCTGCCCGTGCTGTCAGCAGACAGGCAAAGTGGTTTTCGAAGCCCTTCATAAACAAAGCTCATACTAGCATCCAGAATGACGATACTCACCTTCCACACACCCCTTTGTGGTGCACTGACCATTAGCTATTCTTAGCTCTACCCTGAGGGGTCCAGGAGCAACTACAGGTAGAGGGGGCTCGTTGGCATAGTGCTGAATAGGCAGTGTTGCAACGCTCATACCGTAATACCTACACTGGAAGTAAAGTCTTGCACAAGGAATACAAAAGTGAGCACAAACCCTGCATGAAACTGTGCCATGCAATCATGGTCAACTCACTCATAGTAGCTGTCTCTTGTGATTGCTCCAAGGGGACCGAATCCAACTTCATAGGAAGAGGTCATCTTGTTCTCATACACCAAGTAGTCACCCAGCTCCTGGAATGAAGGAGGTCGCAAGGTAGTACAATTACATTCCAACACAGCCCACATCTAACCCAATGTAGAAGCCCCAAGCACTAACCATCACACGGGTACCACAGGCAGCAACGGGAAACTGGTAGATAGCAAAAGCTGCATTGGAGTCAATTGGCCCACAGGGTCCATTTTCTCCCAATAGGCTGACTGAATCCAGGCTCAGCCTAGGCAGGGTTGTATCCTTGGCCACCACCAATATGAACTGGCCATCTCTTGTGCACTGGACAGTCACTGACAACATCAGGGAGAAAAGCAGGCCAGGTTCAACTCCCAGTTTCAAAAGTAGCAAGGCTAAACACATTCAAACCCTTACCTGTTCTTCCATAGTAGCAGCGTTGTCCATCAAAACAGCAGTTTATAGCTTCACAGTGGGTAGCATTTAAGCCAGACTCACCACAGGCAATCTTGACAGACCCATCTACATTACATTTCTCAGAAACTACAGTTTTGGTCATCTGTTGCTGTTGGTCATGTACCTCAGGAACATGGTGCTGCAGGAGCTGAGAGTTTCTGGCCAATTGTTTATTATCTTGGAAACTCCATTGAGATGCAGCTTCACTAGTGCAACAAGTCAAGGAGACACAAAGACCCACAAGCACAACAGTGACCAACTCTCCTGCCATAGCCTCTGAACTGCAGAGATCTGCAAGTAACTGTTATCCCACTCTGTGATCTTTTTATTTTGCCTATGCTAAAAATTGTTACCAAGCCCTCCCCCTATTTTGTTAGCTATTAATTATTTGCCAGCCGAGTGCAATCATGAACTCTGTGCTGACTACTAAACACTCATGTTTAGGACACATGTTTAGGACTGTTGTGTGATATGCATGTGACATTTTAATCATTTGGACACTCACAGTGCTGGCACATTGGCTCACTGACACCTACCGTTTTTGTTTTGATCATGTTATTCATAAAATTCTGAAAGGTTCTCATTGGTTTGGACTTTTGCTAAGCAGCGACTCAAAGAGTTTCAAAGAGTGTGTGGTTTTTCATTTTAAGAAAATGTAGGGTGGAGAGTTTGACTGACAGACCACAGAGGACAAAACATGTATATGTTACATGTATATAATCTCTCACATTGTGTATAGTATTGGCCAGGCCTTAGCTTAGCCAACCTGCGTTGATGAAAGTAGGCTGTTGTAGTAATGTTATGTGTTCACACATCAAGGTAAAAGCACTTTCATTTAGATTAAATATCTTTAATTTCCAATACGGCAACTTAATTTAATGTCCTTTACACAGTTAGTCTCGTCTGTAATGTCCTTTACACAGTCAGTGTCATGACTGTTGCCTGTGAATGGCTTCGGCCTATATCTGCCGTTTTGAGACATTAGCATTAGGTACAATGGATCCAAGTACAGTAGAACCCCAGAACTCGACGCTAATTCGTTGTGGAAGGAGCGTCGAGAAGCGATGCAGTCGAGTTCCGAATGAATTTTCCCCATAAGAAATAACTGAAAACGGATTAATCTGTTCTCAACCATCAAGTTGAATTCCAATGCTAAGTCCGGCACACGAAGGCATTTTTCAACTTTATTGGTTCTTATCATTTCCGCTTCTGCTTTTCTCCCATGTTTTTGTCTAAAACAGTACAAAAAAACAAAAATACAGCAAACGCTTGGAGCACAGCCTCAAAATGGTTTAAAACCCATTGAACAACAAGGCCAACTAACGGCATGTGACCGAAGCACAAACTGTATGTTGTTTACAAAAGTTATGCGAGGCGGGTCGGATTCCGAAGTTTTGTTCGATGCTCCGAGACGAACTTTTCTCAAAATTCGAACTCCGAAAATGTCGAGTTCCGGGGTTCTACTGTACAATAATTGAAGTATGACAAGGTAGCATGATTTATGTAGATAGCAATTAAATATTTAATCATTTATGAATGCAGCTTTCATAGTTGATAGAAGAGGAAATAACATTACTTATTTGCTTGATAACATTGTGCTTGGTTTGGCAAAAATGGCCTAAATATTACAGTTCAAAAATATTATAGCCTTGTGTACACTTCATATTTAGCTGTATAGTTCTGGACTGCGATAACATTTAACAGTAAAATCTGGATAGATGAATTCATGGTGAAGGAACTCTGGTTCTCATGGATCATAAAACCTGGGTTGCCCTTTCTCCAGTGGGTTCAGGCTTTTGATCGATCAGTTATGGAGAACTGCATTCTAGTACCTCAAATCAACCTGTCCTCTATGGTCGTCAGCTGTTCCAAGTGCATGTCAGAGCTAGGGAATGACATTGCTTCCATCATATAGGATGCAAAGTATAAAGCAAAAAGGACATTCTAAAAAACAGACAGTGCAAGAGTATGACCTGAAGGACACCACAACCACAAGGTCAAAAGGCTATATGCTCCCATCAGCCACACCCTCTGACCCTTCTTCCTCCCATTTACGGATCCAAGGTAGCGAGAACTTACACCTCCCCTGCCACTTCAGAGAGCCATTGGCTTGGCTGTGACACCTAGGTACACATAGTGGATGGTGCCACACACTACCAGTAAAGTGCCCTCCCCAATTTCTTTAATGACATCCATGTGCCTTATACACATCACAACTGCATAGCTCCTGCAAAGTGTCATTGTTTGCTAGATAATCCAGCAATGTAGTTATTAAATTAGAACAGCAGCATCAGTGGCTAAGGTAGGGAGGAAGTGGAATTCACGGGTAGCGGCGTAAGCGGCCGAAAGCGCGTTAGTGTTGCGCGATATAGTAGGCTATGTCCAATGTGGAAAAGCGGGCTTTGGATCAGGTGACTCATGGAAAACATTTAATAAGGCCACGTCACCAGAGAGAAGGCAAATGGTAGTGAGTTTTATAAGAGAACAGGAAGAAGATGCTCGACGTGCAGTAGCAGCGTCTCAGGCAAAACAAGTCCAATGGCTTCGATGGCAGAGTGTAGAAAATAGGCGGCTCACCTGGCAGGAAATTTGGGCGATGGACGCGGGGCGCATCAAGTTTCTACTTGGAGCAACATATGACGTCCTTCCAACTCCTCAAAACCTCGCACAGTGGGTAGGTGAAGATCCTAAATGTAAGTTGTGCATGGGAGTTGGCTCGTTAAAGCACATTTAACGCATGCCATGTTAGTTTGTCACAGGGGCGATATACATGGAGGCATAATCAAGTTCTAAGTGTGCTAGCGTGTTTATTTGATAAGAAGTGCTTAGAGGTTAATGCATTGACTAGTGTTGGTAATCGGTACGCAAGTAGGTTTGTGAGGGAGGGTCAATGTGCAGGAGAACGCGATTGTGCCGTTGATGTTGGTAGGTGGGGTGAAGCACGAGATTGGAAACTTCTAGTAGATATAGGGAGAAAACTACAGGTTCCGGAGTGCATAGCAGTAACTTCATTGAGGCCCGATATGGTGTTGTACTCGGAAAGTAAACGGATTGTTTACTTTATCGAATTAACGGTTCCGTTTGAAGACGCGGTTGATGAAACCTTTGAGAGGAAAAAGTTAAAATACGCTGACTTTGTGGCTAATGTGCGAGAACGCGGATGGCAGGCGCACATAAGACCAGTAGAAGTAGGTGCTAGGGGCTTTGTGGCTAAATCTATGACATCGTTGTTAACACAGTTCTGCCTTAGAGGGAGAAAGTTAAGATCAGCTGTGAAGGAGCTGTCGGTGGTAGCTGAAAGAGCTAGCCAATGGCTGTGGATTAAGAGGGCACAGACTACTTGGGGGCATGTCCCATAAAGGTGGCTTGACCGGTCTTATGAGTGAGACGTTGGGAAGGTGAAATGGGTAACATAAAAGGTGGTTGAACAGCAAGCTTTGAGGGGGGTGAGGCTGGGACGCCAGCCCTCACCGTTGAGCCTCCTGGAGGTGTTGTGGGCTCAAATCAATGAAACACCAACGAAGGGAGCTGCCCACCTGATGACCCCAGTGAAGAGCTTGTAAGTGGTTGTGGGCGTCGCTGTTACTTTGCGTGAAGGTCTGTCTAGGGCTGTGTTGTGGTCTGAGTACTTGGCAGTTGAGGCAAGTGACCATGAACATAGTACGCTGTGATTCTGGATCCTTGCCGAGCCAGTATCAGATTGTAGCTGTTGTTGTGTTCTGCTCAAACAACTGGTGTGTGTTTAGGATGTCGTTGTTGCTTTGTTTGAAGGTCAGTCCAGGTTGATGTGATGATCTGAGTACTTGGCAGTTGAAGCAACGCTGTGCTTCTGGATCCTTGCCGAGCCAGTATCAGTTTGTAGATGTTGCAGTGTTCTAATAGTGGTTGGTTGGTTAATAACATGCACGGTTATGGTTGTTGGAGAGAAGATGGGCGGTAGGGCCTTGTGAGGAGTATGGGAGTGGCATAGGATATTTCACCATCTTATCCTGTGTTTAAGTATAATCTGGAAGAATGCCCACTTCAGTATCTAAGGTAGAACATGCAAGAGCAATAACCACCCCTAAACAAGCATTTGAGAACACAGCCTTTATTGCATTAGGGTTTGATCTCAGGTGGTGAGCTTCAGGCCATTTCTGTAAAGACAACTCTTCCACTGGACACCACAGCAGATTCAGGAGGAGCCTCCCATTCTTCTGGCGCATGTCTCCCTGGTGAGCAGCAAAGGAGAAGGTTCAGACCATATAAGCAACATGGGAACAACATTACAACTAAGCAAGGGCCGGACATGGCATTGTACAAATGGCTGGGACAAGGTTAAAGCCATTACCTGGTTGTGCAAGGGAGCCATGGAGGTTTGATCCACAAAGGTGAACATCTTGAGGACAAAGCGCTTGTAATGGGTAGGGAACGGAACTGCAGACGACCCCTCAACTGGAACCAACTGAGTCAGGTAGCGGTCATCCTTGTAGGGGCACCTTTGGAATACACCAGGTCAACACCAGCCTGCACTGGAACACTGGAACTCCAGTGGGAAGCAATTCTACAACCAGTGTTGGGGAGTAACGAATTACATGTAACGACGTTACGTAATTTAATTACAAAAAAAGTGTAACTGTAATTCGTTACAGTTACAATGAGAAATAATTCAGTTACAGTTACTTCTGGAAAAATGAAGAATTACAATTTTAGTTACATTTTTAAAATACTGTATAAACAAAAACCTTTGCGAAATATTTAATGATATTTTTATTGCTTTGCGCCCTATATCGCCGTTTTCCGCTTGTTTCTGTGCTGGAGCAGCAAGCGCGCGGTTCAGTTTCAGCTCAAGCAGCAATAATGACAGACGCCTTCAAGCACTGGACATTTAAGGAGCATTTGTTTTGTTTTCGTGTTGTCAATAAATATGAACCATGTGCCACCATCGGCAACTATTTGTGATTATGCCAAGCCTTTGTGTAAATTTCGGAGTTTGGAGGTTTATTTCCGATCAGAAGGGTTGCCACCTAGGTCTGACAAAAAACAAGAACACTCTTGTCACACGCGAACGTAAATTGTTGACGGGGGGCGAACGTAAAATGGACACAGCGAGAAAAAACTGATGGATTTAAAGTGTGCAGAAACAGTCTAAATAGTTGTTTGAACTAACTTAGTGAAAACTGGGACATTAAATTATTTTTTTTGCCTGGACCGAATATTAAAAAGAAGGAAAACCGAGACAGCGACGTGAAAACCAGGAAAACCGGGCTGGTGGCAACCCTAGAAGGCAACCACTATTGAGGTTGTAAGCGAGCTAACAGCAGGGTATGCTGACCGTCACACTGTGGTTTCCATAGTTCGCTACCTGCTGGGCTAGCTACTACCATTCACTTGAATATGTTTGTCCTTTAGCATGCTAGCTTGATTTACAGGCTAACCAAATTAGCTGTTTAAAGTCCTAAACAGGTATTCGTTGAAATCATACATGACTATTATAGACAATGACAGACGGTATCAAATAGATATTTATGACTGGTGTTGGAAAAACGTTTGTCGATGTCTATGACACGACCTAACCTACCCAATTGGTATCATTGGACCTATCTTAGACCTATAGTTCGACAAGCAATACATTTAAATTAAATTTGTATGAAGTAATGAAATGCAGTTTGGTATCTAATCAAGTGCAACACGTGCAGATTGTATAGAATGCAGTATTTAGAGATACAATGCAGTTAGTTACAGCTAGTGTAAGTAAAGATGGTTAATATATATGTGCAGAGTAGATAAATTACCTAGGGAAATGCATGTGTGTGTAATGTATGGCAATGCACAGGGCAAAGAAAAATATATGATATAAATAAATGTGATAAATACAGATGGAATCATACAGAGATAACATACAGATTATCCTATACCACTGTAGATAGGGCTATACAGATGTGGATTGAAGAGGAACACTGTTCAGATGTTGTGTGGATGGTAAGATATGGATAGAGGGGAAGGAAAGTATGGTCTTTGGGAAGAGTTCAATAAGGTGACCGCTGTGGGAAAGAAGTGGTTTCTGAATCTGCTTATGTTAGTCTGGTGCAGGCATCTCTTCTTGTGGACCTCCTGTGATTGCCTGTCAGCAATTCCCTCTCAGCTTAGTACTCTTTTAAGTTTCACACTGTCAGTTCTCAAAAATTAAATGTTGATCATGGGTCAATACTCATTTAAACCGTAAAGTAATCAAAAAGTAATCCAAAAGTAATTAGTTACATTACTTTTCAAAAGTAATCAGAAAAGTTACACTACAATTACATTTTAAACAAGGTAACTTGTAACTGTAACTAATTACTTTTTCAAAGTAACTTACCCAACACTGTCTACAACCTACCCATTCACTAGAAGTTTCAAAAGTAGCAATGTACAATGGATCCAAGTACAGTAGAACCCCAGAACTCGACGCTAATTCGTTGTGGAAGGAGCGTCCAGAAGCACTGAGGACTCTTCCCACTTTCTCTGCCACAGCTTGGTAGTGATGGTACAAACGATACTGATGCGTCAACACTGTGCCGAGCGCACAAGAGTGAAACCCCGTATTGGTGCGTGTATTGCTTTAAGCAAAAACCATGAGACCGATACAAGAAGTGTTTCGGCTGTGCCGCGCCAAATTGTGTTTATAAGGAAACGAACTGTATCGGCATGTCGCGGGTTTGTTGGATGGAGTTTTACTGTTACTTTTGGATTTTGTATTTTTGCCCTCGGATCGAACCAGGAAATTTTCCACTGTCTGGAATCATTTTGATCTTTTGATGCCAAATAAGGTATTGTTTCTCCTTTGGACATTATTTTTTATTAAATATGTATGTTTGTACTCTTTTCTGGTAAGGGTTTTTAATTGTATTCAGATAAAGTCACTTTTGATTTTATTTTATTGTAGGTGAAGTGTCGACTCTGCTCCACGGAGCTGTCTTACATCAATACGAGCACTTCATCTTTGCTGAGGCATTATAGAGTTCGGCATGGCAATGAAGAATCAGCACATAGCTACCACATGTGTGTTAAAATTCTCAAATAAAATTAAAATATTTTAATTTAAAATTGTTTATTACACACAAAATGCTTTGTGTAACTATGTAATATTGTTTGTAAACTTGTCAGTACTTTAATAAGGCAAAATATTTTTTCCTTACAGTTCCTAACAAGCAAGCTGTGGATGAGGCTGTGATCAACATGATCATCAAAGACTGTCAGCCCCTCTGCATCGCACTTAGATATTTATGCACACCATCTTCGTCTGTACCCTGTGAAAGACTTTTTCTAAGGCAGGAGAACTTGTATCTAAGAGGAGAAATCGCCTTGGAGCCAACACACTTCAAAAACTTTTGTTCCTCAATAAAAATACATTAATTAATGAATTTCTTGTCATTTTTGTGTTTTATATTATTTTTCTTTTTCATTAATGAAAATCCTTACACAAGTTGCACATTTTAGCTGAATTTTATTAAACAAATTTGCATATTTTGCAGAGTTGGTTGAGCATTTACACAAGGTTTTAAGCAAATTTTGGACTCTTCTGGACAAAAAAAATTGAGCAAATTAAATTATAAAATGATGAGATCATATTTTAAGTAAACAAATGTCGATTAAATATTTCACAAGTTGATGTGTTTTCAGGATGCTTTTTCAACTTTTCATTTTGTTCACCTGCAATGATATTATAAATACTGCAGGGGTCACTATTGAGTGACCAACACAGTGTCAATACTGTGTCAACACAGTTTGTGTAGTGTGTCGATACACTCCTTGAGGCAGAGCCGGAGTGGCTAATCGGGAGATTCGGGAGGATTCCCGATGGGCCGGCTCATGTCAGTCTCTAGTTTGGGCCGATTGGGAGGGAAAAATAATTTTGGGCCGGATTTGGACATGAAACTCCCAGGCTGAAAAAGTGTCCCACTCCGGCCCTGCCTTGAGGTATCATCTTCCCATCACTACAGCTTGGTTCACAGCTGTCTGTTGCACTTGGATAAGACACACACTTGGATGACACAACAGTGACCAAATCTCCTGCCATAGTTTCACCTCTGCAGAGAAAGGTAAGTCACATTTTTGTTCCCACAGTGACATTTTTATTGTGTCTTTGCACCTCATTTCTGAACTGCTCCGCCTCCTGCTTTGTTAGCCATCAATAATGTTCCAGCCATGTGTAATTAAGAGTGATGCATTGTATTCACACTTTCATGGTGAATTTCAATGGACTATTTTCATTTTCATGTGAATCTTTTACATTTTAGAAATTTACTCCTAACGATTATTGTTATGAAATATTAAATTATATTTGTGGTTGTAGAAATAAATGTGAGACTATTGTTAAGAGGGAAATGTAGAGAGTCAAAGCAAAAGGAATGTGCAAAACTGTTCATTCAATCTCCACATCTCCTTTTCACTGGTACACATCATAATAGCATTTATCATTGTGTTTCACATTTTGCATATGCTTTTGTACATTTTGTCATGGACAATTGTCTGCTGTTTTTTCTTTTTTGCATTATCGATTGCTTATGTCATATTTATCAGAATGTGTTCAACTGATTGTTGAATTGTCTTACCCTCCAAAAGATTTGGGCTTTAGGTCTAAAGCCTATGTCACTACATGCAAATGCTGATCATGTAATTATCTCTCAGGCATAATTTGTAAAAAAAAAATTTACAATTATAAAATTATTCTCAGGTGAATCTTGGCATTCAGATAAAAAAGGGAATCATAAAGGAAAGACAAGGCCATGTACAGGGTGAACAGCCAAGAAGAGGAGTAAGACAAAACAGAGAAAGAGGAGTAAGACAAAAGAGAGGAAGAGGAGTAAGACAAAAGAGAGGAAGAGGTAGGAGGATTCATGCCCAAAGATTTGTCCTAGGTGAAATAAAGTCATCAATTGTGGATAATTTTTTACTGTAGATCATGGTCTTACAATGGCTGAAGCTGTTCGCCAGGAGCAGCGGAATATTGTTCAAACATTTCGAAGAGAAAACAGATTTGTAATTCAGAAATGTGCACTCTGCTGTAATGCTGCACAGTGACAAATTCTGAAATGTTATAAAATTTTATGTTTTGCATTTTGCATTCTTATAACATATAGGACCACTTAATAGCTCATAGGGTTGGCAGAGGAGGTTATATGTGCTATGGTCATAGCAAATACAGTAATGCCTTAAGGTTGAGGGAAATCCAGCAAACCATTATACGGGACAACAGTGTTAATCAAAATAATCAATCTGAAAGCATCTCCACTATTGACTGGGTTCTGAAACGACACTGGATGACCATGAAACAAGCTGTACAAAGTTCAAAGAGGATCTTCCAGGAAAATATCCACTGTGACATAGATGACAACATGTGTCCCAACAGAGGGGAGTGTTGTGTTGTATAGAACAGAAGTTCCTTAAGTTGTTGTCTCAGCTTGTTTTGAATGTGTAGAGTAAGTTTCTAATTTTGCAGTTTATTTCTGAATTTCAATCAGATTTGTATTTGTTAACAAATTGCAGTGTGAACAATACAGTAAAAGAATATTACTCTATACTTTTGATTCCAGTCCAATTTCTTGCTGTCAGTCTCCCACATACAGTCATGTGCAACTTTGTGTTCTGTGTAAGTTTGTATTTTGTGTGTAACATGTACAGTTTCATTTGTTATACCACAAAATGTGCAGCATTCCTGAAATCAATGCCACCAGGCTGGAACAGATCTCATGTTTTATTTATTTGGGATTTCAGGAGTTAATTGCTGAACAGAGAGGTGGATGAGGAACCAATGTATCTACATTGGCCCAGTGATCAGACTGGTGATTTTACCTATTAGGATCACCACAGCTCACAAGCATGTACAGAGGTGGTTACTCCAAGCAATGAACAGTGTACATGGGGGAAAAAATAATAACATCATTATTGAGGAAGGTGTTTCTGAAGAGGAAACCACACTAGATCATGTCAGACATATGTGAGAAATATAGAGTGTAATGAATGAGTGAATGAATAAGTACAGGTGCTTTCATATACACACCTACCTTACCAGGAATCAACACACCTAACAATTACAGTTACAGTAAAAACATTGTCCCAATAAAGAACTTTCCTAGCAGCAACCTCTAGAGGGCAGCACAAAACTACCATAGCAGTCTACAATAAGCTTCAGATTTTGTCTCTAGCAGTGTACGTAATGGCAGAACTGAAGTATGAAACCTAATGGTCAGATCAACTAACCTGTTACTATTTACACGAGAAGATTATGATGCAATATTATGAATCATTATAATCATTTTGCGCACTGTATTCCTTAATTTATTTTTTAAATTACTGAGCACCAGGACTGCTGGAGTCAGGCAGCCAATCAAACACATGCCCTGGAGCCAGACACCCAATCAAACACACACCCTGGAGCCAGACAACCAATCAAACACACACCCTGGAGTCAGGCAGCCAATCAAACACACACCCTCTGAGTGGCAAGCACGGGTGCATCTCAATAAATTAGAATATCATGAAAAAGTTAATTTATTTCAGTACTTCAATACAAAATGTGAAACTCATATATTATACAGATTTATCACAAACTATCTAAGAAAATTTGAATATTATATTAGATGATCTGAAAAACATATTTTGAATTCAGAAATGTTGGCCTACTGAAAAGTATGTACGGTAAATGCGCTCAATACTTGGTCAGTGCTCCTTTTGCACGAATTACTATATCAATGCAGCGTGACATGGAGGCGATCAGCCTGTGGCACTGCTGAGATGTTCTGAAATCCCAGGTGGCTTTGATAGCACCTCATCTGCATTGTCTAGTGTCTCTCATCTTCCTCTTGACAATACCCCATAGCTTGTCTATGGGGTTTAGGTCAGGCAAGTTAGCTTGCCAATCAAGCATAGTGATACTGTGGTTACAGGTATTGGTACGTTTGGCAGTGTGGACAGGTGCCAAGTCCTGCTGGAATATTACATTTCCATCTCTAAATAGCTTGCTGGCAGAGGGAAGCATGAAGTTGGTCTTATATAATATTCTAACTTTGTGAGATAATGATTTTGGGTTTTAATTGGCACCTGTATATATATATATATATAAAGGATTGAAGGACCCATTTAATATGGAAATATTGAAATATCTTTTCAATCTTCTGGGTCAAACTTTGCTAATATTGATATTATTATGTGTAATGTGTACATGTATGTGTACATAACCTAACATAACCATACATACAGACGTATATCACACATTCTCACGAACACACTTATTCACTAAATAAATGAAGTTATATTGATTTCAAAAAACCCAAGATCGCAGTTTACACTCAGCTTCATTCAATCACACACCAGCAGCCAATTGCACATTCTCAGCAGGAAACCAGTGCCCCCTGGAGGACTGAATCAGGTGTAGGGAGGGAAGAGTGGACCACACCCAGAACAGCGCCATACACCACCACATGTGTGCAGACATACATTCACAAAGGAGCTCCACCCAGATAAGAACCCAAGATACAAGCAATGAGAGGCAGACGTGCTAACCACCCAGCTACCATGCTGCTTTCCTAATGCACTCAGAGGCATTAGGAATTTAGCCTGTCTTAGTATTAGCGGCATTCTTATTAGTCCTGCTACAAAACTGCAGAAACTAAATTTAAGCATAATGCATTTCTTGCAGATTCATTTGGGGGATAATTTCCTCTCTTTTTTTGCTTTTCTATTGGGCTTTTCCTGCTGAAATTCTGATATTGTCATTGTCATAAATTCACAAGTGCTGAAGTATAGATGACCATGCACTGGAAGTTTAGTTTTGGTTTCTGATTTCTATATAGGTGATTCCACTACATACATCCAACATAATTTATTTGTTAGAGTTGTTACAGCAGATTCCTTAGAAATTAAATCTACATAAAACTACATTCCCCAGAATCCTCTTGTCCATTCACAATCCCCTGATGTATCCGTTACACCTGTGTCTACTTTATCCCATGTCTCTGTCAATAAATACCTTCCTGCTCCTGTGTTTCATTGTGATGTATTGTGTAGTATTTGTGTAGCATTTCTGAGCTGTTTATATCTTGTGTGTTTTTGTACATATTCCTGACCCTGTTCTCATTCCTTTGGTTGGTGTGTTGCCCTCTCTATTCTACATATTCACCTGTTTTTTTTACTATGCTAAACATGTTAACCCTGCATGGGGCTTCACTTCTGCATATAAACCCTAACCTGACATTACTCTGACCGATCGAAGGTCCCAGCAGAAATGACTTGAAGCTTGCAAAAGTCTTAACACCTCTTGAACTATGGTGTGCCTGCATGCCTGAGCGCATACCTGCTATTGTATATATATATATATATATATATATATATATATATATATATATATATTAGGGATGCAAATGATTAATCGACTTTCGATTAATTGTCGATTAGGACGTTACTCGATCAAAATGTATTAATCTGATACAGATTTTAAAGTCATTTCTGCTGTGACCTTCATACTCTCACGTCACATGAATTAAAAAGTGAAACAAGCAGGTATGAGCTCAGGCATGCAGGCACACCATAGTTCAAGAGGTGTTAAGACTTTTGCAAGCTTCATGCTGATAGGCATGTACAAAGCAGTTACTATAATGGATGTTTACACCCACACGCTTCACTGAGTTAGGTGATACTAAAAATTATTCAAAACATGACTCAGCAGTAATGTGACAAAGGACTGAAACTGCAGTGCTCCTGTGTTTTGAGTCAGACTGTAACAGCTCAAATATCAAGTGTGTTTTGAGTCAGACTGTAACAGCTCAAATATCAAGTGTGTTTTCCCCTGCGACAGCACAGTCACATGACTTGTACTGAGTACCATCGTTGTATTGCTCGAGCAAACAGGAAATTCCCCTTTGTCACATGATCCAAGTTTGTGAAATTGCCCTATAACCTTTTCCCGAAACTGTTTATAGAAATTGCATTGCAATCACTATGAGGCCATTACATCACATTTACTCTGTTTGCACATGACACACCACATTTAGGTGAAATGACTATGCAGGTTTTGTGGTTCATATGGAAGTTTCATTTAAATGCTTCTCTATAGAATATAGATGTATATATACATACACTTTAGATACTCTACAGACCACAGACCTATATTCTACAGACCATAGATCTATACTCTACAGACCATAGACTTTAGATACTCTACATATATTTTACATATGTAATGTTCAGACAAGGGTTGCAGAGGAACAGAATGGTAGCATGGTGGATACACTTTATAGTGAAATTCTGAATAACATTATTCATGTTCAGGTGCTTTCATTAAGGCACTTCCCTCAAAAATGTATATTTACCTTTCAAACTTAATGTGTCCCTGTTGGGATGAAAGACCCCTTTGTATGACTGAATAAGAATCATGCTTTTGGTTTGAAAGTAGCCTAATTATTTAAGCCAGACCGGTGAATCCATAAGTAGGTGAATATCAGATCTTGTAATGATGACTCACTCAATTGGAGCTGTATTAGATGACAAGTCCTCTTCTGTTACAGGATGGTATAATCTGGGCTAAGGATCAGTCTTACTTACTGTCACATGGTCATGACACAGTGGAATATCACAATCTATATAATCAACATAAGCTAAATGTCTTTGAGCACATGTGGGTTATTCACGTGTTTAAAGTATCATGTGTTTGAAAGTAAACTAGGCTGGTGCTGTTTACTTTATATGAATCACCAAACATTCAGAGAAAATCATCACATCATATGAAAATATGTTGAAAAATCTGAATGTTGACATATATATACATATTAATATGTGCTCCAAAATTCATGTTACTTGATTGATTTTGACCAAATTGTTGTTTTGCAGGTATTTTTTCAGGGACTTTCTTATATATATATATATATATATATATATATATATATATATATATATATATATATATATATATATATATAAACTGATACAGTGGAGAATTCTCATTTATCTAAACATAATGTGGTTGGTACAGTTCCTGGGCTAACAGAGACTGTTCCTGGGCTAGCAAAGGCTGTTCTTAGGCTTGCGGAGACAGTTCCTGGGCTAGCAGAGACTGTTCCTGGGCTAGCAGAGGGTGTTCTTGGGCTAGCAGAGAAAGTTCCTGGGCTACAGCAGCATGTAGACCTGCTCTTCATGTTCTCTGTCATCATGGCTGCTGGCTGGCTATCCTCAAAGGCTTACTGTTAACTATTTATCCCCCAGTGCCATGACGCATACTGCAGTCACACCGCAGCAGGGTCAGATGATGTCATCTCACTTCACTGAGCTTATTGGCCAAAGGCTTACATCAGCTCCCTGCTCAGTCCATCAATTCTGCATGAAGCTGTGTATCAGCATGTGTGCTGCACAGGCCCGTACTTATTAGACCTGATGTGTACTGGGCAGTATAATATATCGTACGATATATAATATTGTATAATAACTAAAAGAGAGAGAGAGAGAGAGAGAGAGAGAGAGAGAGAGAGAGAGAGAGAGAGAGAGAGAGAGAGAGAGAGAGAGAGAGAGAGAGAGAGAGAGCTATGGGGGGAGTCTGGTGTGCCACAGGCAGTTCTTCAGATGTATCTCACTCACTCACACACACACACACACACACATACAGAAGACAGAAACAGGTACAGTGGGGATTATCTACAATAAGACTGCGTGCAGAATCAGGTCTCATGCTGAAATGGCACGATTTATAATGAACAGAAGACTGTATCAGTGGCGTGATATCAGAGTTGTTCTGCCTATAAAAAGTGGTGTCAGAAAGCTGTTTGATTGCTTCCTTCTTATAAAGGTCTTTTCTCCAGACAACAACAACTTCATCTTCTGGTTTAACAACATCACTCCAATTTTAAGGGCCGAGTACTCTTCCTTAGTGATATTATGTTTTCTAGTACATTTGTTAAATTTTATGTTACTAATTTGTCTTTCACAGGAATTAATATTAAAATCTAATGCTTCAAATGCACTTATAGGACATGTCCAGGAAGGTTTAGTAGAGTTTTATTTAGAAAAGTCAAGGCTTTCACTGACATCATGGTGTGTATTTTGAGTATCTTGGCCAATTTTATTAAAATAAGCATGTAGTTGTAACGCTGGGGTGCAGTGGGAAGGACGAGACACGGATCCTTGCATACGCAGCCAACGTCACTGCTTTATTGAAGTTGCGTTGCGCAATACGCGCACAGAAAACACAGAAACTCACACACACACGCAACGTGCACACTAAAGACAACGACAAGCACACGACACTGCGCGAACGCACATTAAATAGACAAACTACATGAGCCCCGAGTGATTACGAGACGGGCCACAGGTGGGACGAATGAACACACGCAGACACAACCACACCCACGAGGAGCCATAGACGCAGACGGCAAGACGCAGACGACGTAGACACGCCCACAGGGAGGGGTCCGGAGCTGTTCCGTGACAGAACCCGCCACCAGGGGCTCGCTACTCCCGGAGCGTCCGGCGCAGCTGGAATGCCCCGAACCTACACCGACGGGCAGGTCCGGAGCCGCTGGTCTACGAGCCTCCGAGAGCCGTCACCCCCGACGGCAGGACCGCCACGAACCCCCTAAAACACCCTCCCTGGGAAGACGGGGGAAAACACGTTAGACACACTCAACGGGACGTTCACCAACACACAGACTGGCACACTAACACACAGAGGCACGAAAGGGAATAACGGATTGGGCACACATACGGGAAGACTTACGAACACAGGCACACACAAACATGAAACAGGCGCCCAGCTACGCGCCAAGACGAGAGCCCAGAGGAGCGAGAGATCGGGAGCTGCGGGCACCTTTCCACCTCCAGCCGTAGCTACAGCCCCTCCACTGGGTGCTGCGCGGCCGGCTGACGTGCCGGGTGCTGCGCGGCCGGCTGACGTGCCGGGTGCTGCGCGGCCGGCTGACGTGCCGAACGGGCTGTGCGGACGGTCCCCCTCGGTCTCCATGTCCTCCTCCTCTTCTCCTTGGCTCCAGTCCATGGGTCGCTCCGGGCTGCCACCCCGGGCACAGTCCATGTCGCTGTCACTGGAGCGGTCGGAAGAGGGGGTCCACTTCCCCTTCGTGGTCTCGACCGAAAGTTCTGAGGGGGGGAGGCTCTCCTCGTCCTCTCCGCTACCGGAGCCCTCGGACGGAGGGTAGTCTCCACCGTAGCCCACGGTGGAGGCTTCGTCTAATGACGGGGGGTAGTCCTCTCCACCGTAGTCCACGGTGGAGACGTCGTCCAACGACGGAGGGTAGTCCTCTCCACCGTAGTCCACGGTGGAGACGTCGTCCAATGACGGAGGGTAGTCCCCTCCACCGTAGTCCACGGTGGAGACATCGTCCAACGACGGAGGGTAATCCTCTCCACCGTAGTCCGGCTCCGACTCCTCGCCTGGGGAATCCCCCTCCTCCAGCTCGCTCTCGGGGTCCCTCACCAACCCGCAGAGCTCAACGGCGTGTACCCGCAGGGGTGAGGGCTCCCTGGCGGACGAGGGGTGATACACCCTCCATATTCGCACCGCCTCCTGGCGGAGCCCCTCCGCCGCCTCGGGGTTCAGGTGCTTCCGAGCGTGACGCAGCAGGGACGCACATACCGGGTCCCCCTCCAGCTGCGCCAGCGTAGGCGTGGTCTTGTCCTGCGGGGGCTGGTGTTCCTCCACTCCACGGCCACCCTCTGGTGGCGTACCCGTCTCGTGCCACTCGAGGACGCCGACCTGTATGGGCGAGCTTCCCCGTGAAGACGAGGGCGAAGTGCGGTGATGCCGCTTGCTGGGCTTCTTCTTCCCCTTCTTGGACTTGGGCTTATAGCCGGGCATTGTCCTGGTGTCTCAACGCGGCTTGTCGTTCTGTAACGCTGGGGTGCAGTGGGAAGGACGAGACACGGATCCTTGCATACGCAGCCAACGTCACTGCTTTATTGAAGTTGCGTTGCGCAATACGCGCACAGAAAACACAGAAACTCACACACACACGCAACGTGCACACTAAAGACAACGACAAGCACACGACACTGCGCGAACGCACATTAAATAGACAAACTACATGAGCCCCGAGTGATTACGAGACGGGCCACAGGTGGGACGAATGAACACACGCAGACACAACCACACCCACGAGGAGCCATAGACGCAGACGGCAAGACGCAGACGACGTAGACACGCCCACAGGGAGGGGTCCGGAGCTGTTCCGTGACAGTAGTGTTACAAAAAAATCTTTAGCGTCATTAATGGACTTAAATTCATTAGTGATAGGCCTTGAAGATAATTTTAAGCCTTTGGATAAAATTTAAGTGGATAAAATATGTAAAATTGACATATATATATAAATTTAAATTTATATATGAATATATATATGAAGAAGATTAGATAGATAGATTATACAAATTATCATTGTATTTTTTTCAAATCTATTTGTACTTGGATATGTCATATCCAACAGTCCTACTAAACTGATTATTAAGCTGATTATGAAATTAATTCAATGGATCTACTAGACTTGGATTCATCTATTCCTCCAAAGCACTTAATGTAAGATCTAATATTGCACACTGAATTTAACAGAGGATTTACGCAATTATTTTTCTGGAATGTATGCAGTTTTGTGAAAGATGTTATCCAGAGAAGATGCTGACTTTGCAGACTTGCAAAAGAGCGCATTACAAAAATGTCACTGAAACTGTCAAAGTCAAATGCACAGAGCCACACGTCTGTGTCAAAGCATGACTAAATATGCAAAGGCAAGGTGCTTTCACATCTGCAGGAAATGAGCCAATGAACTAAAGTAGCATTTGAAATAGCCATATATGGCATGTTTACAGAAGAACAGCTCGTATAGTCATAAATGAACTAAAGAACAGTTCATATAATCATAAATGGTTACTTGTGGCTACAGCTACATTGGCACACCTGTAGTAATGAAAACAGATCTACAGTTATGGAGATGTAGATGTAGGACTTATGAGGATGTAGATGTAGGTGTTATGCAGATGTAGATGTAGGAGAAATGTGTTTCTGCACCCTGCTGGCCTGAGTTGATTTAAACAGGATGTGTATTATATAAGAGCCTCGTAAGTGGGCAGTGGGTTACTAATCCTCAGCTCTGCCTTCACACACACTGTCCACATAGGACAGATATAATGTAACATATGGGATCTGCTGTGAAAGGAAATAAGGTCAGAGCCCTTGAAGGGATTGGGAATCCTGCCTGTGGCTTCCCTCTCCTGGCTGCCTACATGTCCAGGATTAAAGTCTGTTGGGTTGGAGTCCGTCACTATGACTCCCACTTTGGTAAACAAATATAGAGTGTGTCAGTGGCTGTTCCAGGGTCAGTGTGATGTGAGGATAGTACTGATTTAACAGGGACTTTATAAATAACTATGACCAGAGTTGTTGTGCATGGTGCAAACGTACGAGGGAAGCTACCAGCTATTATTTAGAGGCAGTGTCAACCCTCATTCCAATAGAGTTACACTCCACGCGTCAGTCTGGTTCCACAAATGCTGAATCATTAGGGATCTGGCTACTCTAAAGACTACATAATAATACAGTAATGACTGTGATAAAGATTGTTAACCTTTAAAATTAGTTGACTGAGCAAAGAAACAAGTTTGTGGTTGTTGTTTTATTAGAAATATTTTGGGCTTATAACTCTTGTTAAAGGTCCAAGTGGGTCACGCGGGCGAAAGTGTCGTTGCCTGTGACGTCACGCCATCAGAAGAAACAAAGTTTTATATTTTTTATGTGTCCTCATCTAGTCATGTGTCCTCATCTAGTCCTACTGTAAAAAGTGGTTCGTCACCTAATTGGAAGCGAGATAACTACCTACAATGATTATGAGTACACGAAGCGATGACTCATGCTTTAAGCCTTACTGGAATCTAGTATGTCACACTGAAAGAACAAATCAAGAATCGATCCCGGCATTTGTGTTGCATACGCTTTTCTCTCGGTCGCGTGATCTTGAGGAAAAGAGGATGATTCGTTCTCACTTCTCAACGAGAGGACGCGAGGCAGAATGAGTAGAGCCCGTTTCCCGGAAAGGATGACGTAGCCCTTTTGTGAGATAACACACGTCGTGGTCTTAAAGAGACAATGCGGGCTTTTATGAGCAATCTTATAGTTGGCTCGCTCTCCCCACGGAGTGCTATGATACGCTTGCTAAAAATGAGAATGTTTACCAACAACAACGTTAAGCCAGATTTTCACTTGGTCATCAATATAGTTAATATAAAAAAGACAGGAGAAAAGCTAAAACCATTTGTTAATGTGGATATAAAACTAAAATATTTTCTTTTCTTTTATTTTTTACCATTTCTGTTCATATTCTTTTTCTTTTTGATTTTTGTAATCATTCATTTTAAAAGTCTTAATTCATTATTTTTAAGGACTTAAAATAGTAAATAGTAAATTAGTGGTAAATAATTAGAAAATTAGCCTACCCTAATAACTGAGTACCCTAATAACAGCCTACTATGTTAACAGAGTACACTAATAACTGCCTGCCTACCCTATACAACTTGCTCGACATGAATTTGTACGTTCTTCAAGATAGTATGATAAAGGAATGTGAAAAGTATGTTTGTCAGTTTACAACATGTTTTTCAAATTTTAGAGAAATATGACTAAAATGTTGAGGCAGAAAGCTAGTTTCTTAAGGCAGAAAGCTAGTTAGTTAATAATAATAGGTGGCTGTTGGGTGACTAATGGTGGACTAGCTGTAGTTTGTAATAATAATATGTGGCTGTTGGGTAACTAATGGTGGACTAGCTGTAGTTTGTAATAAAAATAGGTGGTAGTTGGATGACTAGTGGTGGACTAGCTGAGTGCCCCTTGCTGCTGTATATTTCTCTAATTGCCAAACAGCATCATGAAACAGCTAACCCTGAAACCTCAGAGGGTAATAATAGCTAACAGGTCAACATTGACTTAATAACAGCTGTACGTTTGCCTCAGTATCTTTTTGAGGACACATCATAGTCCCAGACCTTTAGCCACCTGTCTGGATACATACATACAAAGGAAATGATCTCCATGACGCAGTTACTGCCTGCCTCTCTGTGGACTACAGACAGAACAGCTACCACACCTACTGCCTGCCTCTCTGTGGACTACAGACAGAACAGCTACCACACCTACTGCCTGCCTCTCTGTGGACTAGAGACAGAACAGCTACCACACCTACTCCCTGCCTCTCTGTGGACTACAGACAGAACAGCTACCACACCTACTGCCTGCCTCTCTGTGGACTAGAGACAGAACAGCTACCACACCTACTGCCTGCCTCTTTGTGGACTAGAGACAGAACAGCTACCACACCTACTCCCTGCCTCTCTGTGGACTACAGACAGAACAGCTACCACACCTACTGCCTGCCTCTCTGTGGACTACAGACAGAACAGCTACCACACCTACTGCCTGCCTCTCTGTGGACTACAGATACCACGCCTACTGCAGCACTATTGCTCTACTAACATTCTTAAACATTCAATTCTCCAATTAACTTTCTCATTAGTGCCCATGTCTTTATAATTAAGATACACACACATGCACACACAACATGTCTTGTTACAGATTATGAACAATTCAGCTGTCTTCTCCTTTAGGTAATTCCTCCTTTTCCACAGCACACCACAAGCATTTGACAGGGGCAGAAAATGGTCTTTAATGCATGAAAATGGTTGAAATTATGAAAAAATGAAAAAGAAGTTATATTCTACATAGTTACAGTTACATAAGTGTAAAACAAACACTTAAACAAGCACTTTAATAGGTTTCAGGTCACTGTTACAGATCACAGCAACATAACTAACCTGCGGTTGAACAGCAGACCTTACATTCTCACTCATGGCTTTGTGGCATATTCATGCAACCCTCTCCAATCCTGGTCTTATATAATCCACACCCTGTTTAAATCACCCAAGGCCATCAGGGTGCAGAGACATGTTCCTCCTACATCTACATCTCCATAACTCCTACATGTTGTAGATCTCTTTTCAGTACTACAGGTGTCCCAAAGCAGCTGTAGCCACAATTCCATTCATGACTGTAGGAACTGTTACCAAAATATTGAAATGCTGTGTGTGTGTGTGTGTGTGTGTGTGTGTGTGTGTGTGTGTGTGTGTGTGTGTGTGTGTGTGTGTGTGTGTGTGTGTGTGTGTGTGTGTGTATGTGTGTGTGTGTGTGTGTGTTTCTAACAGTGTTGTAGGTGTTGGTGACTACACTGAAATGGCTAAGGGAGAGTACTGGAAATTTCCAGAACAACAGGTGTATGTACCAGGGCGTGTAACAACACAACACATCAAGGAAGTAGCACCTCAAAAGAATGCAACATATGGTCATTCCCACATATCAACTCAAACAAAAACAGCTCAAACGCACAATCAAGTCAAACACAAACAGCTCAAACATACGATGAACTCAGAAACATGATCAAGTCAAACACATATTAGAGTTCTTACTTTCCAGCCCATCTTTTTAGAGATTTCTAGAGACGGAAGTTTTGGTTTTAAGCTTTTGTTTTTGTGCTTTGGTACACTCCTCTGATCACAACCAGACATATTGTTTGTGGTTATCTGAGCATCCCTAGTGTGTGTCCGCAATGGAAACATGATTTATATAAACAAACTTGCCAGTTTACAGATCAGTTTGCTCCAGTCACTAACTACTGTCATTCAAATTTAGGTCAAATTTTCAGGGCCCGTCTTAACATGGATATGAGGATATGAACGATGTGGTATTGAGTTTTGGTATTGAGATTCACATGTCATGTCTACACACAACCTTTCAGCAAGGAAATATAGATCCATAGAAATACAGATAATTACCTTAATAAAACATTCTCCATCTTCAAGTATGTTCTGTCTGTTTTGTTTCGTAAGTAGCCTATATAAATTATGCCTTGAATAATAGGAAATCTCAACAGCGTTTCTCCTCACTAAAAGCGGATTCAAATGTTTAGCGAAATTGTGTGAACTGTTATTGGGGCGAGCTGGCCTCGTTCCGTTTAAGTAGAACACAGTCCTTATCTAACTTTCGTAACTACTTGGCGGCAAGACAGCATACCAAAAATTCCTCATTCATTAGACTCATATTCCTGCATTTGCTCATTAGTGTGAAATGTTACCACTTAAATTCCCTGGGAGTTAAGAGGGCAGCGTCTGTCCAGTTATGGTGCGTGCACGGGGTTGCCTGCTTGCATCATCGCAAAGCAAAGCTTGACTCGGGGCTATAAATAGGATGACGTCGCTGGCGCCCAACCCTCCTCCTAGTGGAATACCTCCAGCAGCCACTATAAAACACTATAAAACACGGGTGATGCAACGCACCGGCGAGAACTGTAACTTTACCAGCTGGGCGAGAGAACACGCCAGCGATCAGAAGTAGTCAAGGTTGAGTTAAAATCAGATAATCGCTCTGTTCTTTCTCAGGACGAGGTGAGTGATCGCGTTTACTGTATGAGGTGTTGGTATAGGGCTACAGCAGATTAAATTATTTCGCTGTATCTGATCGTATGTGTTGGCTACTATTCGCGCGCGTTAAGTCTCGTCCTGTCTTAGCTTTTCTAATGTTACCGAACGGGCTACGGTTTACCGTTTAACCCTGTTTGTGGACATTTCTATGTGTTGTGGAGTGTAGTTCTTTATACTTTACTAGAGTCTCCTTTTAGTTTCCTTTAAGCCTTCCCGGAACGCGACGATACATTGACATCGCATATAATGTTGGCGATACAGACCAAAACAAGCCTAGGGCTCAAGTAAACCGGATCGGTCTTTAAAGTATCCACATATATTACATTTAAAATGTAAACAAGAAATTTGGTGTAAATCAAGCAAGTGGCTGTAAGTTATATAACAATTCTAGGCAACTTTTCTTTCAAGTGCTATAGAATAGCTCTTTACGCCAAACGAGTTCGCACATCACAATGTTAAGACAGGTTATGTATTATTGGGTTGGTTGTTTGTAGTTTGTAAGCCTTATTGTGAAACGTATAAAATGGGGATCTTTTCACCCACGTGTTAATCGATTCCATGTTCAAATTTTGAATCGATGTTTAGATTTCAGAATGATGCTTCAGAGTCCTGGACTGGGTCTGGGTCCTTCGGAGATCAGCGCGTCGGCGCTGGTGCCGTGCCTGTCCCCGCCGGGATCGCTCACGCTCGAAGACTTCACGCACTTCAGCCCGCTGATCAGGGAGGAGCTGCGCCACGCGATCCAGAGCAAACGTCTCTCCAACGGCACGAGCACCGCGGCGAGAGACCACGCGAGCTCCAGCTCCGCGCGACCCGCTGAGCTCACTGTAGTAAAGAAAGAGGTGCGCGTCCGACCGCTCGTGTTTTCCCCCAAGGCGGTTCATGTATGCAGTAGACTGCTTACCTATATACAAACATATTAGGTATTAAATGCTTAAATGGCTTACTCGTGTATTGGTGAACCAAAATATAAAGCATATTGGTGGCTTAAGTAAATGTAAAGTAAATAATGTTGTCACTTACTCATGTGTTAACTTTTTCCCTTCCACAGATTAACTCAGAAGAGCTTGACAGAAGGAAACGAAGAAGAGAAAGAAACAAGATTGCTGCTGCCAAGTGCAGGAACAAGAAGAAGGAGAAGACAGACTGTTTACAAAAGGTATTACAGCCCCTAGCACCCTACAAGAGAAAGTATTACAGCCCATAGCACCCTACAAGAGAAAGTATTACAGCCCCTAGCACCCTACAAGACTGTATTACAGCCCCTAGCACCCTACAAGAGAAAGTATTACAGCCCATAGCACCCTACAAGAGAAAGTATTACAGCCCCTAGCACCCTACAAGACTGTATTACAGCCCCTAGCACCATACGAGAGAAAGTATTACAGCCCCTAGCACGCTACAAGAGAAAGTATTACAGCCCGTAGCACCCTACAAGAGAAAGTATTACAGCCCGTAGCACCCCACGAGACTGTGTTACAGCCCCTACCACCATACGAGAGAAATTATTACAGCCCGTAGCACCCCACGAGACTGTATTACAGCCCCTAGCACCATACGAGAGAAAGTATTACAGCCCGTAGCACCCCACGAGACTGTGTTACAGCCCCTAGCACCATACGAGAGAAAGTATTACAGCCCGTAGCACCCCACGAGACTGTGTTACAGCCCCTAGCACCATACGAGAGAAATTATTACAGCCCGTAGCACCCCACGAGACTGTATTACAGCCCCTAGCACCATACGAGAGAAAGCATTACAGCCCCTAGCATCTTACGAGAGAATGCATTACAGCCCCTAGCACCCTGCGAGACTGTATTACAGCCCCTAGCACCATACGAGAGAAAGTATTACAGCCTCTAGCACCCTACGAGAGAAAGCATTACAGCCCCTAGCACCCTGCGAGACTGTATTACATCCCATAGCACCATACGAGAGAAAGCATCACATCCCCTAGCACCCTGCGAGACTGTATTACAGCCCCTAGCACCATAAGAGAGAAAGCATTACAGCCCTTAGCACATTACAAGAGAAAGTATTACAGCCCTCAGCACCTTGTGAGAGAAGGTCATAAGGCAAAATGGAGGCTTCATTTAATGAACTGATTTAGAGATTAATTAATAAATCCTTGTTTAATATGGTTTGATTACCGCATCGTCTTTATGATCTTCATTGTTTGATGTTTTCAGATCATTCCTAATAATGTACTCCCACTCACGTTCCTCTAGGAATCTGAGAAATTGGAGTCAATAAATGCTGAACTAAAGGCCCAGATAGAGGAGCTGAAGAACCAGAAGCAGCAGTTGGTCTACATGCTCAACCTCCACCGGCCCACCTGCATCGTGCGGGCTCAGAACGGCCAGACCCCTGAGGATGAGCGAAACCTCTTCATCCAGCAGATCAGAGAAGGTGCACTGCAGGGCTTGAGCCTCACCACCACGGCGCCTCTGCAGTCTGCAGTACCGACCACGTGTGGCCACCTCTGAGGCCCAGGCCGCAAGTGCGTGTGTGAAGTGTGATGAAGATTCAGCAGGTTCTTGCCAACCTGCTGTGTACGCAGCACAGACACTGCTGATAGAAACTCGCGCACTAAGCATTGTTTGGTGTGGCCTGTAAGCAGCCTGTCAAAGCACTAATACTGAAGGACCTTTGATACATTTTTTATTTTTGTTTCTTATGTAGAACTACACTGTTGAATGATGACCTTGCCATGCCATTTTGTCTGTGTACCAAAGTTTGATCCCATGTTGACTGTCAAAGCAACATGCTCTCGTTTGTTAACTGTGTTGGTTAGAGCAGTGAGATCCTTATGGAAGTCCTCATGATGGGGACTGCTAATGCTGTGAAGGTCAATGGTACTGAACCCACTGTGTAATGAGAGTGTAATGGACGTTTATACTCCATTTCTTTTAACAAGGCTTTGAGACATATGTTACTTGTAATGAGTTAACTATGACATTGTTACTATAGTTGCATAGATTATCACATCTGCTCTGATCTGCCACATGTAAATACTCAAAGCTGAGTAGTGAAACTGCTCAGAGCTGCTACACTAATTTCTCAGGATGTTATTGATATACTGCAGGAATACATGAACTCCTCAAAAACATGAACAAGGAAGCAGCCAGGTGCACGTTGATGCAGGAGCCATGGCCATGTGTTACTGGAACGAAGGACACGTGGAGAAGCTGGTTTCTTCTGCTGAACATCCACCACTATGCTTGTTCCTCTCATTGTCTCAGAAGTCCAAATACGTTTTGTTACAGTGTTGAGTGAGGTGGGCTGTGGAGGTCTGCTGCTAATGAGCACAGAGGGTTTGTGTTGGTAGTAAGAATCATGTTAATGTTTTGAAATATTCTACTATGTTTTTATATGTTGTAAATTTGTGGCAATCACCGTCAAAGTGTATTACATTGTATGAAGCTCTTGAGAGGGTGACTGTGATCTTAGCAGTCCTGTCAAAATATTTCACTGTTGCCCTGCAAACGTCTGTGGCCAGAAATGCTCTTTCCCAACACAAAGCCTGCTGAACATTACAGTGTCTTTAACATTCAGAACACCTGAGACGAGGACTTCTTACCGTTAGTTTGGTTTCAGACGACTGTGCACCAGACGAAAGGGATAATTATTTATTTAAATAGGGTGAAAGACGCTGGCGTCAGTGCCTGTTTATGGTTTGTTTTGAGTTAAACTGTTAATGGTTTGTTTTGAGTTAAAATGTTTATGGTTTGTTTTTGAGTTAAACTGTTGAACCATGATACTACTGCCATTTTCAGTCTAAAGCGTTTGGTGGTAAAACTTTTTTAAATCGTCATATTCCACCACTTTAAACTCTATGTGCGCTTATAAGCTGTTTATATTAAGCTTGTTGTAAAATCACAATAAAGTGTAATCTGAACTAATCTGAACTGAAATAATGACTTGTTTGGACTGGTTTTTATTTCATATTTATGAAATGTATTTTATTTTTATTTTATAAACATTATTAATGACAAAATGTCATTTGTGAGATTGGTGTATGGCGAACTAATATTTTGCTGTCAATCTGCTCATAGTTCTACTACTGGTGATGAAGTTATATTTCGCATGTACTGTAAGCAGGTACTGCTTTTGTCATGCTAAGACAATTGACCAACAGCACAAACCACCCTTGTGACAGGCATGTTTTCATTACAAGCTAAATTAGCATTAGGTCCGGTGACAGTCATGAATCACTGGGTTTTATCTGTCAAGTTAAGGGAAACAATGGTCTCGTCTGACTAAATGTTTTTCCATACAAAGGGAAAAGTCAGACAGTTCTGAAACTTTGAAGGTTTAGTAAACTTCTTTTAAAAAGTACCACTAAGCCCCACTAACCTGCTAGAATTCAACAGAAACTGTACTGAACATAGTAAAATGATAATGAAACACCAGCACTGGGTGTCTGCACTGAATCACTGGAGATGAGCTGATTAACCAGTGTGTTTGGTAATTTCCAGATTGACATTGGCCTGAAAGGGTTGGTACTAATCTTATCAACGTTCACCATTACACACTACTATAGGAACAACGGCTTCGTAACACATTAACAATCTGTGAGGCTTTGGTTTCGATCACTAACAATTTTATTGCTGTATCTGTCACCAGGCAGGGCAGAGAAGAAATTTCCTCTACACTCTTACAGCACAGTTTTTGTCCAGCGAACCCAACAGTCTTTTTATTCAATAAAGAAGACACTGTAGTCAATTAAGGCTTCTGATTCCTCTACATCAGCACCCAGGATAGGGTTACGGAAACACTTGTGCAATATAGTGGTTTTCTTACATTAATTGTAATAATGAAAACAAATGAAACTATTTCTGCTAATTCTGTTCTTATCTTACTTGCCATAAAACATTACTGTATGTTATCATGATTGTTAATTCTGCTGTTTCCACTGAAGTTCTGCTATTTGCTCACATCGTTACGGTAGGAAAACACGTTTATGATGCAATGAAGGCAGCGGGACCATGTTGCTCCATGGCAGCTGATGTAGTGCGAAGAGGATGTTGTAAGTGCAACTAATGTGAGAATCAGAAACCATGGCACTGATGAGTGTCGCCATACCCAACCTACAAAAAAACCTTCCTAAAATTCTGTTAAAAGAAATAGTACAAACAACTGGAGATAGAGAGAGTATCAGTGACTTCTGGAGGAGCTTTTGAGTGATATCAACTTACTACATACATCAGTGCTATAAACCATAGACTTACCACCTACATATAAACCATAGACTTATCACATACATTAGTGCTATAAACCATAGACTTACCACCTACATCAGTGCTATAAACCATAGACTTACCACCTACATCAGCACTATAAACCATAGACTTACCACCTACATCAGCACTATAAACCATAGACTTATTACCTAAACCATAGACTTACCACCTACATCAGCACTATAAACCATAGACTTACCACCTACATTAGTGCTATAAACCATAGACTTACCACCTACATCAGCACTATAAACCATAGACTTATCACCTAAACCTCAGTCATGGCCTGGTGGTAGGGAACTGGTCCTGTGACCGGAGGGTCGTGGGTTCGATTCCCAGACCTGAGTCCATGACTGAGGTGCCCTTGAGCAAGGCACCTACCCCCAACTGCTCCCTGGGTGCTGGGCTAGGGCGGCCCACCGCTCTGGGCATGTGTGATCCACAGCCCCCTAGTAATCATTTGTGTGTGTGTGTGTGTGTGTGTGTGTGTGTGTGTGTGTGTGTGTGTGTTCTAACTGCACAGATGGGTTAAAAGCGGAGGATAACTTTCGATTGCAGTGAAAAAAATCACAATTAACAAAATATAGCACATTTAAACCATAGACTTACCACCTACATCACCACTATAAATCAACTTACCACCTACATCAGTGCTACAAACCATAGACTTACCACCTACATCACCACTATAAATCAGACTTACCACCTACATCTGTTCTCCAAACCATAGACTTATCACCTACATCTGCATTATAAACCATAAACTTACCACCTACATCAGCACTATAAATCATAGACTTACCACCTAAATCAGTGCTATGATTTATAATGTAGATGCAGTGATTCAAAAGATCTTGTGGAATATGAAATGTTGTAAATGTGAATGTTATGTAAATGTAAAAGGAGAATTCCTGTAGCTCGGCTGTACTCAGAATGATCCAAAAACTGAAGCAACAGGCATAAGGTAGTGGAAACAAAACTGAAACAAGATGTAGTGTGAATGAATGATGGGGCAAAGTTCTGTTCATTCATTAGTCTATTTATAAAAATCATAGTTCAACACATATCAAGAACACTAATTCAAACATCGCCCCCATGGCTGTATTAACTCAAAAACCTCCCTGAGACTGTATTAATTCAAACACCTCCTCTATTCATTTTGAATGTAAAAATAAGATTTAGAAGGTGATATTCAAATTAGTGTGTAGTTCACAAATAGGTTCACAAATTCATATGTGAAGGGTCAGGTTTAGCTGCTGACCCATTGCATATTCAACCAGCATACATAACCACTTTGCACTTTTTGGGATGTTACTCAATACTGCCACTGCCCTAGTTTCAAATAAATGTATCACTGGAAACTTTGTCTCTGGTGAAATGTTTTGTAATGGAATTTAAGGGTCCTGTGTGTTGTAATATGAGATGAGTAACACACTGTTAATAAAAATGAAAAAAAAGGAAAGATATTCTTACTGTTGTTGGACTTATTGCTGTTGTTTGTTAGCAGCAACAACAGTAGTAATATAAAGGTTTTGGCTGCATACAGACTATTGAATGGTAGGAATATCTGGTCAAGACATATCTTTCTGGAAGTTTCCATTATCTTTAGCCCTGTCACTCCACAGCAAGGACAGGAAGCTTCTGACATTCAAAGCTGCATTGGTGGCATTTGAAAGACTGTTCAGTCAACATCCTTCCCAGAATGGGGGAATGTTTTAGTTCTACAGATAAGCTTGAGGAAGTATGCTAGTCTCCATTCTTTGCTTCCTAAAAACGTTTGTACCTGTCCAAAGTGCTCCCAGAAATGTTGGGGCACACAGCAGCAGATATTACCACAACTACCACAGCAGGAAGGCCATGATTACAACATATCTTACATAAACACAAACAGCTCCAAGACCTGGAGAGATTTTAGATTGCCTTCTTTTTCAAGTAAACGATTGTATTTGCATGTGGTGATTTACATTTCAAGTTCAGGAAATGATCACAAGGAATTTTCAGTGTGTGTTGTTCCTTATTTTTGATGTAATCAGCTAAACTGAAGATGTTTTACATTTTATGTCAATATTTGTAGTATGCAGCATAGTCATTGGTTTGTTGTTTTACAATTGTAAAAATGAAAACATATTCCATAACATACTTTTGCTCCGATGATGCTACCATTTTGGACAAGAGTATATATCAAATCATATCACTTCTATTAGAGATTTTAGAAAAAATATCAAAAGTCAAATATTAGTAATTGGCTCAAATGGTACTATCATTTTAAAGAATGTAATGTTAATGTTATTAGATTTTTTGTGTGTTTGTTGTTTTTAGATTTGGGTATTCAATGAATGCTCTAAACTGAAAACGAATCCTATTTTCACTAACACTTGCTGTTAATAATTACTTACTGAAGTGTCCACTAGAGGGCAGAGCAACAAAACACATATCAAAGCCTAATCGTTCCTGTAGGACTTTTGTTCTGGTCATTCTGGTGTTATCACACGTAGTGTGGTAAACTGTTACAGTATAAATGGAAACATGCGAGATTCTTAAAAATACCACAATTTATAACACATTGGAGTACTACGAATACGAATTCAGGTAACAGTGTCCGGCAGTGTCCACTTCTGACACTTTTCAAATGAGAAGCAAAAACTGGAAGAGAAACAAAGAACTGATTCCTCTGCACTCTTCGAATGTGTAAACATCTATATAAGGTTGAAGAAGTGATATGCTGTGGACAGGAATCATCCCAAAGATAGTATCATCCGAAGACATACACCCACACTTCTACACCAGTTCACTTTTGCTGCTAATTGTGTAAGCTGTGCTTCTTTTAGCATTTTATTTTTTAAATAAAAATTTATAAAACTTGAAATATTTAAACAAAACATATATACAGTATATTAAAATAAATATCAATAATTTCAAGATCTAAGACAAGTAATATCTCACCAGTGGTTTGGTTACTCTTCTCAACCTTAACCGCAACCATTATGTTAAAATATTAAACTACACTTTATATATCCAGCAGAGAAAACACTGATAAATTTACAGCTGCACGGTCCCTTTCAAGACCAAAAGAAATAATTTAAAATCAAGTTGTCAGAGAATACAAAGCATCAAATTCCTGAACAAGTATTTTTTGTATTCAGACTAAAGTAAGACTGCATAATTTTGGTGACATTCATCAGTGCTGCAGAGCAGTGCACCAAGCAGGCCTCTAAGGGTTAACTGCTCTATTATCAGACTGCTAAGGGTTAGCTGCTCTATTATCAGACTGCTAAGGGTTAGCTGCTCTATTATCAGAGCACTTATCATTTATTCTGTAAAACACTGAGTTGCATGTATGTATGAAAGGTGCTATACAAATAAAGATTATTATTATTATTATTATTATTATTATTATTATTATTATTATTGTTATTATTATTAGCTGGTCTTTTAGCAGATCATTAAGGGTTAGTGCCTTAATTAGCAGCAAAAAGTACAAAGGATTAATTGCTTGATCAATATCTGACAATCTGTTTCCCATTTTTCCAAAAACACGGTCTTCACATTCATACTCTGAAAAATAATCCAAGAATAAGTTGTTAACATAAATACACTGCAAACTGCTCTCATTGGAATCATTTTCATACACCAATAAATTGAGTTTGTTAGGCTGTTCTATGCTCTTTTAACAAAGTTGATCACATATATGAATTTAAACGCCAAGGGAGTAATATCTGAAACCATGTGTGGTTATGTAGTCAAGGAGGGAGGATGTCAGGGGTTCTTGTTGCTGGGAGTAATGGTGCGATTCAGAACAGGACACAGAGGCTCGTGGGACCGGAGTGCTTCTGCCAGGCGTTTCTGTTCCTCAAGCAGCATCTGAACCTCCTTCTTCAGCGAGCTGTTCTGCTGCTCCAAGCACTCATAGGCCTGATTGAAAACATTTCCATTCACATTCATTAAAAACCCAAGTCTCTAAAAATAGGCCTAATCACCAGAAGCACATCATTCATATAACCAAAAGAACATAACCCCAACCCTATTTCCTAAAGCTTCTCTTCACTATGTTAGAAGAGCAAGGTTAGTTTTGAAGATCATTGTGGACTAATTCAGTAAGAGCGGGGTGATGCAAGGCTCATATGCTCAGACGCACCTCGTGCAGCTCATCGGCTCTCTGGGTCTGACGCTTGCGGCTCCGCTGCGCAGCCACGCGGTTCTTCTCTCTCCTCTTCAGGCGCTTCTCGTCGTCATCAGAGCTCTGCAGCGCACCACACCACATACTCTAAACATGCGCTATGGCAGGCGTATGATGTTCTGAAATGCCCGTGCACTACAGAAAATGATCCGAACTGAACTGCCCTCAGGGCTTCGTGCACGGTGACCCTGTGAACTTAATTTAAGGGTTCATGTTCTTTTCCATCCTGAATGTGCCTTAAACAGCCCCAAAGTGCACGTTAATTAACACGTGAGGTCTCGAACCGTTAATGTCGTTACATTATTTTAACGTTTTATTTATTCTGTAAAGCACTTTGAGTTGCATGTATGCATGAAAGGCGCTATACAAATAAAGATTTCTTTATATACCCCACTCAATCGTGCTGTACTTAGCGAAGAATCAATAAAGGGGTTCATACCTCGCTCCTCCGGCATAACCTCACAGCTGGTGACTCGGTGAAAGAGAAGCAGTCTGAAGCGTCCAGAACCGACATGGCAGGAGCCAAAGAACACGTGTTGACAGTGCCTCGGCAGTTTAATTAAGAATTCGCCCCTTACGAATAACTGAAATGATTAAAGGCAAAGCAATCTATCAAGAAGACAACATATATGTTTTGCCCAAATTCACACGCATACTAGCTACATTCTCCGGATTTACGCTTATTCTAATACCCATCGCTTACTTTAAGTCACGTGGTGCGTTTCTTTACACGCTGCTGTGCGTTCAGCATCCACTAACTGTCACTAGAGTTGTACTGATGCACGTTTCTGATGCAAGTACTTAAACCATTGCCTTAGTTTACGAAGAATTAAGACTTGTGGTTTCCTGCTGATGTTGCCGCCTTCCGATGAATCAAGCAAACAAGAAATATGTCCGTTTTCTTTAAATAAATGGATAAAACAAATAAAGTGTAAATAGGAATAAGATTCCTATAAAAATGTAATTTAATGAGTTGTGAATTTAATGTTAATTGTGAATGCCATATTCAACATAAAGAGAGATAAACATGCCATAAAACGGCCAAAAGTGCGTACATAGCCTGGCACTGCAATAACAGTAATACAAACAGTATTACAGTAATATCATTTGTCTTGGAGTACGCAGAAAGAGTTCAAGAGCTTTTCAGGAAACAAAAACGTTGTTTGGATGGTTTTAAGATTTATCCATAATTTATACTAAGATTGACAGTAGCAAACACCAGACATTGGTAGACATCACAATTGTAGGAGACAGAGTACGAAGTCATAATGAATACTCGACTGAAAATATCAGGGTTGGTTACCCGGACATAGGAGCTCAATACAATGTAGTAATTGATCAACTCTTCTCGAAGTTGTTGATTATTATAAATGGTTGATAGGGGTGCTATCTTACAAGCAGCAACGTCCTTGCCTGTGAAACACATTTGATGCAATGATGACTGCACGTGTCTCCTTGGAGGTGATCATGGTTAACATCATTAAACGTAAAAGCACCACTACCCTTTTATATCATCCAGTCAGCTCTTCTAATCAGCATGACAGTGATGTCAGTTGTCTTGTCCTCATTATCCCTTTCTCCTGAGCGAACAAGATCACCGAAATCATGTTCGCAGGCCATTGTGTAGGGCTGAAATACCGTAATTTTTGCGATAAAATGACTTTGCAATTAATTGCCATTGACCTAATCACTCTTCACAATCCAGTTATTACCAAATTGCCACGACAGAAACAGAGGCAGCAAACTTTGTGAAAACCAGAATATGTTCCGTTTTCAAAACGCTTGGCCACGACTGTATATAACTATAACAAAGCGAATGTTTAAAGATGAGTGAGACTGATTAAACTACTGGAATCAGGTATAGGTTGTGTCATATTGATTAAACTACTGGAATCAAGTGTAGCTGTGGGGTTGAAATGAAACCCTGCTTAAAACCACCTGCTATAGTTTACGTGTGTCAAGTACACTACATAGACAAAGAGAACACCAGTATGAACTCAAAAAAAAAAAAAAAAAAGATTTGCATGCTGAAGTACTGAAAGGAAGTGTGAAAGGAAGATAGTTTAAGAGCCAAGAATAACAAACTATGAAAGAAACCATCTGGAATACAGTCGTGAGCTTGAGTGTGTACTAGGAGAACTGACACCCTGTTCTTGTGCCTGCAGGATCTTCCATCCAAAACAATGCCTCAAAATTAAATACACAAACTGAAGAGAGAAGAGAAGAAAAAAAAAAAACGTTGAGATTCTACCAGTGGAACATTTGTGATGAGCCATGTGGGTCATCCATTTGCCCCTTATTTAGCACATATTCTACAGATTCAAGCTGAACACACCAAAATGAAACGTTAGATCTTGTTATTACAGGTGTGGTTTCCATCATAAGAAGGATGGAGTGCATACTTAAAGCAGTGGGAAGGCCCATACCCACCAACGTTCACAAGATTCAAAGAACTGAAGACATTCAGCAGGAACACATGGATCCACATCATAAGAACACACCAGCATTGCTTCCTGTCAATGGTGGTGTGTTAAAAATGCAAACATTAAAACCTTAATTGGAAATATATATGTAGTGATCAATCAACTCATTATTGACTTTATACATTTTATTTTTCATGCTCATCAAGGAGTTACCATTCATGAAAATACATTTGTTGCCATGGTACTCATATTTGTTACCTGTAACCAGAGCTTTCAGTTTCCAAGTAAATCAAAAATCTTTTAACATAAAACGTCTTTAGATCTAAACACCTTTTACATTTACCCTGTTTTTTTATATCAGGCATTGAAAATATACATAGCCAATAAAGTGATTGCATACTAAATTATATAGTCCATGTAAAATATGAATACTGTACATCAAACTAAACTAGCACTGACTTAACTGTTTAAAAACAATTATCCCCACAAAGGTGCCAGTTCTCTTATGCAGCCATAACACACAGAACGATGCTCGACTAGACACCGTCAGCCGATGTGGCTGGAATCTTGAGCACAGGGATGTAGTCCATGCTGTATTCCGTCTCGGACACGGCCCTTTTAATGATGCGTCTGTCCGCCGGCTGCCGGACAGCTGGGCAGGTTGGGCCACGGGTCGCGCCCAGCACCTCCCTATAGGCCTCCAGCGAGGGGGCAGATAACGGAGCGTCCAGCACCTGCTTCAGACCTTCTGCCGTCTCCTGCAGAGCTTTCAGAGACTGGACACACAGGACAGCAATCATTTCATTTTTGATATATTCAAAAATTAATGGCATTACTTATCTTACCATGCTAACTGATCATTTATCTAACAAAGTCTGTGTAAATATTATTAACCCAAGTATAGTTAGCTAGTTTATGCAGTAATGACAATTTTGGAGAGCAGTGTGAGGGCTCAGGAGGAGACTGTGCTACACACTCCAGCCTGACGTCACACGTATCTGACCAGCATCTGTGAAGGAAGATGTAGAATTCTGATTGACAGGTGAACCCTACACTAACACTAAGACTATCCAATCCTCACCCTAGTAGTGAGATAATTACAATTAACGAGTATAAAGTGAAGATGCCCATTATGCCTCGCCTTTCACAAGAGTGCACATCAGTGCACCAGCAGGTCAGCTGTTACAGAGGCATCGGGCAAGACAGACGACAGGATACAATCAACGGACAGCAATGAGCCGAACCTTCAGGACTGTAGACGCTTGCTTGAATGTCCCGAGAGCAGCCACAGACAGATTGTTCATGGAGGCATCTGCAAAGAGAAAGATTCTTAGTTTGCAATAACTTGAATGGAGGTTATATGACTGTTTACTAAAATTATGAAAAATGTTCAACATTTTCTGCTACAGAAGGCAAGTGTACATGTATTCACATGAACATGTGTGTGAATGTCCACCTTGAACAGCGTCTCTCTTTACTTCTTGTGGCTTAATTCCATTTTCAAACAGACCCTAAACCAAATATAAAATATATTAAATGTGTTTTGCAGCAGATACTTCATTAACAACAGATACTTCATTAACTGTTTAAACATACACTGAACAAAAATGTAAATGCAACACTTTTGGTTTTCTCCCATTTTTCATGAGCTGAACTCAAAGATCTCAGACTATTTATGCAAAAGGCCTTTTCTCTCAAATTTTGTTCACAATTGGGTCTAAATCTTTAAACCCCCCCCCCCCCGCCCCGATTCTCACAATACTGTAAAACAGTGGCCTTTTGTTGTGGCCAGCCCAAGGCACATTTGTGTCCAATCAGCATCTTGATATGCCATGCTTGGTGGATAATTTATCTCTGCAATGGAATAATGCTCACTAACACAGATTTAGACCTAATTGTGAACAAAATTTTAAAAGGCATTTTGAGTGCATAGGAAAAGTCTTAGAACTCTGACCTCATGAAAAAGAATTTTGTTCAGTGTATGTACTTAGAACTAGGGATGTCCCGATCCAGCTTTTTGAACTTCCGATCCGATACCGATATTTATTTGCACTTCCGATTCGATACCGATATCGGCCGATACCGATACCAGCCTATACGAGCATGTATTAAAGTTTAAAGTTATTTAGCCAACTTACTTTGTTGTCAAACTCATGTTGAAAAGCTTTTTACTCTTGATAACAAGTAGCCAGCTGAATTAGGTGTGTTTGAATAATACACAATGGTTGGTAAGGAGAAACTGACCTGTTTATTTAGCAATTAATAAACTCAAAATAGACAAAATATTAAATAACAAACAGAAATAGCATCATTAAACAAAGGATTTAAAAGCCACAAGTGCAAATAATATTGTAAATTATATTAAAAAAGCAAAACTGTCACGTAGGGCTACGCCTCCTCTCCTAGCTGTCACTCTGGGTTCCCTCATGTCTGTGTTTCTTGCCTGTTCATCCCGCCCTGCTCGTTTCTCTCTATGATTTCCTATTGTCTGCCACGCCCCTGTCGTCATTGTTATCACCCGGTCCTTGCCTAGTTCTGTGTATATTAGTCCCTGTATCTCCCAGGTCTAGTCATCAGTTGTTTTGTGCTTCATGTATTCTCTGTTCACGTTCGTTGGCTCTTGAGTGTGTATTCGCGTTTCCCCGTTTGTTTCAGCCTGTTCCGTTTTCCCTGCCTGGTTTCTGTGAGTACTCCTTGTGTTACAATGTCATTGCTTGTTCAATGTTCAGACTCCCTCGATGATTTGACCCGTGCTATCCTCTTCGACCCTGATTTTGGAATTTCCCTTAATAAATCTCACTCTCCTCAGCGTTTGTGTCCGCCTCCCTGTTCTGCATCGCGCAGAACGTTACAAAAACACACAACCTGAGTGGAAAATAGTCTATTAACAAATAGTCTATTAACATTAACATCCATCAGTGCTCTTGAACAAGTGTAAACCAAAGCTTAAAAAAAATCCGTGCACATATCGTAAACTAATTAAAAGCAAAATGCCTTCTACTCCACACTTTGCTGCTCCATCCCCATCTATACACTCCCTTCAATTCAAACATTTCTGCCAGTGTTAGTTGTGTAGAACCTTTCTTTTTGTCTTCGGTTTTCTTTAGAAACTCGTCATGTTGTTTATGGTGGTATTTTGCTAAATGCTTGATTAGATTGGTTGTATTAAAAGTTCTTACAGCTTTACCACCATGCTTGACTTTGCTGTGGCATATGTTGCACTCTACCTCTTTGTCATCCTTTAAGGTAAAATAATCCCACACAACTGACATTTTTACCGATAACTTCAAATTTACACGGCGGTCCTAATTGTTAGGAGATGCCGCGGAGCTAAATTGGGGAGAAGTTATGCTCATGTGCTGAAGGTGTGCTGGAAAATGCGGACCGGATTTTACTCTCACTGGCAAAACCACAGCAAAAACTGGAATGGATTATCTGGAATGGATAAAGTCCGGATCGGACTTTAAAAAAACTGGATCGGGAGTCTGGATCGGCATTTTCTCGTGCCTGCCGATACGATACGCATTTTTTGCTAATATCGGCGGCCGATCCGATCCAAATATCGGATCGGGACAACCCTACTTAGATCCACAAGTCTGGACGAAGCTTATCTTAAGGACATCTAGTGGACGAGTTGACCAAGTACACCACATTCATGACTGCATGCAAAAGCTTTACTGTCTTTACAGTAAAAAAGCTTTACTGTTGTGTTACGTTTACATTAGTCCTTCTTTTACATTTACGTTGCATATATAATTTACCATGAGTTTCCTCTCAGCCTTCAGACATCGCACGACATAAGGAAGTATTTTCTTTGGGTACATGCTGCGTTTCCAGGTGGTCTGTACTATCTTCTCATCCAACGCATCATCCAACTCGCTGCACTCAATATCTAGAGAATAAACCTATTGTCAGTTATTCCATTTTTAACACTTGCTATTTTTACACGTTTAAATTTGAATTCTCGCTAGATAGGCGCGATGTTCTCAGGTTTGATCTAGGAATATCACAGAAAATACGTTGCTAATGCGGTGTGTAATTTATAGCTATCTACAGTCTAGAATCTGCTCATAGAGACTGTGGGTCTAATAAAATAAATAAGATAAAACTATCTCAGGGTGACGAATAAACAGTGTTAGGAAGGTCAATCAAGAGTTATAGGCTGTTGATTAGGATGCACTTTACCGCAGTATAAGCTTAGTTAGGGCTGGGGGTAGTGAGCTAGGGCTGGGGGTAGTGAGCTAGGGCTGGGGGTAGTGAGCTAGGGCTGGGGGTAGTGAGCTAGGGCTGGGGGTAGTTAGCTAGGGCTGGGGGTAGTTAGCTAAGGCTGGGGGTAGTGAGCTAAGGCTGGGGGTAGTGAGCTAAGGCTGGGGGTAGTGAGCTAGGGCTGGGGGTAGTGAGCTAGGGCTGGGGGTAGTGAGCTAGGGCTGGGGGTAGTGAGCTAGGGCTGGGGTAGTGAACTAAGGCTGGGGTAGTGAACTAAGGCTGGGGTAGTGAACTAAGGCTGGGGGTAGTTAGCTAGGGCTGGGGGTAGTTAGCTAGGGCTGGTGGTAGTGAGCTAGGGCTGGGGGTAGTGAGCTAGGGCTGGGGGTAGTGAGCTAGGGCTGGGGGTAGTGAGCTAGGGCTGGGGGTAGTGAGCTAAGGCTGGGGTAGTTAGCTAGGGCTGGGGGTAGTTAACTTACCCTCACCGTCCTCCTCCGGTGCCTCTTCCCATGATAAACCATCAATGACGATGTTTTCTTGCACTGCAAGTTGAAAATTCTGAAAGAGCAGCGGAAACCTTTGCTACATGACTTATAATTTAAAATAAATATACCAAATAACATGTTATGTATGTTATATATGACACAGAGGGATTACGCCTAAGATAGCCAGCTAGGCTGAGTTAACTCCATAGCAACTATCTCGCTAATCGACTAACCGTGAGGATTTCTTGCAACAGCTTTTTCTTGTCGTCCTCCGGTAACTGACATTGACCATCAAGCAGATTTTTAAGCAAACTTTTATACTTTGAAAGCTGATAAGCAACGACTCTCTTTGACTTGACGTTTACTTTGAAATGTTCATCTTTATTCGTTGCTAAGGTTGAGACTTTGTCAATGTCCTCCATTTTAACCGCCAAGTGTTCAAAATACTCCAACCCTCGGGTCAGTCACCCGGAAGCAGAAATGACGTGCCTCATCAAAATAATGCAAAACCGAAAAATTATATATAAAATGTTCCGCGCTGCATTTGTGCAACTTCTTTTTTTTAACGTATTTTTCAACAGAGCTAAAATGTTTTTTAAGTTTAAATCGATTTCTGGTCTAACAACCTCCAAGTATTAAACTGGCAAACTATGTAATTATGATATGTGGGAAACATAACAGAAATAACCAAATCAGGAATTTGTTTTGAAAATTCTACACTAGTTTCATTTATTTATTTGTTTGCATAATTAGACCACCAGTTGTGGTCTACCAGATTAGGACAGTAGCAATACCATTAAGGTTATCACTTCCCTGACATACTACTTAGCAGAGGTGGGACCAAGTCAGTGTTTTGCAAGTCTCAAGTAAGTCCAAGTCTTTATACCTCAAGTCCCGAGTCAAGTCTCAAGCAAAGACACTCAAGTCAAGTCAAGTCTCGAGTCAAGACAGGCAATAGTCAAGTCAAGTCCCAAGTCTGAAACTTGGAATTTCAAGTCCTTTCGAGTCTTTTTTTTTTTTTTACCAATGTTGCAGTTATATTTTAAATGTAAATAATAGACATGCGTTCTTTTTTAAATCTGTATTCTCCTCAAATCTTGATAAAACATGTGCAACTGAAAACACAAAGTATAAAAAAAAAATTAAAATTACACCTCTTTATTGCACAGTTCAATTTGTTAAACTTAGCTGCAAAAATATTCATACTTTAAACTACAATTTTCCAGAAATAAATATTCTGTGAAAAAGTCATAAGTAGAACTCATGTTCAAATAAAAAGTGCTGATATTTTCACAGTACAATACAAAGAACCATAACAGCATTTTCTTGGAGAACATGTGTGAGTGACACAAGACAAACAAATACAAGAACTGAACAATTAACAGGAATCTGCAACTTTAGACATTTCAGTAAACTATTCTGCATTGCATTTGCTGGCCAAAAGTCTGTATGTCATTTGTGCACGATGAATGATGTCCCATAGCTGAAAACTCGCTCCACATTTGTCAATATATTTTTTCTCGACGTAGATGTCTTCAAATACACAATCCATGCTGAGATAGAACTGGATATTATGATGGTGACAGAGAGAGGCTCTCTTCCCCGAGTTCAGATACAGAACCCAGGGTTGCCAACTCTCACGCATTGAGCGTGAGACACACGCATTTGACCGTCTTCACACGCTCTCACGCCACACATCCGATTTCTCACGCCGGAAAAAAATCTAGTTTATTTACCTCTGATCCACATCTATGATTCAATGAGTTACTAGTTCGCTCTGGCACCAACCACTGGCGATCGATCGATCGCGATATAATACTTAATTTGTGTCCATTTGACACCCCGCCCGGTAAAAATTTACGTTCGCCAACCCCCCATTTGATTGGTTGTGCTGCAGCTCATGCACACACACACACACACACAGCGTACAGAGTGTGGAAAAGCAGAGGACTGGTCTGCGTCAGAAGGACGGAAATGAAATTAATGGGGCGCACTTTATAAATATTAATATGCGTTTTAAAATTTAGATTTGGGGTAAAAAAAAATCAAGTCTTTGCAAGTAAACAGGTTCAAGTCCAATTCAAGTCCCAAGTTATTGGTGTAAAAGTCCAAGTCAAGTCTAAGTCTCTGAATATTTTTTCAAGTCAAGTCAAAAGTCTTAATATTAATGACTCGAGTCTGACTCGAGTCCAAGTCATGTGACTCGAGTCCCCACCTCTGCTACTTAGTAATTATTTCAAGTACCAAAAATAGCTATACAAGCCTTAAACCACACTCTTTCTTTCTACTGTTCCATTTCTTTCTATTACAGCACATCAAATTTAGCAAATGCCAGAAAATCTCTAAGGCTATTTATTAAAACTGGTGACTGATTGCAACTTTGCAGCTAAACTGGTAACCCCCCTCCCCCCCATTCAAACGCCTAGTACAATCCGGACATTTGCAATTTATCGCCTACTTTGCTTTAGTATGACAGATGTATAACTGGAGTTTTCTAGGTTATGAGTCCAGACATCTTAATTTCCATTTTGTTTGTAGGACCTAAATTATGTTATTAAGAGTAACACAACATGAGAATCACATAGTACATCACAGCACTTAAACTCTGTATGTTATATGTTTATATAACTTTTTTTTTTAATGTGTGTTTTTATAACCTGTCTCTTGGATATTTTAATATTGGTTGCACAGGTTTTGGGTTTCCATTTTTTGAATTTCACCCACTTTATGGTTTTGAAAAGTTCCCCACAGTGTCGAGATCCCAGTAAAGACAAACCCTGTTCTGCCTCTATAGATCTTTGTTGTCATAGCGCCCAGAGCGCTCTCCCTTCATTCCAGATGTGTAGAGGAGACATTGTTGCTGTGGGTGAGGTGGTGTACTGTTCCTCTGAAATAATCATAAACATGATCAGTTTCATTGTAAAAATATAGTTTACACCTTTTTCAAATATTTATGTAATCTTTGAGACTCCATCTATAATTGTTTAGGATAGTTGTACATGTGTATAGAATGAGGGATAGGTGGTGTTTGTGCATTGAGACTAAAAAATCTGTTAAAATATTTTCTGATTATCTAAACTGTGTTTGTGTTTAAATGTGAAAGTATATTTTTGGTAAGGCTTTAGCATTTTAAGTCAACTTGAATAATCATTTCAGACACATAGCAATGACTACATTAAAACTGTTCTTGTAACAGGCTTAACTAAAATAAAACAATATAAAAAAAATTAAAAATTCCCTCCTAAGAGGAAGCTCAGCCAAACACGGCAAGCAGGCTGTTGCTGGGGCAACCTTAGCACAGCCTTGACAATGTCCTTGGCAACCACTGTATAGCATGCAAAATGTGCAACACAAATCAAAATCAACATATAAGACCATGCATATTTAAGACCCACACAGAGAGAGATGTCTAACAGCTGTGGGACCAGTGGTACAAAATATTTAATAAATGTGTGCATGTGTGACCAAACATTGCTAGAGAAACTACACTGGCTTCCAATCAGGGAATTTACTGGACAAGCAAATTTCATCAGGCTGGTAAATTTGGCAATGTGGCACATTGTTCTTTCATGAATTATTAATGTAATATGCAGACAAGAAAAAAATGCAAATGCTCAAATATTAATCAACATTAATGAAAATATGTTGCCCTTTACTGGCAACATATATATGATATTTACTGTTATTGTCACAAATTTACAAAAATGCCATAGAAATAAGTAATGCTGGCATGCATTTGGGGATTTGTTTTCCAGGTCAGACATGGAAGAGATGAATTCAGTGTACCCAGATTTAGAAGGGTTCCCACATTCACCTGTATGGTCATGACCATTAGCCACAGAAACAGAAGACAGATCTGTCCTTCTCACACTGTCTGCTCTTTCCACAAAAGAACATTCCAAATATTTTACTTAATCTTTACACATACTGTGGGTGAGATGAGACCTCGTCAAATCAAACTGAATTAAACTGAGGAGAATAACACAAAGAGTCATTTCTTTAAGGTTCTGAATTTTCACTACAACAAAAATTGTTAGTGCACCAATTCAGGGTATTCCCATGTATGCAAGCAATATGAAAGCATTATGAAAACTGCTGTAAAATGTGGCTAATTGAAATTAACAATAACGTTGATTTCCAAAAATGATTGCAAAGTTGCAATAAAAGTAACAGCTCTGATTGTTTAGTTTTGTTTGTTAGAATTGCAAGGAAGAAAGTAAAATGATAAGTCAAAGGCTGTTATGAGGTTATTGTTGTAATATGTCCATACTGTATAAAGAGATTACGTTGTGTAAGCCAGTGTTTTCAGAACACTATTGAATCACAAATCTCAAAGGGTATGAGGTAACATGTACAGTCATAACAGACAATGATTAACAGAGTGGAGGGCATCTGTAGTCTGTAATCTTGTGCATGGCAATAAATGGATGATATGAAAATGCTTATTCTCAAAATAACAAACTCCTGATTACAGCTCAATATGACTGAGGTAATAATACTGATTTTTGTTATATATCACTCTTCTCAAATCCAATATATATATAAAATTAAGGTACAAATATAGATAAAAGGAAAAACAACAGACATAGAAATAACACTACTGATAATAATTAAAAACGAAAGATTTATAAAGTACAAAACAGAAAAAAATGTAATGCCTTTGTTTGCAGATAGGACACAGACTTTTTGTCTGTGTGTGTCCACTGTTAAGGAGTGTGAGGTGCAGTTACTCGTCTTTAAAAAGTAACTGAAAATACCCAGTGTCATTACACTGGGGTGTCAGGTTTATTTAAGTTTCTGTTTCAAAAATCAAATGAAGGGCTGAGGAGCAGAGAGGAGTACATGGCATTTTGTTATATATATCAACTTAAAGCTCTTGACGAATCTATGTCTTGTCAAAGAGATCACATAAAAAAATTTAAACAGTTTAATAAATTGTAAAACTTGTTAATACACACAGACAGGACAATGTATGGCTGAAGTGTATTTATGCTCTCCAGTCAAATTTGTCAAATGTCATTTACACTATTTGACATAGCTCATGTGAAACGTGAAACGGTATCAATGAGATGGTTGTGTGTGAAAGCTGTGTGTGAATGGTGTATGCCAGGGTCCAGGATTCTGTCATGGGAGTGTGGTGTGTGAGTGGTGCATCTGGGGAACACGCAGTCTCTGTCCAGTATGCCTGTGATCAGAGAATGAGATTAACAAAGCTAAGAGTAGTTTATGAATTATACATGCCAACATATAATTTAAAAGTCTATATAATAATAACGTATCCAATGAGTATAGACATAATTAACAATGAAAACGTGCTTGATGTCATTGTTCACTGTGTTCTGCCTTGAATACAGACTAATTCACTATATCACTGTGTTGTCATGTAATAAAGTGCTGCTGTCTTATCAACACAGGAATGTGCATTCTCACTCTTCTGCCAAGGTCACCATAACCACGATGAAAGAGCAGGGTATGGTTTAGCAGCCAGAGCCTGACGGTCTTCATTTGGACAAATCTGCAAATCAGCAGTGTGGACTTCTTAGTCACCTCCTGTTTTCACAAGCAGAGTTATGGTTAATAAAAAATGCACCGTTTCCTAATTTAGCTGGGAGACCATCTGTGGTAGAGGAAGATCTTCAGACTGGACACGATTTCTCATTTGCCCCTGCAGTAAGCTCAGACCTTCAGGTTAGAAGTGTATTTTGGCTTTTATACATGTTTAATATATTCATGTATATTTTATATATACATGTTTTATACATGTTTTTATACATTCGTTCCTGGCACATATCTGCCACATCATGATTTACCCTTCTACTGATTTTCCCTTCTGATTGTGTTTCCCATGCAAACTGTTGACCAAAGTCCATTTCTTTGCCAAATAAGCAAATTAAATCAAGCCAACACCACTGTTTGTACATCACTGATATCTCTGGTATATTTGAGCACATGTAGTGCTCTACAAATGATAAATTAAATGCTTCATGTATGTGTATATGTGCATGTACCGGTGTTCAGATTCCCCTGCTGAAGCCTCTAGCACTAGTTCTAACTTTAGTTAATCAAATGAATCACACATTCAGGCCTGTGCTTCCCAGGACACAAAACCATTTATAAGAAAATCAAATTAAGTATTTCTCCACATTCTCAAGTTGTTATAAAGGTGTGTATTTATTGAAACTTCCGTGCTTTCTGGAGAGAATGAGCTCAGATGTTCACACAAGATGGGCCTCATCTGTAAGAAAAGACAAACAAATATCTTAAATGGAGAAAATATGCTTAATTGATTTGTAGTCCTCAAATGGACCAGAGCGGGTCTCCACATAGAGGCAGCCATGTTTAAAATAGCTTTAGCACAGCATCTCTGAAACATCTAGCCCAGTAGGTGTCAGTACAATGACTTTTAATAATATAAAGAAGACTCATTACTCCTTACTCCTAAAAAAGACTTATTACTCCTTTAAATGATTTTTGTGCAGCCGATATTATGTAGTTTGTCGTTTGTTACATTTTTACACGTTTTGCACCCTTCTCCCGAACAGTGATAAGTTATATATGCTTACAGCTTTCCTTAAAGTGTTTTCTCTCGGCATATCGTGTTGGGATTCCCATCCAAGTGTCGCGCTCTTCGGGTTTGGCCGTTTGCAGAGCTGCGAAGTCGCAGTGGTGTCGTAGATGACAGTCAAAGTGTCTCCGTTCAGCGCGCTTCCATATCTTGCTATCTGCTTCTACACAACACCAGGTCTCTCTACGCATGTTCAATTCGTGCAGTTTGTTCTCTTTTGACTTTGACATGACTTCCTGTCTATAGAAGCTGTATAATATATATTTAGCCACGGAAAGCTCTGGTCGCCTGAGCTGGTTATTCGGTTTCCTTCACAAATGTAATTAGAGATTTGGCGTCCATGGCAACGATGGAACAACGTATGAAACTGGTTATTTATCGCACTGCAGCACAAAGAGTTTTAAAAGTTTTAAAATCTATGATATTAAAAGTTGTTATCCACAGTTGTGAGCAAACACGCCTTATAGCAAATAGTCTACATAGATAGACTACATAGCCATGTTAAACTAAGATTATGGAATAGTGGCAGGCATGGTAGCTGAGGACACATCCACTACACTTAAATATAATTATATATATATATATATATATATATATATATATATATATATATATATATATATATATATATATATATATATAATTAAAGTAAGTCTAAGCAATGAACTATTTGCAAACATTCTAAACATGTCAAAACATTATTCAGAGTATTCTATATTAAAAATATATATTTAAAATATATATATTTAAAAACGTTGTGAGTTTTTTTGGCTCCAACTGGAAGCCCAGCCTGTTTCATTCCGAGTGGATAATGAAGCCTCTCCTCACCACCTCGTCATCATCGCAAGGCCTCTGACAGCCGCACCACCGCCACACACCTCCCCGCGCTGAGGAGGATGCGGCCATTCTAGGACACCTCCCTCGTGAAGTCGGGTGTAGGAGTGGATACATAAATGTACAGAATACGTATTCTCTTCGGTAGGTACCTGTTTTGTGAACGTTTTACTAGTAACAACGTAGTCGGCTTCATTATTTATCACCGTGCCGGTAACGATACTTTGTTACACGCGACCGACGCGTAGGGATACGAAAGATAACCACCACGAGTAGGTCGCATGGCTTAGTACCCACGTTTTAAGCCGGTAAACTCACCTGAGGCTGCTGTAACCACGGATGTTGCTTTCTGTCCATTTCTGATAGATGTTAAAAACGAAAAACTGACTACAACATGGTAGCGGGCGAGTTGCTTCAGGAACACATTCTGCACGGCGGCGCACCTGACCAGAGCGCGGCCGCCCGCGACACGCCGGCAGCGGAGCAGAAGCCGGAACAGTACCAGGACCTCGCGGATGGGGAGATTCACCTGACCGTCCAGGGTCCAGACACGCTGGAACAGGAGCTTCCTCCCAGCGAGGGTCAGGCGATGCTTCCCGGTGAACCCAAGCCCCTGGAAACGAAGTTATACCGCAGGAGATTCGCCGTATTAACCATTTTCAGCCTCTATTCTCTCGTCAACGCGTTTCAGTGGATCCAGTACAGCATCATCACGAACATCTTCACAGACTATTACAGCGTCTCGAGCCTACAGGTCGACTGGCTTTCCGTGGTTTACATGGTAGCGTATGTCCCTCTGATTTTCCCTGCAACGTGGTTGCTGGACAAAAAGGGACTCAGGGTCACAGCTTTGCTGGGAGCGGGTTTGAACTGTATCGGCGCATGGGTGAAATGCGCCAGCATAGGGCCTGGTCTCTTCTGGGTTACTATGACCGCGCAGATCATTTGTTCTGTAGCCCAGGTGTTCATCCTCGGTCTGCCCTCACGAATCGCATCGGTGTGGTTTGGACCAAGAGAGGTTTCAACTGCCTGTGCTACTGCTGTTTTAGGCAATCAGGTATGCCCAATTCAAAAGTCTGATATTATGTTCATAGGTTGATGAAGATCAATCAATGAAGTGCACGACAGTTCATTCACATTTAAACATCTCTCTCTCTCTCTCTCTCTCTCTCTCTCTCTCTCTCTCTCTCTCTCTCTCAGTTAGGTGTTGCTGTTGGTTTTCTTCTCCCTCCTGTGCTGGTTCCAAACACACCTGAAGATAAAGAACTCATGGGACATAACATAGGTGTCATGTTTTATGGAACAGCTGCAGTCTCCACTCTGCTCTTCATATTAACAGTCACTGGTAAGTGACCTTTTGCAATACCTTGTCAAACTACCTTCTCAGAATGGATCCAACAGCACCACTCCTGACCTGGTGAGGTAGTGTTGATTATCCAGTGCAGTGGAACCACTCCTGACCTGGTGAGGTAGTGTTGATTATCCAGTGCAGTGGAACCACTCCTGACCTGGTGAGGCAGTGTTGATTATCCAGTGCAGTGGAACCACTCCTGATCTGGTGAGGCAGTGTTGATTATCCAGTGCAGTGGAACCACTCCTGACCTGGTGAGGCAGTGTTGATTATCCAGTGCAGTGGAACCACTCCTGACCTGGTGAGGCAGTGTTGATTATCCAGTGCAGTGGAACCACTCCTGATCTGGTGAGGCAGTGTTGATTATCCAGTGCAGTGGAACCACTCCTGACCTGGTGAGGCAGTGTTGATTATCCAGTGCAGTGGAACCACTCCTGACCTGGTGAGGCAGTGTTGATTATCCAGTGCAGTGGAACCACTCCTGATCTGGTGAGGCAGTGTTGATTATCCAGTGCAGTGGAACCACTCCTGATCTGGCGAGGTAGTGTTGATTATTCAGTACAGTGGTATGTGGTCCCACTTCCTTGTCTGGTTGTTCGCATGTGAGTCACATGTGGTGCAGAGCTCGAATACCTTAAATGTTGCTGGTGCAACTGGACCTCATGTATGTGAACTGTAATTGGCCCAGAATTGCGTGGGCTGTAGAACTGCCATATCTGTGCCAGAAGGTTATGGTTAGCGTCCGCATCCGCACGCCATCAGGGATTCGCAGGGGAGTTTAGCAATGCCTTGTGCCAGCCAGCTGGTCACTTTATCCTTTGAGAGTGGTTAAAATAGCTTGTGATCTGGTGCATTTACACCTGAGGATGATATACACACCAAATCCTACCATGTTTATATAAAGAATTGTACACGCTTGTATTAGTCAGTAGAGTTTACATATCCATCTCCCTGTCTTATTTAGTTTGGACATTTTACTCCTCCCTCAGCTCTGTAATGAGGTAATGAGTTTGGCAAGGTGTGTTGGGAGAGACCTGGCCCTGAGGTAAAGGTCTCAGTCTTACACACACACACACACACACACACACACTCTCTTTCTGTAACATGCACACACATTCTCTCCCCCTCTCATTGAAATTCAAATTGAATTAATTTTAATTACCAGCTGTTACCAACAATGCAATTAAAATAATTTGCAATATCAGTGGTGGTAAAACTGTTGAAAAAAGGGGAAAATACATGTAAATGTAATCAAAGAGTTATAAATTCATATACTGTAGACCACCATACATATGCAAATGCTTTTATACATATACACATGTACACACAAATAAATATTAGAAGTACATGGGACTGGCTTAAGATGTTTTTTTTTTTTCTTCTTGAAAGATTTAGCAGATATAGACATATTGTGCTCATATGTTGCGTGTGTTTATATACACATGCAACATATGTTTATTTCGAACTATTTTCATTTCAGTAGATGTATAGTTTTAATGAGTATAATAAATTGTGTCTGAGGTGATATCTTTGGTGCATAAGCAAAGTGCATGTCTGGTCTTCTCTGGTTCTCCTGAGCTCAACTGACTGCATGTGTGTTCTCTGGTTCTCCTGAGCTGATCTTTCTGCATGTCTTCTTCTCTGGGCTCTCAGTGTTTCTGATGACCCCCTTTTTCTGTCTCCAGGTTACTGGAACTAAGTCTGTATACTATTAAGGCAGGTCTTTCTTCCATAATCTGTAACATCTCAATTTATTAATTGACGATTTTGGATCGATTAAATGATGTTCTAGTTTTGGTGGGTGGGTTGTATTGTGAAGGTGCTGTTTTTGCTGGGTCTGAGAGGATGTTTGTAGGTGTAGTGTTTGGGGTGTTCCTGGTAGAAGGTAAGTGGGCTTGTTGTTTTAAAGTTCTTTAACACTAGTAGAGAGGGAAACTCTCACAGCTCCATTAATGACAGATTTGCTGTATTATCATGTCATTTAAAAGTAGCTTTAAAAAATGGCTTTACAAATTTTATGGGATTTGGATCCCTTATCTTGCTGTCATATATTAGTATGGGCAGAATTACATGGATTAATATTTTTTGACAAATTTGAATTGGTAGAATATATTAATTGATTGTTCAACAAAATAATACATGCTTTTTATACCCATGCATTCATAGTCTTGTTGATGAGCTGAAGGTGAAGGTTCTCTCTCTCTCTCTCTCTCTCTCTCTCTCTCTCTCTCTCTCTCTCTAATTAGATTCTGCATCAATAAACGTAACATAAGAAAGAATAATTACAACTAAAGCACAATTGTCATCACCACCACTACTACTACCACTACTGCTGCTACTACTACCACTATTACTTGTGTAGGAGCTGATGTGTGTATGTATGGACCGATGTGTGTACAGTAGTTGTGTGTGTGTGAAGGGGTTGGTGGTGTGAGATGTAGAAAGTTGTCACAGTCAGATTATATTTCTCTCTATATCTGTAACCCCCCCTCCCCTGTCTCCTCTCAGTCATTCAGGACAGACCCAAGCTGCCCCCTAGCCAGGCTCAAGCTGTTCTCCTTACAGGCCCAGCAGAAGACTACTCATACCAAAAGTCCATCATCAATCTGTTCAAGAACAAGCCCTTTATCTTGCTTCTACTAAGTTATGGTAAGAGTGTGTGGTGAATTATTTTCTGTAAAGGGTTGGTTCTTTAGATTTACACTGCTAGTTGGTATGGAGCACATATGTTTCGGTTAAACTGATCTAGAATGTTCTGGTGCTGGTCCTGGATTAACTTCGGTCCTGTGTTTCTGTTGATCCAGTGCTATCTGGTATAACACTTTAAAAACTTGAACTGGTGAATATCTATTTCAGGTATCATGACAGGATCCTTCTATTCAGTGTCCACACTTCTCAATCAAATGATTATTTACCATTATGAGGTATGTAAACTTTTCCTGATCACTAACTGATCATATAAATGTAAATGTAATGCTGTCCAAGGAGAGACAGAGACAGACAGAGAGAATGAATGAGAGACACAGAAATCAAATCAAGCCTTTTAAGTATAATAAAACACATTTTAGGTATAGTTCTACATTGAGTTTTACATTAAGGTTTGACTATAAAGGAATTCAATGACAGCAAGGAGGACTTTCTTTTCAATTAAAACATCCATCAGATTTGATATACTAGTTCAACTTAACAAAACTATTTCAAGCAGTGATTGAGCTAGTTGCACGTTACTGCAGTGAGGTACGGGGACCTCGGACACAAAAAGACTTCACAATTTGGGACAAACCCCCATCTGATACACCCACAGATTCTGTAGAGTCGTCCTCAGGGTACAAAAGAAAATGCCTAACAATGCCTGCAAGGCTGAACATCCAGATAAGCGGACCAAAGGTTTGAAAACGTCAAACTCTGTGAGCACAGTCTGCCCCGGAGACAGCAATACAGCTCTCAAAAACAACCAAAAAACTGGTTAACCTCAATTAATGTGAGTCTGTGGTGTTCAAACTATGGCCTGCAGCAAATTCTGAAAATACAATTGAGTATGGCCCACACAAGAAGCTTGAGCTCAACATTGTTGCACTTCTCAATTTCACTAGAACTACACTTCTCAACTAAACTAAATTAAGCAAAGAATTTTTTTTTATCATGAGTCACCATAAATGGCAGCACAGAAAAAACTCAAAATATCAAGTGAATGTAGAAGATTTCAAACTGAATATTTCCTCAAAGAAATCAACAGAAAGTGTATGTTTGATTTGATTTTATAATGTCCATCGGCGTTGTGAGACATCAGAACTACACATCGTACACCGGTGCCGAACAAACACAAAGTTTTTTTTAACTTATTGACAAAATACAGGAAAACGCCACAGCAGCAAGCTAGAAGTACCATATAGTATACTATATGTAGCAGATACTATAGTAGCAGATGGCACTGTATAGTGTTTGTGTTTGTCTGGGTCCACATGAGTTTGTGTTTATTGGTGGGTGTGTGTGTGTTCATTGCTGTCATTTGTATCTTGTCTTGTTAATGTTATATGTTGCATTTGTGTCTTGTTTATGTACGTATATTTTAAGTGTGCGTTAGTCTGCATCGTTGTCAGTTCTTGTCTAGATGTCGTACTGCAAGTGTGTGTGCACATTTTCTGTTAACCTCACGCTATCTAACAAACGTTCAAGTGTGTGCGTGCGTGTGTGTGTGTTTGCGTTCTCTTTTAACCTCACGCTATCTGGTAAACGTTGAAGTATCGCTGCTCTCGCCTCGCTGCTCTCGCCTCGCTGCTCTCGCCTCGCTTCCTGATTCCTCGCCTCGTCATCGCAGACATGACAGAACTGGCCCAACAGGATGCCAAAGGGGAAGCATGGCAAGAAGGCAAAGAAGCACCTGCCACCCACGTAGCACGAGAGCACAAGGTGGTTTGTTTTGTGGAAGAGAACCGACTGGCTGTCTGGGTCCTAGTGGGACTTCTCTGGTCCGAGAAAGGGCCAGCCAGCATGCCAGGGTGACACAGCTCGCTCTTACATGGTGACTTGCCTTCCATGAGCGGGCAATCTACTCAGTACGGCAGCATTTACCAGGATTGGTACAACCTCTCCCTCTCCTCAATCGCCCCCGAGGAGGAGGAGGAGGAGGAGGAGGAGGAGCCCGACCGCCTGACTAAAAGTAGGTTACTGCCCTCATGATGGGTGGATTCACCGCCCCGGGGCTGTTATTCCCTCTCTGAATCTGAGGAGGGAGCTTCCCCTGTGGAAGTGGAATCCTTGGAGAAGGGTGGTGTGGAGAACGGATAGCCCCTCCTCCTGGAGGACAAAGACAGGGAGGAGCTCGGCCCAGGGGCGTGCGGCTGCTCTGAGAAAGGTCGGGCACCCTCCTCTATAGAGGGGGCTTCAGAGGACTCCAACCCGGAGGTCAAGGGTGGATGGATCCCGTGTGGGGGTCCTATCCCACGAAATCATGCTCCGTGGCGACAGCAATCCCTGCTAAAGTGTGTACAGCAGCACCTGAGGGGGTTCGTTCTCTCCACAAAGCTTCAGCGCCCCGAAGGACCTTCACCTCCACCTGTACTGCCAGGTCTTCCACCCTGCTTAACGCCGGTGGTCCGGCAGGTCGCCTTGGTAACCCTTTTGTCTTTGTACCAGTGTCTGTGCCTGTGTTTGTCCCCAACCTGTTGCCATTTTTGCCTTTGATATTTGTTCCCGTGTCTGTCCCATAACTGTCTCTGTCCCTGTGTTTGTCCCAACCCGTTTCCCTTTGTGTGCCCAGGGAAGGGATCTAGGCCGCTCCGTTGGCGGACACTTGCCTGGGGCGTGGGAGAGGTAGGGGCAATCCCGGAGTTTCGTGGTGCTGGTGGTTTCGTGCTCTGGTCCTGCCCTTCGTTGTGGGTCTGGAGTCAAACTGCTGGCACTGGGCACTCTGGGAGGACCGCGCACCGCCCTTGGTGGGGGAGTTCTGTCACAGTACAGCCCCTGGCTCTTCCCTCGGGCATGTCTGTGTTGGTCTGGGTCCATGTGTGTCTGTCTTTATTGCTGTATGTGTTCTTTGACGTCAATTGTGTCACCTGTCACTTGTCTTGTTACTGTTGTGTTGCACTTGTGTCTTGTTTGTCTGTGTATTTATGTGCGTGTTAGTCTGCGTCGTTGCCAGTTTTTGTTTAGATGTCGTCCCGCAAGTGTGTGTGCTTTCTCTGTTAACCACACACTATCTAATTAACATTGAAGAGTGTGTGTGTGTGTGTGTGTGTGTGTGTGTGTGTGTGTGTGTGTGTGTGTGTGTGTGTGTGTGTGTGTGTGCGTGCGTGCGTGCGTGCGTGTGTGTGTGTATACACATTCTCTGTTAACCGTACTAATAAACGTTCAGTCATGGTCTGCTCTAGCCTCGGCGTCCTGATTTCTCACCTGATAGTCACAGATGTTAGTTACAAATGCAATTTGTCAAAATGAGCTGAATTCAATTTAAAGAAATATAATGCATAATTAAAGACAGAAATCTGAAAATGTTTTGGTAGTGCCTAAAATCCTATTAAACATATAAATAGTAAATTAACAATAAGTACTTGAATGCACTGCAATGCATATAGTCTGAATATGCAGAAATATTTGTTTTTGCAACATCAGGGAATTGTTGCTTTTTAAATTGTTTAAAAAAGCTTATTTCTGATTCAACATATGTCATATGGACTGGCACGTGAAGAGTATGTTTAAAAAAAAATGTAATATTTACAACAAATTACAAAATTATTTCAGTAAACTGAGGGAAATTCAGTTTTCTATGATGTGGTCCCTTGTAAATATTACAGAAAAGCAGAAGAGTTTAAATCATCAGTGGAGCAGATGAGTCAGATCAATTCCCAGAGTCCTACATACCAAGGAAGAGGAAGCTCCCCTTCCAGTGACGCATTCAATGAAACTGAACAAGCCGATCCATCTCGTCCCAGTGGGAGACCTTCTCCTTATTGCGAACATGATTAGGAGAGTTTTGGCGTCACAAGCAGAGGTGTGCTCACTCTTCCAGGGGGAGGAGCTGAACGCAGGGCGGATTGGACTCACCCTGGTGCTGGCGGGAATGGTGGGCTCCATCCTCTGTGGGCTGTGGCTGGATCACACCAAAACCTACAAGTACGTGTTCGCCTGTAGTGTGAAATACATTACACTCCACTGCTTGATATGCTGCAAAGTCTGTTTGCCAAGATATTCACATTGAATTGAATAGTGATGTTCATGATCATTCATGATTGATGTTCATGATCAAGTATGATTTGCATGATCTCACTTGCTCACTCATTTTACCATGGTAGATTTACATTTATAAAATGCCATATGAATATGTTGAGTAAACAATAAGAAGAGTAAACATGTACATGAACATTAATTCTGATGCTTATATACATCAAAAATAAGTTATGACGGAAAAAGGTTTTTAGTGCCTGGTGGTGATGAAGACTTCCTGTTCTGATGTGATAAGCCATGTTGTTGGCAGTGTAAAGAACAGTTGGAGAAAGCTTCATAGATCTGCTGTTAAAACGTTTCATGTGATTACCTGGACAGGAATATGAAAAACCCTGTGGTTTGCTGTAATGGGTGTTTCTCTTTACCTCTTCAGAATGACTACACTGGTTGTTTATATTCTTTCCTTTATTGGGATGCTGGTGTTTACCTTCACGTTGAAGCTGTATCTGCTGGTGGTGTTCTTCACTGCTGGGATACTAGGGTATGTATGAAACAAGCGGCCAGAGGTGCTTCTTGGTCTGCTATGCACATCCCAATGTTGTTTTACAGGCCACAAAATTCACAAAATTAGTTTAGACCTAATTACCAAAGAACAGCAAGTTGCAATACTACCATGTGCTGCTGTTGTCCAAGAGTTTCTAAGGATACAATTAACCATGTTCTCATTGGGCAAAGTAAGTAGCTGCCTGTGGTGGGCCAGAGCCAAAGATCATACAGCAGTTAAATACACACATCACCTCCAAACAAGTTTGGCTGATCATCAATGGGTCAGAGATACACTGAGCATGTTCATACACACTTACATAATGTATAACACCATAAGCTTTTAACACGTGCTTTTATGGATTCTAAATGATTAAATATGCCATATTTGTCAATTGTGATATTCATATCAGTCGAAATATGTCCTCCGCATTTACCCATCTGTGCAGTTAACACACACACACACACTAGTGATTACTAGGGGGCTGTGGTGCAAACGTGCCCAACCCGGCGCCCGGGGAGCAGTTGGGGTTAGGTGCCTTGCTCAAGGGCAACTCGGTCACGGCCTCAGTCCTGGGAATCAAACCCACGACCCTTCGGTCTCAAGACCGGTTCCCTAACCACCAGACCATGACTGCCCTTGCCTTCTACTGCAAATAATCAGAACCATCTGAACACCCAGACCTGTTCGTTTGAATTAGATTTCAAAACATTTAAAGCTTTTCATGGTTTTATGGAGGTATTTTGGGCTTAATTCAATGAAACACTAAGGAGGAGGAGGGTACCTCCCTGATAATCAGCTTGGTCTAAAGAGCGGCCCGTGTTCTGGTTTCTAGTAGCAGGCAGTGACTAGCAAATGGTGGTGCAGTATTGCGCGTTTCTCTGACCAGGATTTGTTTAGGAACAATAAATGTAGTATTGGGTTTCACCCATTGTTTTGTCCAGGAGTGTATATAACCTGCATGCACATACACTTAATCACACACACTTATTCCTCTTATTTGTACTGTATGCATTTAATAAGTATGTGGTGGACTGGCGACCTGCCCGTGGTGTACCCTGCCTTCGCCCAGAGATACTGGGATTGGCTCCAGCCCCCCTGTGACCCCGACTAGCGGGATTAAGCGGTACAGATAATGTATGGATGGATGGATGGATGCATTTACTAAGTAAATGAACTTTGCTGTTGTTTTTGCTTCATTGCGCTCATTGAGATTTCCATCTGAAAGGTTCTTTATGACTGGATACCTCCCCATCGGCTTCGAGTTTGGGGTTGAAATAACATATCCTGAGTCTGAGGGCACTTCATCGGGCCTTCTGAACGCTTTTGCCCAGGTAAAATGACCCTAGAGAAAATCAGCCTGGTCTGCATAGCTAATCAAACAAATCCACAGCGCTGAATGAATTTACATGTAGGAATTTACAATCTGCATATCTGGCAGCCTTCTTTTACATTTATTTGACTAAAGTGAATCTGAATGAACAGGTCCAATGTCTTCCCCCTCTCACTGTAAGGGGCAGTTAACATGGCATTGACCTTTGTTGTAACTCATCTGTCTAGGTGTTTGGAATCATTTTCACTCTCATTCAAGGCAAGCTTACCTCAAACTACAACCCACAGGCTGGAAACATGTTTCTTTGTGCCTGGATATTCCTTGGCATCATTCTAACAGGTCAGTTTTTCAATGTTTCCAATGATCTTCTGTCGTGTCATAAGATGGCTGTCTGTGTATAACTGTATATAATTGTGTGTTGCACTCATATTGATGGATGATCATTTTTTTTTTCTTCTTTTCAGCAATGATCAAATCAGAGCTGAAGAGACATGGTGTCAATATGGGCAACAGCACAGGGCAATCGGTAAGAAGCATGTTTCTGTTTTTATGTTGATGTTTCTATTTCTCTTACAGCTTTTACCTTATAGAAAAGTATCATGCAAAAAATGTGCAGCTAGCCAGTCTGCCATTTGTGGAAGAATGAATTGTTCAGAAGAAGTGATTGAACAAAAGAGAAATCTAAATCAAATCAGTATTTGGCAAAATATTATTAAGGTAAAAACCATCTTTTGCCTTCAAAACAGCTTCAGTTCTTTCAGGAACACTTACACAGTCAGGGATTCTGTAGGATTCTAGTTAGCTGTATGATTAATCAATTACACCAAACGTGATAATGATCCTTCTCATATGTAGTGTGACATTTACTGGAACTCAGACTGCTGTGTCTCAGCACCTGCCGGGTTAAAGTTCAGGAGGTGGGAGACTGTGTCATACATCATAGTAACACTGAGAAGATGCACAAAGAAACGGACACCATTGAGGACGGTAGATGCACTGGTCACCAAGGAACGATACATTATGCTACAATCTCTTCAAAGTCAGATGTTCAGCAATGTCATCAGGTCATAACTGGCAGAAACCAGTGGGACGCAGTTCAACGGTGGAGCGTGGCGGAGGTTCAACGGTGGAGCGTGGCGGAGGTTCAACGGTGGAGCGTGGCGGAGGTTCAACGGTGGAGCGTGGCGGAGGTTCAACGGTGAAGCGTGGCGGAGCTTCAACGGTGAAGCGTGGCGGAGCTTCAATAGTAAAACATGGTGGAGGTTCCATGCAAGTTTGGAGCTGCATTTCAGCAAATGGAGTTGGAGATTTGATCAGAATTAAGTGTCTCCTCAATGCTGAGAAATACATGCAGATACTTATCATGCAATAACAGGGAGACATCTCCCTAGGAACCTTCTTCAGTGTAAAATCAAAGTGAAAGTAAAATTGATTTGTACAGTGCTTTTTGTCAACATGTCACAAAGCAGCTTTGCAAACGCATGGATCCAAATCCCTAATGAGCAAGCCGGTGGCGACAGTGGCAAGGATAAACTTCTTAAGCTTGGGAGGACCAAGACTCAAAGGGAACCCATCTATCACTGAGTGGCCCAGCTAGTAGCAGGACAGAAGTAATACAGAAGAACAAGTTGTCCTGGAAGTGATGACCTGGACCCCACATTACCTTCCACATCATTGGGTCTCTCTGGGACTACATGAAGATTTCAGCACTTCCACATCCACAGATTATCTGTGGTTAGTTTTCCAAGATGTTTGCAATAACCTCCCTGCAGAGTTCCTTCAAAAACTGTGCAAGTGTACCTAGAAGAACTGATTCTATTTTGAAGATATATCACTCCAAATATTTAGATTTGAAATATTTGATTTAGTTGTCTTTCTTGATAATTCAATTAGTATTTTGTTACAAAAATAATGACCTATAAGATTTTTTTTATATTTCCACACTGTGGTGTGTAAGTTGTAGAGGCAAAATCGTAGTGAAGTACACAATGTGTCCAGAGAAACAGGACATTTGGGACAAATGTCCGTCATCAGCAGTGCAAGCAAAGTGCTTTATGCTTGAATCACTTTGCTTGCACATTTCTCTCTTTTTCATATATATATAGCAAAGCAAAGCATTTCAAGCACTTACATATTTCTTTGTCATATATCTGACAGATATATAGTAAAACTAAATATGTGAACATACACATTGTAAATGCATACATAACAGGCTATGCTGAAACTGTCTTTGATGAAGTTCTTCTGAATTACATTGTACTGCTGATGAAGCATGTAGTTCCTACAAACACAACAGTGGGTCTAACAGTGAAAATAAGATGGCGGAGACTTGTTAGCGAGCACAGTGTAATTTGCATAAAAGTCAATAGGTTTCTCATGTCGTTGATCAGCCATTTTAGTGAAATGGTTTCTAGCCTAGTTGAGGAGGTTGGTGGAGCATCTCAATTAAAGTTAACCCTTCACATTCCACCCTGATAAGGTTCCTACCGAGTGCCCAGCAGAGAAGGTGTCCAACGGCGTCACACTGGAGTCCTCTTCTGGGTTATCACGTGAGACATCACTATAAACACACTGCAACTCTGTCATACGAGATGTTGCTATAAACCCACTGAATCGACACACTTCTGATCACTTCCAAAGGAACAAATAAACACACCCCACACCTTAGCAGGGTGCTTGATCTTTATTTGTTTTGTTTGTGTTTTTGTTTTTTTTTTGTTTTTGTGTTGTAATTTTAGGTTTATCAATTGGCTGAAAATATACCATATTACAAATATACCAATTACCATTAAAGCACATAATATTGTTTACAGAAGACCATGAAGATTACAGAAAACCATCTCAGAAAGACTGAGAAATAATAAGAAAATAATCTGTCTTGTATGAGTGTTAATTATACCCACAATGCACTGTAATCCTTTCACGTTGGCCATTATGCTGTATTCTGTTTGCTAGTTAATACTACTTGGCATTACAATAAGTATTGAGGTTAACATTGTAAACCTGCTGCTGTCTCTGTCAATTTATTTGAAGTTCTCAGAATGTTCTTGGTCAGGCCAAGTTCATGAGTGTAGGAGAGACCTAACCTAAAACATGACTGTAAGAGAGTGCTGACCCTAGTTCATAGAAAAAACATGACTGTAGGAGAGAACTAACGCTAGTTCACAGAAAACGGCTATTGTCTCGAGTCTTATTATATGTAGTAGGACTTTTCAACATAGAAAACATCCAGCAACACTGGACCAGGATTTTACTATTAGCCATAATGGAGCTGATTTGTGAGGATTCACTCTTAACCCAGTAGTTAAATCTAACCCTAGATTAAATCTAACCCTGGGGTTAACTCTAGGGTTATGTATTATACTTAAGATACATAGGGAAGACAACTACTCTGTTTACATGGCATCAGACAGATCGATCTTATGTGCGCTACTGATTATTTTACAGCAATGCCTTACGTTTAGGATTGTAGAAAGAATGCTTAATCTGCTACTGCATAAGTGTGGCACTTTTAGTGACTGCGATGTTAGAAATCATTAGGTGAACATATACTTCCTTTCTTAACTCTTGTCATTTCATTTGTATATTTATTTATAGTAAATTTTGACGTAAATGTGCGTGCTTGATAATATGTGAGTGGTCACATGCTCATGATTGGTCACAAACGTCCTCCTTTAAAAGGCTGATGGCAGGACAAAGGAGTCACGTAGGACACGAAAGCACATATCAGTGCCATGCATCCGCACAATTCACCCAGGTGTCTTTGAACCAAAGCACATGTCTTTCTACCTGGAAAAGAGCTGAGCTAATCACAGAGTTAAAGATGATAACTGAATTTGACACATCAGAGGTGAAGGTACCTCTGAGGATTTGGTACTTCTAAACAATCTTGTCCTGCAGGAGAGTGACATGTGGGAGGTGCTTAGAGTATGTTCAGTAACATCATAGTATGTTCAGTAACAGTACTCAGTACTTCAGTGGAATCCATTTCAAACCAGCACAAGTTGCTTTTTATTGACGGCTAATTAACTTTAGATTCACGGCATTGTGTAATTTCATGTCGTTGTGAGACTTTTGTGATTTAACTTTATTACTAAGATGAACTAATGTTGCACTGATCTAAAACTTTTATAATGCTATTTTGGGATTTTTTATTTTTGTTTTTTAATCTAAATTTTGTATGTTAACTGTATATTTATGCTAATTTAATGGCTTTTATTTATTGATTTGAAAACTATATTTTGACTGACTACAGCACAGTGGTCATATTTTTGTCACTGACCTCAGTGGTCCGAATCAACAAATTGCAACTGTTATTGACTACACATTAGGTTTGTTGTATTAATATACTCCAAATTATAACTAATATTTAAGCAAATTAATGTGATTATCCACATCACCAAAGGACCATCAGAAAACTCTGTTTTGATCTCATGTGCAGTATCACATGGATAAGAAGGTTAATAGAACTGATTGATCATGAGTGTTTGTGGTTACATGTGTTTTATTCAGTATGTCATTCTGCAGTGCGTGTGTGATTTTATTCCACATTTCATCAATAAAGGTAACACCAAACTGGGTCATATTGTGTGATCATTGCATTTCTTGAGCTTTTCATGTTCCTGATATTGCTATTTCTTTGGGTCGCTGCATTTATTGCCATCATCACATCCCCCTTCTGCTGTTTGTCCATCAGTTCTATGTCTGGTTGGTAATGACCATTTTGTCAGTCTATCTAGTCCCACAGAAGCTCAGTCATTCTCAACCACTTTCAAGGGTGTGTCTCACTGACCTTGTTAATTGTGCCTGTAGTTGTGTGGAATTCATCTGGCATTTATCATCCGGTTCCACAGGGCACTGTTCACATTGAAGCAGTCATCAGTGTGGGATGTGACCAAAGGACTTCCACTTCTATGCCTTTCTGTGTGTATATACACTATATTGCCAAAAATATTCGCTCACCTTCCTTGAATCACATATGAGCTTAAGATCCCATTCCTAATCCATAGGGTTCAATAGGACGTTGGTCCAGCCTTCGCAGCTAGAACAGCTTCAACTCTTCTGGGAGGGCTGTCCACAAGGTTTAGGAGTGTTTATGGGGATTTTTGGCCATTCTTCCAGAAGCACATATGTGAAGTCATATATTGATGTTGGATGAGAAGACCTGGCTCTCAGTCTTTGCTCTAATTCATCCCAAAGGTGTTCTAAGGGTTGAGGTCAGGACTCTGTGCAGGCCAGTCAAGTTCATCCACACCAGACACTGCCATCCAAGTCTTTATGGACCTTGCTTTGTATACTAGCACACAGTCATGTTGGAAGAGGAAGGGGCCACCTCCAAACTGTTCCTACAAAGTTGGTAGCATCATGGTAGCATGGAATTGTCCAACATGTCTTGGTATGCTGAAGCATTCAGAGTTCCTTTCATTGGAACTAAGGGGCCAAGCCCAGCTCCTGAAAAACAACCCCACACCATAATCCCCCATCCACCAAACTTTACACTTGTCACAATGCAGTCAGATAAGTACAAAACAGTCTGCATGCCTAGGTGCTTAGTTTACATATGTGGTCATGGAAGTGATTGGAACACCTGATTCCGATTATTTGGATGGGTGAACGAATACTTTGGCAATATAGTGTATATTTTTTCCCGTACTCTAGCGCCCTCCAGCGCTTTTCGTTAACTATTATACTATTAGATTATAGTTTCAGTATGCTATTCAAGTACTGTATACCTATTCTGATATGTTAGATTTGTGGGGTCATCCAATTCTTACTTCAGAATGTGATCGTTCACGCAATTTAAAATGAAGACTAAATTAGCCTGTCAATATCTAAAATGAAACTTCTAGTAGGCTATAAGGAAATGGAAACGATTTTGAGACTAATTTAGAACGTCAAGCAGTGGAGTCAGAATCAATGTATTTGAAAATATTGTATTGAAGATGAACCGCTGTTATTTTAAATCGTTTGTAAAAATACATTTTACGTCTTTTAACTGAGAAGAAAGCTGTGTAATAAGATACATACTTTAAATTCCATATCATGACGACAAGCTCACTTGTATTTTATAGGTATAACCTAAAATAGACCTAACCTTCATGTATCATTAATAATTTCTCAGGTCTTTAAATGTTTGCAGAGCAAGCTTTAAACGCTTTTTAACATCACTGCACAAATTGAGGTCGATGAATTAACAAACGGATAAGTTTTAACGACAAACCTCATTGGACACCAAAACATTAAGCACGCCCTCTTCCGCATTCTGCACGAATGACCGACAAATCATCTGGCCTTATTTGGATTTAATCCCGCCTCCCTTTGTTGTTACGTCCAATGAAAAAAAACTCCAAAGCGTGGTTGGCTGCCCGGATACGATTAAAGAGCAACACTGTCGAATGCGTTTTGGATTAACCATCAAACGAATTGATACATTTTATACCAAAGACGTTATAACCTGTATACAAACAATGGACGCGGTGATTCAATCATTCGGTCTTTTCTAATACCGTCTGAGAGAAGATTATACCTCTTGGATGTGTATTTGTTGCAGCGGGATCCCGACGACCCTTCAGCGTTTTGTGCCAAGGGGATGAAGTTGGTCAGATGATAGCTGGACCGTCGCAGCTGTATCGGAACCGGAGTTGAGGAAGCATGTGAATGTGTATCAGTAGGGAATACACAATATGAGAGAAGCACAATATGGCATTGTTTCCCCTATAATGAAGAGGCTATAGGATCGGTACAATTTAGGTCGGTCACAGTTACCTTCTAATAATATACTCCCCATACATTCATCAAATACGTTTTCTACACGTGAAGTATTAATACAGAAGGGAACCGAATCTGTGGTGCTGACTGAATTAACGTGTGTTTGTAGCGCAACACGTATCTGGCGATGCCGGTCCATTACTAAGCGGGGAAACGCGCTGCGGGGAAAGACGCCCCCGAGGAGCAGGACCGAACAATGACTGGGCCGAGCGGCACCAACACCAGCTCCGCGGCCAAGACGGGCCGACACGGTCGCTCCAAGAGCTCCAGCGCGTACTGCCACTCCAGGTCGGGTGCCGAGTCTGCTGCATCCACCACCGCGAACAACGCCGGTCGCTCGTCTGGTGAGGAAGACGAGAAGGACGGCGGAGTTCCTTTTTATGTCAACCGGACGGGTTTTCCTATAGAGAGTGTAACCTGGGAGCGAATGTGGTCCCACGTCGCCAGAACACATCCAGATGGGCAAGAAATGGTGGATAAAATACGAAATGCAGCACACCTGTCCAAAGTAAGTCAAGGGTTCTCATACTGTCATACTTGTACATTTTTTCCTTTGGTTATTATAGACGGCTTTAAGTGTATGTGGTATTATAATCATATAATAATTCTCCCCCGTTGATTATTAGCTGTTACAGCTGAAATGTAACTTTATACAGTTAAGCATACATAGACCGCATATGCTTTTTAAGTCTTGGATATGTGACCCAAATACCACGCGGAGGCATGAAGTGTTGTCGCACGTGAGAATGGACCGGGTCGTTCACGCGCGTGGTTTCTGACAGGACACCACTTTGACTCCCGTTTCAGTTCACTCCAAGTCAGGCGTAACGGAACCTCGACGTCGGAGTAAAGCAGTAGAACTGTAAATACTGAAGCACGGAGTATATATTTGGCTATGCTGAGCCATTACTTCACTAAGATATAGGACATGGTGTAGCCTACACTAGGAGACCAATGTATCAGTCTTTAAACACAGTTCATGTAAGAGTGGGAGGAGCAGTGAACCATGTTTTCCACCCAGTTACTGTCCCTGTCTCCAAACTTTAACCCATCAATTATGATTGACGGCTGACTAGGCTGTTGAGCAACCTGGTTTAATTAAAGTGTCTCAGTAAGTATGATTTTCCTCAGGAACCATCTTGGCATTAAGTGATTGCATTCAATAAGAGTCCTCAAAGTTGACCGAGCTGAAACAGATCAGAGCTATATGAACCCTGTCCATGACCCTCAGATCTACCCATAACCCTAATCTCAACCAATATCCAAGACACTGTATCACCATACAAACTATACCAAAGGTTTTGCAAGTGTAGCAGAATCCATGGTATTTTTCCAAATGACATTAAACACACGATTTTCAAATCTTATAAGTATTAAGTAAAGAACTTTTGCATAATGTCTGCTTTAAATTGATTGTTTTATTGGTTTGTTTAAACAATTCCTTGATGCCGTTAAGGATGATCCCTGTAATTAAACTCATGTCCAGAGTCTGACCTTTCACACAACAAGCATTCAGCTTCTATGATGCATCACATGTAGGAAATCGTACGGATCACGAAATGAGAGACTAAAGGAACATGCTTCTATGTTCCTGCTGGTCTGCTATGCTGAGACACAGATTAAGTCAGAAGACACAGATTAGTCCAGGAGCCAGTGAGAAGGTATACATGTGAGTTGGTATAATTGAGTCCATTCTAGGGGGAGGGGCTTAAGCAAAATCAGTACTAGCACCAGAAACTAGAGAGACACTTTACATTGACCAGTAGAGCTAAGAAGTTTTACTTCATTTAAAATGCCAGAAATCAGGATTTAGATTCAAGTCAGCTGTGCCATGTTTATATGACCAGGGGCCCACGTGTGTATGGCCAGGGGTCCATGTGACAGCATTTGGCTGCATTTCTACTTGGGAAGCAGACTAAAGCATCAGACCAGATGCAGAGTCTAGATCAGATTGGTAGAACTGTTGTGCCAAACTACAGGTCAGAGATCTGTGGGTGTAATTTGGGGTGAAGAATGCCCTCAGTGACCTTAAACACAATCTACAGTAACGTAAGCAGATTCAAGGCATTCCTGTAGCTGGAAGTCTAGCATTACATAGAAGCAAGAAAAGAATACAAAATTCAAGTTGCTGTGGTAACAAATGTGATGTTAATGAGCAGTGAGGTGTGGCTAGGCAGTACCAGGTAGGTCAGGCTTCAGAACACTGAGTTGTGAAGCAACACCTGTAAAACACCTGTATAACAACACCTTACACAACACTTGTACAACACCTGTATAACAACACCTTACACAAGACCTGTACAACACCTGTAGAACAACACCTTACACAAGACCTGTGTAACAACACCTTACACAAGACCTGTACAACAACCCCTGTATAACAACACCTTACACAACACTTGTACAACACCTGTATAACAACACCTTACCCAAGACCTGTACAACACCTGTATAACAACACCTTAACCAAGACCTGTACAACACCTGTATAACAACACCTTACACAAGACCAGTACAGCAACACCTGTATAACAACACCTTACACAAGACCTGTACAACAACACCTTACATAAGACCTATATAACAGCTCAAGTAATTCTGTTGGAAAACATGGTTTGTATGACTTTTTTCTTTGTTGGTTGGTTGCTGTGGTGTGAAGTCACTAATGTTAGTGGTTCGTACTACTTTGGTATCAATATGTACTGCACATATTGCATTATACATTGTACTGCATTATTTTGTTTTTCTGGCTTTCAAGCCGTATGTTCTTTAAATGTGAAAGACACAATATCCCCAACGTTTTGAACAATCTCTATTCCTCCGGACTGCAGAAGAGCGGTCTCCACTTCAGCAGTGACACAGATGTATTTATTGTGAGCAGGATTTTCAGTTTTGCTGTTTCACAAGCTTTGATGTCATGCTTTGTGATGTGTTACCGTGCTTCTGTGGAGACCTGTCTTCCAGTAGGATGTTTCAGAAAGAGAAATCTATACATTTTTCTTAGACTGACTGTTAACCTTTCTCTCCATTTTGAGTAAAGGCCTGTTAGCACAGTATTATCCAGAGCATTCATATCCCATTGGCTAAAATATGACTGAACTTGGCTGAATGTTTCAAGCCATCAGTGTCTTAGATGAGTCCACGTTCAACTCTCCCTCCTTTGCTGCAAGCCTGTTTGAGGCTCATCATGTCGCTGTTGGTTATCATTAATGCATTATTTCAACTTTAACTGTGAAGGCATAGTGTCCAAAGCAAAGCCCTTGTTTGTTCTTTCTCTGTTTTGTTTTGTTTGAATGTCTCTGGGTCCTCTCCTTTATGTGTTTTAAACCTCAGTGGGATTAATGTGCTTCGGAGGTTTAATGTCCTCATGAACGTGCTCAGTATGTGTCTGATCCTTCCCCAGCAGCCTGTACCATCGGTCCCAAACTTCAAGCCATCCACGTCAGTCCCCGACTGGCTCCACGCCGTCCAGAACTACATGAAGAATCTGCAGTATCCTTGATGCACTCCAGCCATACAGATATTTCCTAGTTCCAGATCCATGGATGCCTCCACACAGGCAGCTTGAGGTGCAGAAAATGCCTGTTTGTAACAATGTTACTTTAATTCGGCCTGTTGCTCTGTGTGCTTCAGATGCACAAACATTTTTTGATATAAAGCCCATAATGCAGTATGATATACTTGGGCCAAGACAATGAATTATATCTTACTGTCTGATGTTCCACCCTTTGCTACAAAAGCTTCATATCTGAGAAAAGTAGACAGGATGTAGACAGGATGTTACTTTCAGCTGTGGCCAAATGATTCACGATAAAAATATCTTTCAAAATGAGTCCTGCATTCCTGTGTACCAGTCCTTAACCCTTGACAGATACAACCACACAGGAACACAGTTTTTCGAGATTCGTAAAACCAGACCTTTGTGCGGGTAAGATACATCATCACTGTGACATGTTCAGCCTCATCTGTTCAAACTCCTCAAACCCTAAATCTTAACAAATTAGGCCAGTGAGTTCTGGTCAGTGAGTTGTTTATTACTATCTAACACTCCTGTTTCAGTCTGGAGACCTCAGACCTGCAGTTTGAGATGGGTGGATAGTATGCATAGTTATGATGGGTAGTTATGATGTGTAGATTGATGGGTAGTTATGAGAACTATAATGGGAAATATGGACAGATAATGTATAGATTGATGGGTACTAGTGACTTGGGTGAATTAGTTGTGAGTGAAGTACTTGTGATGAAGTAAACAATGTAATGATGCTGGTGAGAAGTTAAAATGCATGATGACAAAATTACTTGGATGTGAGTTTATGTGGATTGTGTGGATGTGAGTTTATGTGGATTGTGTGGATGTGAGTTTATGTGGATTGTGTGGATGTGAGTTTATGTGGATTGTGTGGATGTGAGTTTATGTGGATTGTGTGGGTGTGAGTTTATGTGGATTGTGTGGATGTGAGTTTATGTGGATTATGTGGGTGTGAGATTTTGTGGACGCGAGTATGTGGATTTTGAGGATTTGAGTTTATGTGGATTATGTATATGCGAGTTAATCTGCTCTCCTTTTCATCTAGGTTGATGGAGACTGCCCGGGAGATGATCCGGGAATCCCTCCCCATTAAATGCCTGGAAGCAGTTATCCTTGGAATGTATCCTTTACTGCTTAGACCACTTCAAACAGCTCCTTCCTTTGATACTGTAGATGTTTTTGGTTTCCTGGTAGAGTTCTTGGGTTATATAACAAGAGTGCAATATTTTGAGGATTGATTCCAGCTGCCCTGGAAAAACCTCTCCGAGATTAACGGTATACGATTACCACCCAGGAATAAGATGCCGATGTCACAGGTTCATTGCTCAATTAAACGTAACCTTAGCAAATTAACATTTGGGTAATAGAAGGAATTGGGGCTTTCATACTTTGCATCATTTAGTAACATATACCAGAAGATTGAGATTGATATTGATATGTACAGTAATTAGTCATAGCTGGATTATAAGAGTGCATTGTGCTGTCAAAGCAATTAAGACAAAATGTAGAGGTTGAGTGTTGACAGATTTATTTTTCAGCAATGAACTATAATGACAAAACAGAACCATTAGAAGTATGAAAGCCAAGATCCAGGCTGCCAATGCGTGCTGGGTGTTGGCTACTGAATCTCACCCAGCTTTGACCATAACATAACACTGCTAATCCGAACACTGCTAATGACCAAGCAGAAAACGAACGAGTGTTATTATAGCTTGACCACTTGGCAAGGTTAATAATATAATAACAACAACAACAGTAATAATAATAATAATAATGTCCTTAGAGGAATCAACGAGAGCTGTGTTATCACCCTAGTAATGAATAAAGGACTCGCAGGGTTACATTTCCACTGAAGGACAGCTGAAACTGTGATCATTGTTTTGTGGTGCAGAACAAGTCTGACTGTTTTGGTGAAAGTTTATCCACACCGGCTACGTTCACAGCTTCATACCTACTGAGGTACCATCGGTACTATCTACACCACACCCAGTATCCACCTCGCTAATAGAGCTTCATTTCAACTGCTAATGAAGCCCTTACCTTGGACATAAGCATATTGAGCAACAGAGAGCCATTTAAATGAAGTTTCGCTTTTCAAGAGTCTTTTGGCCTCACAGAGAGGTTTCTTTCACGGTCACTCTGCCCGTTCACCCTAGCCGTAGGGTTCTCTGGCTCAGCTGTTGCTAGGAAACTGTGTCAGAGTGAAGTTAGAATCAGCTCATATAGGAAGACAGGCTGTGCTGGTACAATTGGTTCATTTATGAAGACAGACCCGTGCTGGTAGAATATTTCAGCTTATTGAAAGTGGGCAGAAGTAAAGGAATAGTGATCCCATTAGGTCCCATTGTATGAGAGATTCATTTAGGTCCCATTGTATGAGAGATTCATTTAGGTCCCATTGTATGAGAGATTCATTTAGGTCCCATTGTATGAGAGATTCATTTAGGTCCCATTGGATGAGAGATTCATTTAGGTCCCATTCCGTTAGTGGCATAAGTGGCAAAGGAACAATGTTGAAAATGCATATATGTAAATAAATGTTTATAAAAAACTAGTACACAAATGTTGTGAAGAAGTTGCTGTTTTTATGTAAACCCTTCATATGAGCTCATCAGAATTACCGGTACATTAATTTCAATCTCAAAAGGATAAGTTTCACTAAGCTTGTTTCAGCAAAACAGATCTATCCCAAATCACAAACCCTGTGCTGGTTGACACCAGATAGGAAGAACAGTGTCCTTTTGCTTTGTAAGAAAATTAAATGCAAAATGGTGTTTTCTCCTTCAGTGGAATTGATAAGAACAGGCAGTGGCATCTGTGTCTAACCCTATAGTAACACACAGTGGTTTCTGTAAACCCTATAGAAACATGTAGAGATACACAGGAATAGATCCCTGTTTCTATGGCAGTGGGATGTGCTGGACTTCACTTACGTTCCCAGCTGAGTTGCTCAGGGACCACATGGCTTTGCAGATCAGTAACGTGATCCTGTGAAGCACACGCGCCTGTGAGTGTGTGTGCGCACGTGTGTGTGTGCGTATGTGTGTGTGTATGTAAATATGCATGCGTACATGTTTGTGTGTGTCTGTGCGTACGTACATATGCATGCGCACTTATGTGTGCATGCGCGTGTGTGCCGAACACGGTACAACACCATGACCACACACATGAGAAGACGTCTCGCCAGTGAGAAGGTCAGTCTCATCTGCGTATATAACCCTACAAGCCCATTGGCGTGTGTCCATTCACTCCAGCTAGTTCTCTTCTGGAGAGACCTCATTTATACCTGCAATAAAGGGCTTGTGGACGCCTCCATTCAAACGAATGTGGTGGCGCGCTATTATGGCTCGGCCTTTCATTATTGACCATGCTTGTCCAGGTTTATCTAGATACTTCCCTTGATCCTCCTAATAGCTTTGGCCCTCATTATGTAAAGCTGTCGTCAAAGCTGTAATTTGATATCCTAGGATTCCTGCAAGAGCACTTGCAGATGGTGCACTGGAGTTGACCGTGCGAGCGTGCGTGCGTGCGTGCGAGCGAGCGAGCCTGTGCTGTATGAACAGATGGCGTGGCTATCAAGGCCTGTGAGTTGTGGAACATGCAAGTGCAGCAGAACTGTGTGAGCCCTCAGTCTGAAGTAGCAGATTGTTTGCTGTCAGGAGGGGTGGCTGTCGTAAAGCAATTGATTGTTGCTAAAGAGAAAATCGCATTTTTTCTCACTTTAACAGCTATAATAAGCTTTTGTGTTTGACTAATTGGAATTCAACACAAGAGTTCATTATCTAACAGATAATAGGTAATAGTCTTCTTTGATATTAAAGCAGTCCTTTATGGTTGAGGACTTCATGTGTTGCAGAACTTTCAGAGAATGTTCCTCATATATGAAGTGAGCATTTTTGTATGAGGTGTTCATTCAAATCACTAAAGGGACACAAAGGTGCTGCTACTCCCTGACTGTGTCTCTGATCTACAACGTCAGAATCAGAATCGCCTTTATTGTCATTATAATTTACATTACAATGAAATTTGATTCTCCTCCAAGGTGCTTGCCAGTACAGTAAATACACACACAACATAAAACATAAATCTATAAGTTGAGGTAGTGCCACATATACATGGTTCGTAGATTGCTTGCGTGATATTTTGAATATTGCACAAGCTATATACAATGTATGTTACAAGTATTGCACATATTGCACGTGGGAAGTATTTACATGGCATAGGAATTTACATTATTGCCGTTATTTACATGTTATTTAGTGCAGTGATGGCTCTAGGGTAAAAGCTGTCCCTGAGCCTACTTGTACGGGTTTTGTGCAACCCGCACAACGTCTCCCCTCTCTTCTGTCCTGCCCTATTATCTCTCTCCCTCTCTTCTGTCTCTCTCTTCCTCTCTCTTCTGTCTCTATCTCTCTCTTCTCTCCCTCCCTCTTGTCTGGAGTGATGCGTACTGCCTTCTGAGTCCTCGGCTCTGCCGACCCTCCCGTGTGGCTGTGTTATCCCCCGTGGCAGTGCTGTCTTGTGCAGTCATGCTGCATTTAGTGCTGACACCAGTTACATAAGACCTAAGGCAGGATGCTGCAGACAGCACCAAACCAGCCTGAGGAGAGGAGGCGTCTAGACTAGTGTCTACTGATCTACCACTCGCACTACTATAGTGTCTACTGATCTGCCACTCGCACTACTATAGTGTCTACTAATCTGCCACTCACACTACTATAGTGTCTACTGATCTACCACTCGCACTACTATAGTGTCTACTAATCTGCCATTCGCACTACTATAGTGTCTACTGATCTACCACTCGCACTACTATAGTGTCTACTAATCTACCACTCGCACTACTATAATGTCTACTAATCTACCACTCGCACTTCTATAGTGTCTACTGATCTGCCACTCGCACTACTATAGTGTCTACTGATCTACCACTCACACTACTATAGTGTCTACTGATCACATTACTAAAGTGTCTACTGATCACATTACTAGTTCCCCGCTCCTCTCTAACAGGATCACAATATTCATAGCTATACATGTCATGACATATTAGCCCCCTGCATGGTGGCTCCACCTGTAGCATCAATTACATATCTAATCCAAGAGTATAGTGAGTAAAGTGAGTATAGTATGGTTAGGTGCACGACATGCTATAGTAGTCTGATATGACCTCCATAACCTCTTGCATCAGAGAAAATGTCTCTGACCACTGGACTACGTCTGTATCACTCATGTCCCAGAACCCTTGACCCCGCCTCCAGCTACCTGACCAATGGCCTGGCGTCAGTGGAGCGCTTCCCCATCAGCTTCAGGACGCAGTTCTCCGGTCACCACTTCCACCACGTGGTGCTCGGCCTCTACTGCAACGGCCGCTACGGAACGCTGGGCATGAGCCGCCGCGCCGACCTCATGGACAAGACCCTGAGCTACCGCACGCTGAGCGAGCTGGTCTTCGAGTTCGAGGACTCCTACCGCCGCTACCAGCACAGCGTGAAGAAGGTGAAGATCGGCCTGTACGTGCCTCACAATCCGCACGTGTTCCAGCCCATCGAGTGGAAGTACCTGGTGCTGAACCCCTGCAGGCAGGGCCACGAGGACATGCGCAAGGAGCTGGAGAAACACGGCCGAGACATGAGGATGAAGGTGGGGACATGCCCCGCCCACTTCAAACATGCCCCACCCACATGCCCTAGCTGTACAGAAACCGTCCTGTCTGGTTAGGACCTAGTTGCTCAGATATTTACTTTTTTCTGGGGATACATTACCATTTAAAACATCTTCCTGTGTTCAGGCCTTGCATTCTGTGGCTCATTCTGTTGGTATTCTCCTTGTCCCTCTATTTATCCCTTTGTCCCTCTATCACATTTCCCACCATGTAAAATACACCCATATTATCTCGATCACATTCCCCAGACATTTGAAATCTGCTGTACTGTGATCTGCGCTTGGCTAGAAAGAATATTCAGCTAAAGTATATATTCAATTCAATTCAAAATCTGCCCTTAGCCTTTGGCCCAGTCTGGTCCAGGAGCATCATGGGAAGTGAGTGTGACCTTGGTCAGCTGTCCACAGCACATGCACATCATGGAGCTGATCCTCAGATGTTCAGTTCAAGTTCTTTTTATAGTGGTTAAAAAAACTCCATCCCTTACACAATCCAAAACCCTTTGGCATTGTGGCCAATAGAAGCAATGTTTTTAAACATTTTGCTTTTGGTAGATTCCCTGACACTAACCGTAACCCATAACCCATAATGCGTTGCCCTAAACCATTACCCATAACCCTTACCTGCAAATGCCTTCAACAGCCTGCCAGGTGCAGGTCCTGACTGTGAAGGTAAAGAACCTTCCTGTTCATGTTCTCAGAGCAGGAAATGCTTCAGCCACCACTGCCACCCCACAGGGCCACATCACGGGGCAGAATATGTGAAAAGGCCAGACTCACACTCGTGTTTTCAGCATAGCTTCAGTAACATGGACCGGCAGATCAGATCTCGGCTCTGGTTGCACTGAAGCCACTGTACATGGTTCTAATTGTGAATGCTCTGGATGCATTTGAGATCAGATTCTTCCATGCTGTATTTGAAACAATGATCCTGGGATCAGGAGGAACTTTGAGGAGAATTCAGTATGGGTGTGTGTCTAATACACAAATGAGAGAGTTCAGTAAGGGTGTGTGTCTAATACACAAATGAGAAACACTGGTGAGTGTTTTGGAGGGCACCTGACGGGACCTGTACACACCTGACGGGACCTGTACACACCTGACATGATCACTCCAGGTGTGAGCCGATGTGCTGTGCTGAGCATATCTTCATCCTTCACTAAGTTTTGCGGGCCTCACGAAAAATCATTTTTTTCTGAATATTTATACAATGAATAACCTTGTAAATGTGGTCTATTCAAGCACTTAAACAGACACAACTTAATATAAAGCATTATATGTATGCAAATGTCCAGACAGGAAAGATTATCAAAGAAAGAGACAACTATAAATATGATAATATTGTGCAGAGAATGCCACCATCAGTCATTTACCTGTGAATACATAAATACCTGACAAAAAGGATTGATGGCCTATAGTTACACTTGTAGAGTAGGTTGTAAGAGGTAGTAGTACCTCTTAGACTAGTAACCCAGTATTTCCTGATCAGTTTTTTAATCAATTTAGTAGTGACTTCATTCAGTTGATCTGACTAATCAGCAAACTAATGTGTCTCCTTTCTGCGTATGGCGCGTATGGTCACTATGCTGTGATCTTGTGTGTTTTACACCACGCCGCTCTTTTGTTGCAGATTCTGAAGTCATCCAGTGCCCAGTCCCCAGTTAAGGAGCGGACCAGGGGGAAGTCTTTATCGCCCCGGCGACAGAGAGGTGTAAGCCCACAGGGACACCAGCACCTTCACAGAAGGGACAAATCGTAAGTACTATGCTGGTTCTTACACCATTACATATGATGTACCATTACACATTATGTATTCTAATAATACTAGTAGTATTACAACAATCTTCAGTCTTTGGCTTTGAGAGGGCACATCTGAGCAAAGAGTCTCATTACCTGGCCTGCCTGAGAGCAGACTGCACAATCACAGAAGTTAATTACCTGAGATAATTTCATTTAAGGCTGACATATTTTCACTCATCATTATAATATGGTGGTGGTCATTGCCCTGTAGTAGTAATTATATGTTGAACATCTTTTAGTAGTGAGTTATTTTGTAACACTGAACCTTGAGTTCAGATTATTCAGATGTGTTCTATATAATTAGATTAAATAAGTGCCCACAGAGCACAGCCCTGGAGATCTGTCTCCCAAACAGAGGTACTATTCTGCACCTCTGCCCTAATCACATGCGTGTTGGAGGTCTTGCTTAACTGTATTAGTTGTATTAGATCATTAGTTTTGTGGGAGAAAGTCTTGTCTCCTGTTCCTCACTGAAATACACAGACTGGCTAAAGCACTTACTGCAGTATCCCAGAAACAGTGACATGAACATTGGTACATGAACACTTTGAACACAAAGATGATATTATCAGTAGTTAAGGCTACCACTACCAGCAGGTTTAATGGTATTTCAGTTCAGTGTGTTAGCATGCCTTTGAAGTCATAATTGTCTGTCCTAAGAACATATTCAACTCTTAACGCTTCTGATCTTGATCCAGCTTGAGGGGAGCATGAGAGCTTGTGACTGGTGCTATTTCAATTCTTTTCACACCCACCTCTCAGACTTGTCACATGGTTGGAGATGTTAATTGTGAAGGGAAGGGCCACGGCTATACACCACGTACTGAACTGTCATCCACACCTGCAATTACTTCTTAAAACTAGAGAGAGAGAGAGCAAGAATAGCAGCAGACATTTCCATGACCACATGCTTTACCTTTCATAAATTATCTTTCTGTGTGATTTTGAGAACTACTGCAGAGCTGAAGTGTATTTTTGTGGTGTGCCCAGCTGAGCGTTTGACATGATCTGAATAAATACTATGCTATTTATTTATTGCTATGTTATTGGAACATCTAGGAGATCCCACAGATCTCCGAAACAACATCAGAAATCTCTCTCCAGAAGAGTGCAGTTCTGGAAACTGTTCAGATATTACACAGGACCCTCAAGCTCACAGACCTCTTGAAGGAAACAAAGCTTTGGAAATTTGCAAACAGAGGCATTCCAGTGATAGTCTGTTCTCAATAGTGTGATTAGAGGTGATTTGTGCAGTAACTGGTTCAATTATCCATGCAGTGACCATATACTGCTTGTTGCCCAGAATCTTTATTCTTCCAAAACCAATTAATTTCTAACCTAACACATGCCAGTAATAACGCATTTGTATTTATATTCACCATGTCTTGCTGCAGAGATAGACTGATAGACCTACAGGGGGGCAGATCTCATCGACCTGCCTTTCAAACTGCTCCTGAAGATTTGAAATGGCACAAAAGCATTGCCATATAAACTCCATTACCACCTTTCTGGAGATAGCCTCAATAAAGCTCTCCCCCCACCCCCCACCCCCCCTCTGTTTTTATGTGTGCTTGCAGGCCTGCCGTCCTAAGCAGAAAACCAGCAGAGCTCAGCACTCTGAGCGATGGCTACCAGATCCGTATCTGAGGGTGGTCCTGTATCTGAGGGTGATCCTGTATTTGAAGCTGTGCAGCTCTTTGACCCTCTGCCTCCCCACGCCACACAGACACTGTACCCACTCGGCCGTGGCTGTTCACAGGCGTTGTGTCAGACCCTATGTTATATGTTGACTGACTGAATAACGCTATCAGGATGATAGCAGAAACATTAGGCCTAGATAACTAAAGGAAAATATCCACCTGCTTATGGAGGACACTGTATGTGAGCAAGTGTTCCAGACAGCAGTGTTTGAAGAGCACAAAGAGTGCACTGAATATTAAAATTGAAGGAGACGTTTGAAACAGGGCGATGGTGACATTACTGTATCTGCATTCTTTTTGGTAATATTAGGTGAGATTTAATCTACATGGGGAAACCATGTTTTTAGAAAACCTTGATCACAATATGTAACTTATATATGCAAATTAAAAGGGAAACAAAACTATTTTAGTCTTTTAAGGTTAAAACATAAATGTGGAGTTGAGAGTCAGGGTTAATGCCCCGTGACAAAGATGCAGACTTTTTTTACACACAGAGAACATTAAATGTTTTTGATATGTATTTTTAATCACTTTCCCTTTGGGGTAACTGTAAGCAAGATGACAATTTGGAAGCCTCAACATGTATTACTAGCAGCATTAAGGAAATGTGTGCATTGGAACACATTTATTTATGTTTTTAAAATTCATATACATTTCAGTGATTAACAACATATCAGTGAAAATCAGTGGTGGAATTCACTGCATTTTGTATTTTTTCTGTGCTTATTTAATCCACAAGTGAGCCATCACATCAGCTCCTCTGAGATGCATCAGGCCATTGTTAATGCTAACGCTAACATCTGAGATGCGTAGCCATCAGACCAGTGTTAACGCTAACGCTAATGTTTCATGCCACACCATGTTCACATCACTTGCCTTCACTCTACTGGTGAATAAACTATGCACGCCCTACGAAGGCCAAAGTCTGTCTTCCTGACAGTTGTAGCAGTTCAAAGTTAGCATGGTGGACCTCTGTATTCGTACTGGTTCTAATAATAGAGAAGTACTTTACCTGAACAATAGACTTAAACACAAAATAAACTAGCATGGACCAGTTAGCATTGGCTGACTTGTATATTTCTACCTGGTTCTAACTAGCACGTATCCATCACTGTATTATAAGTTAATGAACCACACAAGTGCCAGACCCACATCAGCATCATGTTTGTCTATTACCTTGATGTGTTTTCGTATGGTCACGTAACCCATACAGAGCAACCTTACCCCCACACATAACCCCCTGCCCAATCAGGCTGGTACTTTGCTTTCTGGTAAATACTGATTCATTGCAATCTGTACGTCCCAATCATGATCAGATGTGTGTGATGTATATGATATGTTGTCATAGAAGTAAAAAATGAAGTGGTAGTCATAGAAACCAAAAGCATGTAACAGTGTATGACTTGGACTGTATCTCTTACTGGAAATGCTACAGACTCTGATTTGAAGGTGCTAATAAGATAGGAGATCTGTACTGCATTCATGACTGGTGTGGTTAGTCGCCTTCCACTGGGTCAGTGTTGAATAATTTTTAGTTTACATTTTCTTTGTTGATAAAATATTTCACTTTTATATAGAAACTGAAACCTTTCATGTCATTTGAGTGTTTTACAAGTTTTATAGCTGAAGAATTATTCTCCACACTCTGGTTCAGAAGTACTGCAAAGACTTATTAGAAATGTAATGAACGTGATTTATTGAGCACATCAAATATAAATGACTGGGAGAGAACTAGTTAGGGTAAGGTCGGGGTTGAGGTTAGGGTTAGGGTAGGATTAAAGTTAGGGTTAGACCCTTCGTCTGGTGCTCCAGTATTGACAGCCTTATGAACCTACTATTATTTGCACTTCCATGATGGCTAAAATGTCTCAATATTCTATAAAGTAGTTTGTCTGCTGCATATGGAAGTGCTATGGTACAGTGAATAGAGAAGAATAATTGCAACATTAACCCTAACACCTAACCCTAAACCCTGAATAGTTAAGACTAGTGAAGTCAACACTAACCCTAAACCTAACTAATCTTAACTCTAAACTCAAACCCTAGCCCCAACCTTAACCTACCCCTAGCATTAAACCGTAACCAACCCTAACCCTAGCCTCAGTCAAAACCCCAAATAAAGATGAGAGGAAACCTCACAAGGGAGGCATCATGCCAGAGTTACATGAGAAACATGGTGTCTTGCACTCAGACTCTGCCGTCACAGAACCACAGTGAAGTCTTTCTGGAAAAACGCATGTCATATTTAATATGGAACATACAGAGTCACACATTTTGTTGTTTTAATGTGGTTCCAGTGGTTTACAGTTTTAGCAGGTTAATTGATTTGTCTGATGGAGTGGATCACCCTGAAGCTTCACCAGGCTGTTCCCCATGTCTCTGAACTGGCCTTTAATCTGCACTGGCTTTATGCAGTGCTTTTATATGTTAATTGGATGGTGTAATCACCCATAATAAATTCTTGTTGTAATTTGATTTTGTTGAGTGTGGCATGTTGTAAAAATAAAAGTATGTTTTTTCAGTTTTCGCTATGTCCTGTTTAATCATGCTGCTTGTGTTGAAAGTATTTAGCTGTTATTTTTACACATACATTTAATATTAAAAAATGCACAAACTGATTTTCAATATCAAACCAGTTGTTACCAAGTTATTTAGACATTAGGTTACTTAGAATTGGAGATGAGGATGATTACTGTTGAACAGTCAAAATGTCACGCAGATAAAGTGGTGTTTGAACCAAAACTATGATGTTTGGTGCAAGCATGCTGAACTGAATGGGCATGGTCCAAGCATGTTGAACTGAGTCCCACAGCAGGCAAAGTGTCCTCAAGAGCAGCAACAGCATCTGTGGCACACTGGGATTTACCCAAGTGAACAGGTCAGTTCTTATCTGCACAGAGAAGTATTCACGGGAGACCAAGCTCTAGATCTAGGGTTAGGGGAGACTCAACTCTAGATCTAGGGTTAGTGTTAGGGGAGACCTTGTCACCTGTAGAGAGTGATCGTTCTTCTCCCATTAATCATTAATGTAAGTGCTTATATAGTGGTGGATATAATGGTCACATACAAGAAGGTTGTGATGTTAGTGGTTCTGGTTCTCTCTCCTTTTCAAACTCTTCTGCTTCCTGCAAAGATTTCCCAGCATGTCAGATGTAATTCTGTTGAGTGTTTTGCAGTGGTTGGTGGTCCAGTGGCTGGCATGATTGCTGTCTTGTTTAGTCATGTCAGAGGTCTTAAGATCAAGATCAAAGATGGAAATTCCATAAGTGTTCTATCTACAAGAAATGAACTATAGCCTCAGATGCAGGTTCTAGGTGAATCTGTTCCAGAAAGCACAAAATTAATCCCAATGGCCCTTCAGAATGGTTTTTCCTAAACTGTTTTTGCATACATAAGCAAAGCAGTGTGTGAACGCAGAGAGAACAGGGAGAAACAGGACTGGTGTTCTTATGCACAAACCTGAATGTTTGCTCAAATGCTCACGCAGACATGACTGCAGCCCTAACCTTAAACCATTGAACACTGATCTTGGATCAGCTGCCACTGTTCATATACTAATTAACATTTTACATTTAGGTGCTTTTTTGTCTCTATCAAATTCTCCTTATGCAAGCATAGATAAGTCAGTGTGCGGGAGGAAATCTAATTAAACCCCTAGCTAGTGTGGAAGACAATAAAAAGAAGGAGTCTTAATGCATGTCCTCTTTGTGTCTTGCAACACTGTGGTTAACATGAATAACATGACTGCAAGTACAGATGGATACTGATCTCAGGTCAGTAGTGATAATGGAGTCTTTCATTCAAGTTTAAATGTAACAGATCAAAAATGAAAATATGGGGCAAGAGCAATTAAGTGATTGCTGTTTGCTGTCCAGTTGATGCAGGTTCTTTAGCATGCCAGTGCCTGAAATGGAAAGTCAGTACTGCATTTTGCATCCGGTCTTTAAGGTTTTCAATTCGTTTATTATTTTGAGCGGTTTTCAATGGTTATTTTCGGTGTTAAAATGCAATTCCTCAAAACAATCATAGATGATACAAAAAAATTTTAACCAAAATGTGCATTAAAAAGTCACAATTATACAAAACTAATTAAAAAATAAATTTTTCGTACAGTGTGTGAATCTTGCACAATTACAGCACATAAGAGACGCCATCATGTACAGGATTTATGACGCAACGTCTGTGTTCATAGTGTCCAAGAAGTAAATCCACACCATGCTCGGGAGTCCATCTGACTGTCCAATTAATAATGTATTAATCTCCCCGTAGACGCATAGCTGAGCTGAATGGGCGTGGCCTCAGCGGACCGTCTCTCAGGAGACCAGGCGAAAGCGTGCGATGAGGGGCAGGTGGTCGGAGGAGTGGTGTTGGTTGGGCAGGAGGTTGACCTCTCTGACCTCACCCTCATCGACCAGGGCCAGCCGAGCGAGCAGCTGCAGGCCCCTGTCGTCTGGAGCGCTGCATTCTGGGAACACAAAGGGAAGGTCCTGAGCAATGTGAAGAGCCCATGGCTGCACAGCTGCAGTAGAACAGTAGCGAATGTTTCTTGTGAAGTAGGTGGTAAGTGTATTTTAATAAGAGTCTCTACCATAAGCATTCAGCATTCCACTCATGTGGTGCACTGTCACTGTATAATATGCAATAGGGACTGATTATAATCAAACGATAGGTGACTACAGCACGGTTAGTGGCAACACAACCATTAATACACTCAAAGAAACATACATCCACCTCCGTACCTGTCTGAGCAGAATAAAAGATGTAATCGACAGTGATGGCGGTGCGTGCGTGGCACGTGGTGATTTCGGGACGGCGGCTCTCCCTCAGGTAGTGGGAATAGGCAGAGGTCAGACTCAGACCGTGCTGAATGCAAGGGTTCACGGAGCCAGGGGGATCAGTTCCATCACTGTAAAGACATCCGGACTGGTGCTCACACCCCTCACACTACTGTAAACACATCCGGACTGGTGCTCAGCCTAAAATTAACCAACCGTGGTGCATAATGTGAACTTACCTGTTCAACGCAGATGACGCAGACTGGGCCGATTTCTCTTGGTCTGTGGCTGGAAAAGAGCACAGTTAACAGCTCCCTTAAAACAGCACAGTTAACAGCTCCCTTAAAACAGCACAGTTAACAGCTCCCTGAAAAAAGCACTGGCTACAAAACCAAGGTTCTTTGTCAAATGTGTGGCTGTGATGTACCAACATCTCACCCCAAATGAGCAACAAACAAATACCTCACCCCAAACAAACACACTTCTGTTATCCCCAATGCTGAACAACTTACAAATAATACATCATCCACCCTACAGGGCGTCGTTTTAAACTGAGAAACAAATCAAGGAGGATCCTGCCCCTGCAGGACCAGGGTTCGGTTGAGATGGGGGTGCTCACCCTCCGTCTGGGGCTCGTACTGGCACTGCTGGGAGATGCCCAGGCAGCCAGGCCAGATGGGGGCAGTAAGGTGACGCTGACCTCTGGGACTTTCCTCCTGCCCTGATACCTACAGCAGCAAGAACGGCACAGTCAGGTGACAGGACGTGTAAGACGTTTGTTACAGGGAGAGGGAAGAGAAAGAGAGAACGCTCTGATAGGATCAGCTCCACAGATCTACTGCAAACATACATTACAGATCAGAACAAGCTAGGAGTGGGAGGGACTGATATAATGGGAGTATAACTGGGGGAAAACTCCCTCTCTAGCTCAGGAAGAGATTCACCCAAAACTAACAGCAGCCATGGGGCTGATTTTACTAATAAGGTACCAGCGGAAATGCAGTTGCTCACCTTCCCAATGGGCATGTCAGCGTACTCCAAGCAGCCCGTCTTAATGAAGCGGCACAGAGGAGACCAGGGCACCGAGTTGAAGTCCCCACACAGCACCACGGGACAGGCGTCGCCAGCCTGCCCAGCCACACGGCTAATCTCGGCTAGCAGCATTGCCAGCTGAGCCAGCTTAATGTCACCTCGCCTGGGGTTGTAGAGCAGGTGGGTGTTGGCCACGCAGACACTGCGGGTCGAGGCCGACGGCTCCACGGGCTGCAGCAGCAGAATCAGGCCTACGTTATCACGGTCCAGTAGGGGAATTCCTCGCTGGAAATACTCCACAGGGTGACGGGAGAGCAGGGAGAAGCGCTCGCGTTTGAACACCACAGCACAGCCGTCAGGCTTCCTGCCAGTCCTCCTCTTGTACTCACAGTGGTACCCTGCAGGGGGAAAGATTATACACAGATTACACCCTCACACCAAGATTACACACAGATTACACCCTCACACTAAGATTACACCCAGATTACACCCTCACACCAAGATTACACCCAGATTACACCAAGATTACACACAGATTACACCCTCACATCCAGATTACACCATCACACTAAGATTACACCCAGATTACACCCTCACACCAAGATTACACCCAGATTAAACCCTCACACCAGAATTACACCCAGATTACATCCTCACACCAAGATTACACCCAGATTACACCCTCACACCAAGATCACACCCAGATTACACCCTCACACCAAGAGACATCCCCTCTACTACATACAAACCATTATAGCATACACAAACCCTCTGCTAGACAAAAAACACTCTACTACACACAGACCCTGTATCATCCCCAAAGCCCTCTACAACACACAAACCACAGGTACTGTACACACATTTATAAACACTCAGCAGCTGAAATCTCAAATGTACATCAATAGCTCCCTCTAGTGAACACTTCACTGAATTGTACTTAGATCTAAATTACTTATTAGATACAGAAATAGAATACAGAAAGATGAAACAGTAGAACTCAGAAACTAGCTTTTCTTTCTCATATATGCATCACAGAACAGGAAACACCAGCAACACTGGAGCAAAATTCCTTCCTCCTCTGTACTGGGGAACTGCTGGTTTGTGGCCAATTTTTGTGCTGTAACAAATTGGTAATGTTCACACTTCTCATAGTTAATTATTCTAGAGGAATGAATCAAATTACATTACATTATCACTTTGTGGAATACTTCTTTACACTAAAACACCTTTAACTGTTCCAGAAATGTAACGTACCTAGAGACTCCAGACTGGGTTTGATCTGTTTTAAATAGTGGTCCTCTTGCACCTCCTGAAGACACATTATCTAAGGAGACAACGGCAATCGGTCAAGACACAGTGACTGAGCCCTAAATACACATGGCACACAGTGAACAGCAGGGACAGTGTGTTAGGGTTTAGAGTTACAGTAATGCACAGTAAGCATTGAAAATAAAGCTGCATTGATCACTACTTGGTCCGTCATCATATACAGAACAAAAGAAAGGCTGCGTCATACACTATGGACCTATGACATTATGACATACATGTAAATAACACTGACACTTTGGTGAGAGATGATGTGGCACGACCATTAGAACGATCACAACGCTCAGTTCTGACATCTATGAGAATCACTCACATCTGCACTGTGCCGTTTCAGCTCTGCGATGATGTTGGCAGATCTGTGACTCCAGTCCAGTACAACGGGGTTACAGTGCTGGTAAAGGTGAGGGTTGCTAAGAAGTAGTTCTTGCGAGAGGATATTGTAGGACATCACAGAGAAGTCAAAGGGCTGTCCATGAATGCTTCCAGAGCCCTGCGGTGTGAACCCACACACCTCCTCCCACTCCCTCTTCAACTCTGTAACAGAAAATGAATGAAAGTTTGATTTTAATTTACACCAGGCTGAACATCATACACCTCCAGCAGCACAAACAATGGCAAAACAATTAACAACTGGCATTCTGAAAATGGTAAGTGATTTCAAAGGATCATCACCTGTTTTAGACCCTGGAGTCTCAGGCTTTGGTGGGAATTTCCCAGGGGGCAGTGGTGTACCTGTCACACTGCGGAGCCACACCGCACTCTGCTTCTGGCTTTCTGCTCGAGATGAACGCTTGGAGCTACGCTGCCGGTCTTCAGCTGAGCCATTATCTTCAGTGCTCTTCCTCTTTCTCAGAGCTTCTTTCTCAGATCGGTCCATTAACCCAGAAAAGAGATGAAAGCTGTTTTGGGGATCACTGTACGGTAACACACCTGGTCGTGTCCACTCACGCCAGCTAAACGGATCTGGAGGTCTGCGGGCAGACGAGTGGTTCCTGTGGGGTGCGACGGGGTACCAGGATATGCTCGGCTGGTACTGACACCAGGACCTGCTCGGCTGGTACTGACACCAGGATCTGCTCGGCTGGTACTGACCCCAGGATCTGCTCGGCTGGTACTGACCCCAGGGACTGCTCGGCTGATACTGACCCCAGGGACTGCTCGGCTGGTACTGATACCAGGACCTGCTCGGCTGGTCCCGATACCAGGACCTGCTCGGCTGGTCCTGACACCAGCGTCTCTCCACAATAACAATGTTGTGAGCAGAACGCACTGGTTTCAAGAGACGTCTAAACATGGGTCGACTGCAAGAGGGGAAATGAACCTACCAACCTCAGCCAACACCAGGCAAGGATCCCAACTTACTAACTAGCTCGTTTAACTCTATAGCTTCGTGTGTAACGAACCTACGTTTCCAGCACTAGCAGAATCATAAAAACAGTGGTAGAATACCACACGCAGAGCAATAGACTCCATCGTTTCGATACATATAAAGATATCCTAGTTAGAAAAACTTTCCAGCACTTGGACTTAAAATTCCGCTTTCAAATAAAGCGCAGTTACGACCGCAAACATGAACTCTCTATTCAACAGAAACAGAAAATACGGGCGGCCATTGAGAATGACGTCATTACGGGACGCCGAATGTGACAAAAATGCAGGAGCGTTTGTGCAAAATGATAATATGATTCGATTGCAGTTTCAGTTCAAAATACTTACCCGGTACCACAGTACCATAGTACCAAAAATATGATCATTGACACCTTACACAAGCAAGGCAAGACACAAAATGCCATTGCTAAAGAGGCTAGCTGTGTCCAAGCACTGTGTGATGAATGAGTATAATATACAAGTTTCACTTTTTGAATGGAATTACTGAAATAAAGCAACTTGTTCATGATATTCAAATTTTTTGACCAGCATATGTGTGCCTGTGTGTGCGTGTGCGTGTGTGTGTGTGTGTGTGTGTGTGTATAGCACACACGATAGCAAAACGCCAGAGGGCGTCTTACCAGTTCTTTTCATTTTGGAAAGTAGAAGTGTGTATTACATAAAAATAGCAAAGAAACAACTGTATATTTCCCCTTTTCTACTGCAAACGGGTTCAGTAGAAGCTGATCCATTTGTGCTACTCTAATGTCAGCTCACCAATCAATCAGCACTCGGGACCTAAAAATGACAAACCCGGAAGACATAACAGAGTGACGCGTCTCCTCTACATTATCTGGTGAATAATGTTGCATGTGCACGTTCCTGTGCAGCAGCGCGATGGTTCACCAGCAGGTGGCGCAGGCACAAACGGCCTTTGACTTGGTGGGGAGCGTCTGGCAGGGTCTTTCAGGAGTGTGTGTTTAATGGATAAGAATGTTGCTTGGTCATGTGAAGTATCTGTAGCAGTGGTTATATATCTGAGAGGAAGATCACCATCATGTATGAATAGGTGTGGAGCAGAAGGTACAATAAGTCACACTATAAGTCATCCCAAATGCAACTTAACCTGATCATAAACTGATTATATTTTACTTTGGCTGTTGGTTAAATATAAAAAAATATATGACCTGAAAGACTTCCAAAGCACAGTAACCCTAACCCTTTACATGGTGCATTATAAGTGACCAACAAATTTAAAAATGACTCCAGCAAATTTGTATTGTTTAGAATTTCACAGTCCAAGCAGAAGCACTGGTCATTTGATCAGTATTTAGGCTGCGTAATCAAACATGATCAGTATTTAGGTTTCTATGTAAAGGGCGAATTAATTTGTGACCACAAGATGGCAATATAAATCCACTTTGAACATATTTCTTTATTTCTTCTCTCACTTGCCCCCCCCCCCCCATTCTATCTCTCCTTCTCTCTCTCTCTCACTCCCCCTCATTCCCTCTCATTCTATCCCCCTCTCTCTCAACCTCACTGTCTCTCACTGTCTTCCATTCCTTCTAACTCTTAATGAACTCTTCTTATTAACTTTAGAAATGGACTGCAAACAAACTGAAACAAGCTGTTCTCAAATTGTCTGAGGCATCACTGCTTACTGTAGATACATGTTACCAGAACCCTAAACCTAAGGCCTTTGTTAGAGGCTTAAAACAATACATATGCAATGCAGTATATGCAATAAATATGCAATAATATGCAATAAATCAAAACTTTTATTGAAGTAGTTTCACTACTTTACTATAGTTTTACTGTGTAGAACATGTTTAATACTATTTTTTGAGAATTGTTTGTCTATAATTTAAGTGAAATGAACTTACAAGTTTGTAGTTGAAACATGAATCATAGCTTTCATAGCTCACAGATCTATAGAAGTTAAATTTACTCATCCTTTCAGAATAGGCAGTCGAATAAAGCTGCAGTTTACCACTGTGTAAATGATGTTCAGTGAATTAAAAGGAGATGCCCTGGTGGTCTGTGTAATTTAGCACTAAAGGAGGCAGCTGATTGAGGTGACACTTGAGGGCGATGTTGGAACACAGCAGGTTTGTCCTCTGACTGCAGTTAATGTGAAAGACACCCTGCAGCAGTCAGGTGTGATTAGAATGTGCTGAACGGCAGTAGTCCATCCAACTCTCAGAGAGAACGCAACAGTGCTGAGGCTGTGTAGCGTGCTACTCCACACCTACTCCACATTCCACAACTACTCAACACCTACTTCACACCTACTCAACACCTACTCCACACCTACTCTGCTCTCCACACCTACTCAACACATACTCCACACAACACACCTATTCCACACTCCACACCTACTCAACACCTACTCCACATTCCACACTTACTCAATACCTACTCCACACCTACTCTGCACTCCTCACCTACTCCATACCTACTCCACACATACTCCACACAACACACCTACTCCACACTACATACCTACTCAACACCTACTCCCACATACTCCACACCTACTCCACACATAATCCACACTACACACGTACTCCACACATACTCCACACAACACACCTACTCCACACTCCACACCTACTCAACACCTACTCCACATTCCACACCGACTCAACACCTACTCCACACCTACTCTGCACTCCACACCTAATCCACACTCCACACCTACTCCACACTACACACCTACTCCCACATACTCCACACCTACTCCACACATACTCCACAATACACACCTACTCCCACATACTCCACACCTAATCCACACTCCACACCTACTCCACACTACACACCTACTCCCACATACTCCACACCTACTCCACACATACTCCACAATACACACCTACTCCCACATACTCCACACCTACTCCACACATAATCCACACTACACACCTACTCCACACCTACTCCCACATACTCCACACCTACTCCACACATACTCCACACTACACACCTACTTCACACTTCAAAGAGCTGCTAAAAAGGCAACTGCACAAGAAGTTCTCCAGTCTTGTGGATAAAAAATTAACAACGTCTTGTTACTTTTTCCTTTGAAGAACGTCAAAGTCAGCACATTTGTGCTTCACCACTCTCTTTTTTGACAAACACATCAAATATTAACATGGCTGTGCAGATGAGGAAGAGCAGGCTGCTATGCTGGAAAGTGGGTCAGGATAGTTGAGCTTCTGCATTAATGTGTGAAATGCATTTCCCCAATTTTTCATTCCCCCAAGGACAATGAGAGAAAAAGGTCATTCAAAGCCATGGCGGTCTGAAAGCCTTCTCTCACAATAAAAACCTTGTTATTGAGAGCAACGCCCCTTCACACCGTGGACACTGCGAGCAGACACTCTTAGGGATGGTATGGCAATAAAGCATTGCAGTGAAATGTTAATGTGACATTTGAAAGTCATTTAAAGAACACGGTTGTGTGCCACAGAGGAATGTGCTGGATGCAGTGCTGCTTCAGGACGTGATTAACAGCCAGGCTGTGTGTTTAATGCACATCATGAATCAAGCTCCTTTCAACGTTCGATTCTTTAATTACTAAATCATTAATGTGGCATTAATTTCAGCTCAGTGTGTGGGAAAGAAGAAGAAAAAGAAGTATGTTTACATACATGTAAGCATACATGGCCTGTGAGTACTGAAGGCCTGATTAATGTTAAGTCAGCAGGAGAGTCTGAGCCTGAGGGGTTTATACTCTGCATATTACACTTTGAAGAGGAAAATAAAAGTGACATCTAATGTGGCGACTGTATGACCCATTGTTATATTACTGTTATCATTGCTATTATAATCACTGTTAGAATCACTGTTATAATCACTGTTATCATTATTGGTTTTTATTACTGTTATAATCACTGTTATACTGGAATACCAGCAGAGTTACAATAACAGCATAATAACAGGATTATACATTTCCATTCATACAAGTCTTTGCAAAGTATTTTGCAAATTATGTTTGAAATTCGTTATGTCTTCATGTAATTGAATATGAGTGTGATTAACAGGATTTTATACTTCCCCCAAAGAATGATGTAAATACTGAATGAAAGCTAACAGGAACCAACTAGCTCAACAGAAAGAGTTTCTGCTAAATAGGCCATTTTAATTGTTTTATTTATATAATATTTTTTGTGGGTGGTGTATTTTTGGCAGGTTTCTAATAGCCTAAAAATGGTCTTCTGCTCTGACTCTATGGGCTCAGATAGATACTGGCTTCTTCACCGAGGATGCTTCTTAGATTTTCTGGGTCGCGAAACTCCATGCAGTGCCTGTGTGAAAGAGGCCTGCTTCCAAAGAGAGAAGAAATTAGAGCAATTCATCAGACCCCAGGGCAGGCAGTGTGGGTAGGATAGTGTGTGTGGTAGGTCAGTGTGTGTTGGTAGCATAGTGTGTGTGGTAGGATAGTGTGCGTGGTAGGTCAGTGGTACGATAGTGTGTGGTTGGTCTGTGTGTGATAGGTCAGTATATGTGGTAGGTATTGTGTAGATAGGATAGTGTGTGGTAGGTCAGTGTGTGGTAGGAATGGTTTATGGTACAATCTGCATTGTCATGGAGGGCTGCTCTCCTTGGTCTTTTGATGCTGATACAGCCATAATATTTGTGACAATATATGACCTCATCTGTGACAACAATCCAAGATTCTTATTTAAAACTAAGGTATAAGGAATCATTCCGAAATCGAATGCCTAATCCCACAGGAATGCAGCAGTAATAGTAAGTTATTTAAAGATAATATTCATAATAGGGAAAAAATTATCGGTCATAATCTGATCGGTCATAAGAGGCTTATTCCTTTGGCAAATTTTTCCTAACCTTCAACATTCTTATACTCTTACACCTTAGTGCTGCTTTCGACACCATCGACCAGAACATTCTACTGCATAAGCTGGAGACATTCACTGGCATGAGAGGTCAAGCTTTCCCCTGGTTCAAATACTACCTGACAGTTTGTCCTTGTACGTAATGAATGAACACACAAAAGTAAAATGTGGTGTCCCACAAGTATCTGTATTGGGCCCCAAATTATTCTCATTATATGTGCTACCACTTGGCATAATCATTCGTAGGCTTGGTATTAGCTTCCATTGCTATGCAGACAATTCTCAGTTGTATATATCTTCAAATCTAAATGATTTCACTACTACTCCCGAAACTGAGAAATACATTCAGGAAGTAAATAACTGGATGAGGTCTAATTTTCTTCTTCTAAAGACTGAGGTGTTACGTTTTGAACCCAAAGCTATAAGAAAAATTTTATCTAATATTTCTCTTACTCTAAATTTTTCAGTAACACCCAAATCTATCTATCAATATTGATTCTGATCTATCATTTGATACACATATTCAACAGCACTAAAACTGCCTTTTTCCATTGATGTAATATTGCTAAGCTGAGACATTTACTTTCTGTAATGCAGCGAGGCAGAAACAGGATGCCGACTTGAGAGCAGTTTCAAAGTGAATCGTTTATTACTGGCGTAAGTGGTAGCAGCTTCCTCCATTTCCAATGGCAGGGACTCTCCACTCTCCAGGCCGCCTTCCTCCGAGAACTCCGAGTCCTCCGGGGAGGAAGAAATGCAATGCCTTGGAAGTATTGATGGAGCAGACACGTTTCACAACCAGTGAGTGTTCACAAACAGAGTGATCACATATTCAGCAAATAGATGAAGGAGTACAAAAAGACACACACAGTGAAATTCCAGCACACAGTAATCAGTGTAGCTGCACACGTCATAGTGAGGGCAAAAACATTTCTTCTGGCTCCACACATATTAAACATTTACCACCTGCTTGCCACACAGTGCCACTCAGCAGACACTCGGTACCATGTCATTATAGCTGTGATTGGAGGTGCTGTGATTGGAGGCGCTGTGATTGGAGGTGCTGTGATTGGAGGCGCTGTGGTTTGAGGTGCTGTGATTGGAGGCGCTGTGGTTTGAGGTGCTGTGATTGGAGGCGCTGTGGTTTGAGGAGCTGTGATTGGAGGTGCACATCTGCCACTGCTGACTGAATGTTATTTGACTGGGGTCAATGCAGCAGTCCTGCCGTGTCATTAAAATGTTCATAGTCACGTATGTTTGTAAATTTATTACCTGCAAGCAACAATGTGCTAGAAAGTATTATACAGGTACAGATTTAGGATCAGGGTTAGGGTTACTATTTCTTTAGATTAGACAGTGATGTATTTCTAAACAAATATGTAACAGTTGTTGCCCCATATGACTAGAGCTGCCACCCTCCAACCAACATGCAGGAGTCTAATCTGCCTCACATGTGTCCAGTCTGCCCCACAACCCTGGATATTCAGAACTCAACAAGTTTTGCCTCATAACCCTGAATATTCAGAATGTCTGCCGGCAGTGATGGATCAGGAGGGAGTGGGGATCGGGAGTTAATCTCTAGATAATCACTGAATTTCATTACAATGTTTGCAGCAGGAATGCAAAGAATGAATAGAAGGTAAAGTTACTCATGCACTCCATGCAAGAGAAGAATAATCCAATAATAATCCAGTTATAATCCAGTAATAATCCAGTACTAAATCAGTACAATAGAAAAAGCATGAAAGTTCTGCATGAAATAAAGCAAATCCAGATGTTTTCCTGGTTATTTAGCTGAATATTTAGCATTTGATTATTACTTCTACAAGCAAAAACATTAGTAATTTTTTCTTTACTTTGTCCAACATAAAATAGGAAATTAATAAGGGAAGATAGAAAAGTGAGTGCATTCTGACCATACATTGAATACCATACATACATATCTTACTGCCTGCAGTGACCCTGACTCTGATCCAACCCTGACCCTGACCCTAACCCTAATCCTGACCTTAACCCAGGTGTCCCTGTAGAGACGAGGGTCCAGGTGTCCCTGCAGAAAAGGGCACAAAACAATAAGGAACTGTGAAGAAAATGATTAATATGATGGGTAGAAGAAAAGTGATCACGTTTCTGACTACAGACTACTCAGCTGTAAGTCTCTTTAACATTCTAACATTTTTATTATAATTTATTACATCTTTACTACCTTTGATAACTGGACCTTGATCTGTTATGCTTAAATATAAATGTGTAATAATATATTTTTAAATGATGGTGGTGCAATGTTGGTTTAAATGGTTAATGGAAATTATTAAATAATTAAATTATCTGCAATTTTGTTGTTCTTGAAAAAGTGGCAATGACAATAAAGATTTATCTTATCTATATTTTATCTTAAATGTTTAAATTGTTATTAATATTAATGTTTTATTAATGTATTGATATTATTAATTATTATTAATGGCTAGCCATGTACATTGATCCTGAAATAAACCTCTCACATGTATTAAACAACTCTGATATTCATGTATACATGCTCATAGTTAGCTTTGTTCCCAGTGCACTACACTAAGTATACAGTATAACCAGGGCACAGACTATAATAATATTTCTGCTGCAGTCAGCAGCCAAGTGGTGAAGCAGGTCGATGATAGCCGATCTTTTTCATGTTATGAGCTATGGCTGCATGAATAATTAAACCAATCAATCAGAAGGGAGCAGAGAGCTATTATCTCGATCGATCAGAAGGTTCATCTGTGTAGATCTCCGAAGCCCAGAGTGCTCAGCTAAGATGTTACACTTTTCATTTTTCATATTTCTGCAAGTATTTGATCCCGCAGAGATGAGTGAAGTGATAAGCTCAGAGATGTTTTTGAATTAATCAGAGACGAGTGCTTCAAAGTCCACTACCAACATGAGCATTTGGGCTTCGTTAGAGAACCGGGCAGCACCTTGATGAGGTTTCCATTGTATGTGCATTTGTGTTGACAGGGATAATCCACTTAGAAACCTGAGTAATTTCTACCTGATCCAACATCTACACTAACAGAAATCAATGACTGGGGTCCTACAACAAAGGAACAGCCCCCATATATATATATATATATATATATATATATATATATATATATATATATATATATACATATATATATATATATATATATATATATATATATATATATATATATATATATATATATATATATATATATATATATATATATATATATATATATTTACACTGCACCACCTCTACAGTGGATAATCATAGTCTGTAAAATAAACGTTAAATATTAAAACACAGATGTATCATTTTAGGCTTTACAGTCTCATATTGTTTTACTATATTTGTCTTGAGATTGTTTTATCTTGATTAGTAGAAATTTTAAAGCAATAACATTGTAAAAGGAGTCATGTAGTTCTAGAAGCACATGACACACACACTTGCAAACATGCACACCGATCTCTCACTCTCTCACACACACACATGCACAACAATCTCTCTCTCTCACACACAAACACATGCACAACAATCTCTCTCTCTCACACGCACACACATGCACAACAATGTCTCTCTCTCACACACACATGCACACCAATCTCGCTCTCTCTCTCTCTTTCTCTCTCTCTCTCTCTCTCTCTCTCTCTCTCTCTCTCTCACACACACACACACACACACACACACACACACACACACACACACACACACACACACACACACACACCAATCATTCACACATGTCGTTCTGGCAGTATATGACTAATACACACACACAACTCTCTCTCTCTCTCTCTCTCTCTCTCTCTCTCTCTCTCTCTCTCTCTCTCTCTCTCTCTCTCTTACACATACACACACACACATACACAAAGAGAAAAATGGGAACTCAGTCATAATATAAGATGCAGGATATACCAACCTGAATATATTATATTCATTGTATTCATACTGTATACACTATATATGTTTATACACTGTATATGTACTGTATACACATCTATTTACTGTATATGAGGTGTGGATGAGGGAGGGACATACTTCAGGTGTGAATGAGGGAGAGACATACTGCAGGTGTGAATAGGGAGGGACATACTGCAGGTGTGAATGAGGGAGAGACATACTGCAGGTGAAAAGTGTTGAATCAGTAATACTTTGAAGGGGACACAATGTCATTGTAGAAGGGCAGTGCTGGATTGGTCCATGCATCTCTGACTCCAGCCAATTAAAAATCCCATTTCACCCTCAATAACGCTTTATTATATGGATGGACGAGTTCATCCTTTGCCTACACACATATACTCTCTGTCTCTTACACACACACACACACACACACACACACACACACACACACACACACACACACACACACACACACACACACACACACAAACTCTCTCTCTCACTCTGACTTTGTATGGAAGCAAGTGGGGTCCAGATGTGTGAGCGGGTAGTCGTGTTATGCTGCTATAGATAATCAACATAAGACAGAATAACAGCACTATCTATCTGTATTAGATCAATCAGGGCTGTGGGTTTAGGGTTAGGGTTTTTGATTAGGTTTAGGTCAGGGTTAAAAAAACTTAGCCTACTAAATGTTCATGTTGAATATTTAACAGATGAAGTAACAATATAAGGGGGATGTTAAAAAAACATAACAAAATGTCTAATTTAAAGAATAAGACAGGTAAACTCCTTCTGAGTAGAAGATTTTCAGCGTTTGCTAGTCCTTCTCTTGACACTTCTTCACACCCCTGGGTCTGAGAAGCACTGGGCGTGACCTCTGGGTCTGACCTCTGGGCATGACCTCTGTTAGGCACAGCCTGCACCAGCACAGGGTATAAAGACTGACATCAGGCATCAGGCTGACAGTCATCAGGCTGACAGGCGTCAGGCCTGAGCTGCTGTTATCTCCTGCTGTTAAATCACTCCCTCTCACACCAACCGCTGGTTAACAACAGCTTCAGAAATCTCCAGTGCTATTATGTAATGTCAGTGGCATCATGGAGTGAATGGGAGGCGGACGCAAACGCTGAGAAGAGTGAGATTTATTCAGCGGAAATCCAAAATCAGGGTGGTATAAACAAACCAGGGTCACGTCCGTGAGGGAGGCAGACGAAGACGTATAATTAACACCCAACACATGACAAGCACTAACAAACAGAATACACTTGAGTTAAACATACAAACACACAACAACTGGGCTGTAGGGAAAACAAAGATCTGCAAAGAACCAATGGAAACACTGGGCTGAAATACAAGAGTAACAAGAAACTAAACAAGGAACACATGAGACTAATAAAAAGGGGCAGGGTTACAAATCACTAGGAGGGGACAAACAGCACATACAATATATCTAAAAATATAGGGTATCTAGATACTGCATACATAAAAAAGAATGCTGTGTTTATTTAAAAGGTTACATAAGTTGTAATTTATTTAGGCCATTTTTGCTGATTCCTCTCAAATTACAAAGGTCTTGGTAAAATAAGTTCATTCAAAGCACCAACTGAAACATTAATGTTTTCCGAATGATTGTCCATGGGTTCTAGAAAATCACTGCCCCTCAGACATCAGCAGCAGAATCAGAGTCTGAGACAGGGTGAGTCCACCCAAACGTCCTGGATCCCCCCCCCCCCACCCCCTCCACCCCTCCCAGGACTCTTTAATTCCACAGCAAGTATTAACACCTCAGCGCATCAAACAGAACCAAACGTCTGTACCTATGCAAGTCAAATGTTAGTGTGGGCGTGGAGGAAAACAGTGATGAGAGTGAGAGCCCTAATGAGGGCCTAACGTTAGAGTGGTGGGTGAGGTGAAGAAGGGTTGATTAAACCTCTGTGTCAGTGGAAGCTGTTTATGTGTTTATTCCCCCGAACAGCTCCTGGAGCCGGAGGCTGGGCTGGTTTATAATTACAGTGCTGCTGTACACAGGCAGTCTTAATTAAAACTTGCCAAAAGGCAGCAGAGGGCAAACCCCTCCTCCATGGCCATGGAGAGGTAGAGACTGGGGCAACAGAATGGCTGAGAAGAAATAAAATTGCAGCTGATGATCTAAAATAAGTGGAGATACAATTGTTTTCCTTTGTACAAAAAGATTCAGCACAACAGGGCAGTAACAAGCAAATAGCACAAATAATCTTGGGCAGAATAATAATCCTCCAGTATCACCACTGCCCCTTCACCCCTGACATTCCAAACATGACCAGAATTCACACAGGAAGCACAAACTTGTTGTAAATTGCTTGTGATAAAAATAACCTTGTTAAATTTGAATCTACCCCATTAAATCTGAGATGTACCTCTACTCTCCAAGCGTATATCATTAGTACATTTCTTAAATCATAGACCAATCACTTTGGTCAAAGAAAATGTAATTATTTGGTCCAAGCTAACATATAATACATGAATATGCTAAAAATAGTACTAAATAATTCCCAAATAGCAGTTTTTTGTCTAGTGAAGCCAACTAAATGTTGAGCACAAATCTGCCATTTTTTCTGAAGAGAAACATTAATAACTTAAGGAAAACACAGTTGAATGAGAAATCTGTTTTTATCTCCCAGCTCCAGAGGTTGCAACAAAAAACGTTTACCAGTGAAGTAAAGAGTGCTGTGATTATTTCTCTTATATCTGTTTCTGGTTCTCTGACCACAGTTTGATAAAACTCCTCCAAAACTGGTTCTGTTGTATCAAGATCACACTTGATCATTTTAGTCTTTACACACAGTTAAAAAATTTCCTCTGCACTTCCACTTTTCTTTGAACTATACAAATATTTGGAAAGCAGAAAAAGTTCTTTGAATATATAATTAGAATCATAGAGGCATATATAGTGTTAGAATCAGAATCATATATAGTGTTAGAATCATAGAGTTATATATAGTGTTAGTTCTTATCTTTACAATGGCCATGTGAATAATAAAACTATTTGACAAACCATATCTGAGTTCACTGTTCTGTTTTTCTGTGTACTAAATCATTTGAATCCAGATTTGTCCTTTGTGTGTTCAGACTGTGGCTGTGACCTTGGCTGTATTTCAGCACAGCCCCACAGTTCCTGCACACATGTGTGAATTTGCAGCATCCCAGCTGGAACACCTGTCCTGGCGTTTGTTTCCGTGGGAACGCCTGATCAACTCTGATGTAGCTTGCTGGTCCTGTCAGCTCCACACTGCTCCAGGGTGCAGGGGGACAGATTTTCAGTGAGCTTTTCCCTGAGCTCTGAGAGCCTGTGCCGTATGATTCATACTATACTGTGGCTGCTCTCTCACGGAAGCCCTGCAGTGTGTGTGTGTGTGTGTGTGTGTGTGTGTGTGTGTGTGTGTGTGCATTTGTATGATGTGTGTTTGTGTGTGTGTGGTTGTTGTTCCTGTTATTTTATCTACACAAAAGAATTTGAGGCGTGATGATAATAATTAACTTCTGCATATGAAACAAGGTGTATGTAATACACATCTGGCGTAACATGCTGAGATTTGGAAGGTGGAAAGAATGGTTTTTGCAGAACCATTTGGTCCTGGCATATGAAAGAGACCTTCAGACACAGTGCAGTAGACAGCAGAGATGTGGAGTCATCTAGGGTTAAGGTTAGTGTCATGTAGGGTTAGTGTCATGGTCTGCACTGGCGATACTCAGACTCCAAAGAGGGAGAGGGGAAGGAGAGGTGTGAGAGGGATGAGAGGGGGAGAGGGGGAGAGGGGGAGAGGTATTAGTGGGGATGAGTGGGGTGAGAGGGGATAATGAGGATAAGGGAATGGGGGTAAGTGTGGGACAAGTATGGGTGATAGTGTGTGAGAGGAGTGATAGAGTGTGAAAGGGGGTGATAGAGTGTGAGAGAGGGTGATAGAGTGTGAGAGGGGTGTCCTGCTTTCAGGTTTGGAGACGAGGGGTTGAGGTTTTCAGGGTTTCAGATTCTGTCTACAAAATATTTATACACATACTGCTACTGTTTACACACGCATTTACACACACACAATGCTACTGTTGACACACACACACACACACACACACACACACACACACACACACACACACACACACACACACACACACACACACACACACACACACAGCTGCTCAAGTATGATAGTTGAATATATGAATATATGACATGATAAGTGAAAATATGATGTGATATATCAATATATGATATATGATGATATATGAATATAATTTGCAAATGATTGCTTACACAGTGCAATCACCAATCAAAGATGAACAAACTCCTTTCAGCCTCTAACACTGACACTGAACTGTAACTCTAAAATGGGGGATACGATGTGAGAGGTTCAGAGGTGGTTTCATCTGGAGCAGATGCAACTACCTCATAACCGAGGTCCAAAGTGATTGGACAAAATGGGCACTTAAGGTGTTAATAAGTGTTAAATGTTTAAGTGCTAGTACAACATTTTAAGGTGTTCATTCAAAATAATCACTGTAAGATTAGTTAGTACAACATTTATGGCGTTGATTCAAAATACGTTTTTGTTATTGTGTTGCATGTTTTGCTGTGCAGAACAAATATGAAACAAATGCAATACATGAAACTTGAACTACAACTTTAATTTCTGTTTTTCCAAAGTGCTGCCTGACCTGTGCAGATCTGCAGTACTGGAATGTGTGCAATTGATCATACGATCACAATCTCAAAAACCTGTTTTTTTAGATAGTAGTAATATGATTGGCTTGATGTTTTGTGTAACTCCATCTGTTCCTGCTATATATTTTCTGTGTATTGTCCGTGTTTTGTCTGTATATTGTCTGTTTATTGTATGTGTATTGTCTGTATATAGTCTGACTATTGTCTGTATATTGTCTGTTTATTGTATGTGTGTTGTATGTGTATTGTCTGTATATAGTCTGACTATTGTCTGTGTATTGTCTGTATATTGTCTGACTATTGTCTGTGTATTATCTTTGTATTATATGTGTAGTTTATTTGGTCATAAAAGGAAATGAGGTTCAACCATGAGCTTCCCTTTCAGTAATGGAAAACTAACATCTGTCAGGTTAATATTCAAACAGTGGACCCAGTGTGTAAACTCAGATGTTTACTGGAATATGAGAAGAAGTGTGTCCAGAAGGCAGAGGACAAGAAGATGTTTTAGTTCTCATACCAAAAGTAGGAGAGATCTCTCCCATGTTACAGAGCAAAATGACAGATTCAAGTTTCTTGCTCTGGAAGGGGAATAAAAAGCAGGGGGTGACATGAAGGAGAAAGGGCAGCAGTTCAGCAGCGCCCCCTGCTGTCCCACCTCTGCACACGCCTGCCAGTAGCTGCCTGTGGTGCATCATTAACAGCTCTACTGGGAGTGGAAACTCGCTGCTGGTATTTCACTGGAATGATTAATATGTCCTTGAAAAATCCAAAGTGCTTCTGCATTATACATCCTGGAAGAGGTTTCAGATTAATTCATCTTCAGTGTCTTACAGCTTTCTGGGAACGTTTTAAATGTAAATTGCTTTTGATGGAATGTGTTTTGTTTAGCCTCATGTCACATGCTCAGTCCAGTTTGCTAGTTCAGTCTGTCACTGATAAACTGGGAAACATATGAATGCCTAAAAGGCCTGTAGTGTTGTGACGATGCACGCAGGAAGCAGCCCACAATGACAATGCCAAAGTCCATTTATAAAACCTGCATTATCAGCAGACTCAGTGCATCTGGGATAATTACTGTTCATTGCACATCTCTATTACATACTGCTGTACATTCACATTCTCAGCCTCTGGCACACACACTTACCGGGAGCAGCACACGTATACTGTTTCTATGACGATGACTGGATGTGGCCTTTGGTGTTATCAGCATGTTGCTCTGCCTGACCTGATACATGAGCTTCAGCGGCTACAATGGAGCTTCAGAACCTGCACATGGAGCTTCAGGACCTACACATGGAGCTTCAGGACCTGCACATGGAGCTTCAGGACCTACACATGGAGCTTCAGGACCTGCACATGAGCTTCAGGACCTACACATGGAGCTTCAGGACCTACACATGGAGCTTCAGGACCTGCACATGGAGCTTCAGGACCTGCACATGGAGCTTCAGGACCTACACATGAGCTTCAGGACCTGCAAATGGAGCTTGAGGTGCTACACGTGAGCTTCAGGACCTACACATGGAGCTTCAGAAGCTGCATAAGGAGCTTCAGAACCAACACATGGAGCTTGAGGAGCTACACATGGAGCTTCAGGAGATACACATGTAGCTGTCAGGAGCTGCACATGAGCTTCAGTACCTACACATGGAGCTTCAGGACCTACACATGAAGCTTCAAAACCTAGCATTAGCTAGGTTAGCTATGTGAGCTGTGGTATCAGCTGTTGTACCAGTGAGCTCTGGTACTAGCGGTAGACTTGGGAAGTGCCTTAGGAGAAACAGCTATGGAAGTGAACAATCCATTATGGTAAAAAGCTTCAATGCCATTTTATGATATTTTGTAAGATTGTTCTGAAGGCAATGGAAATTACATTTTAGACAATGAAACATCATAGTTGTAGTAGTTTAAAGAGAGTTTGAATAGTTGTAATGTCCTCTTTCTGTTTCCTAAAGACACATTTGATAAGTGACATTTCATCACCTTTTCAGGCCTGATATTGGCTGTTGCAAAACTGCTCCCTGATGTTTATCATGGTCCTGTGGTAGGGAACTGGTCTTGTGACCGGAGGGTTGTGGGTTCGATTCCTAATCCTGAGGCCATGACTGAGTTGCCCTTGAGCAAGGCACCTAACCCCAACTGCTCCCTGGGTGCCGGGCTAGGGCTGCCTACCGCTCTGGGCATGTGTGCACCACAGCCCCCTAGTAATCACTAGTGTGTGTGTTCTAATTGCACAGATGGTAAATGCAGAGTGAAAAAAAAATCACAATTGACAAATATTTCACTTTTTTTCCTTTTACTGGTAGCCTGGACCTCTGTGAGCTGGATCTCTATGAGCTGGATCTCTGCTGCTGCTGGGGCTATGTTCCCGTAGTGGGACTTACTTTATTGTTTTGTCACACATGCTGATTTAGCCAATGGTGAGTGGGGGCAGAGCATTCTCCACTCCCTAACTAGTGGCTGTCAGAGGAAAAGTCCCAGACCTCCAATACCACCTTACTTCCATCAGCCACTGCCAATCTAAACCAAATCCAATGTTTGCATTATTGCAACAGGGGGACAGGCACACAGTAAAGTGGCTTCACTTGGGTGCAGGCTGTGTACCGGATAAAATGATCTTGACAGCAGTGAGTTATCCAGCACTAAGAGGTGAGTTATCCAAAACTAAGAGGTGAGTTATACAGCACTAAGATGTGAGTTATCCAGGACTAAGAGGTGAGTTATCCAGCTGTAAGAGGTGAGTTATCCAGTACTAAGAGGTGAATTATACAACATTAAGAGGTGAGTTATCCAGTACTAAGAGGTGAGTTATCCAGTACAAAGGGGTGAGTTATCCAGCTCTAAGAGGTGAGTTATACAGCACTAAGAGGTGAGTTATACAACACTAAGAGGTGAGTTATCCAGTACTAAGAGGTGAGTTATAAAGTAAGTACTAAGAGGTGAGTTATCCAGTACAAAGGTGTGAGTTATCCAGCTCTAAGAGGTGAGTTATACAGCACTAAGAGGTGAGTTATCCAGCACTAAGAGGTGAGTTATACAACACTAAGAGGTGAGTTATCCAGCACTAAGAGGTGAGTTATCCAGCACTAAGAGGTGAGTTATACAACACTAAGAGGTGAGTTATCCAGCTCTAAGAGGTGAGTTATCCAGCACTAAGAGGTGAGTTATCCAGCACTAAGAGGTGAGTTATATAACACTAAGAGGTGAGTTATACAGTACTAAGAGGTGAGTTATCCAGTACTAAGGGGTGAGTTATTCAGCTCTAAGAGGTGAGTTATACAGCACTAAGTGGTGAGTTATCCAGCACTAAGAGGTGAGTTATCCAGCATTAAGAGGTGAGTTATACAACACTAAGAGGTGAGTTATCCAGCTCTAAGAGGTGAGTTATACAGCACTAAGAGGTGAGTTATCCAGCACTAAGAGGTGAGTTATCCAGCACTAAGAGGTGAGTTATACAACACTAAGAGGTGAGTTATCCAGTACTAAGAGGTGAGTTATACAGTACTAAGAGGTGAGTAATCCAGTACTAAGGGGTGAGTTATCCAGCTCTAAGAGGTGAGTTATACAGCACTAAGTGGTGAGTTATCCAGCACTAAGAGGTGAGTTATCCAGTACTAAGAGGTGAGTTATACAGTACTAAGAGGTGAGTTATCCAGTACAAAGGGGTGAGTTACCCAGCTCTAAGAGGTGAGTTATACAGCACTAAGAGGTGAGTTATCCAGTACTAAGAGGTGAGTTATACAGCACTAAGAGGTGAGTTATCCAGTACTAAGAGGTGAGTTATACAGTACTAAGAGGTGAGTTATCCAGTACTAAGGGGTGAGTTATCCAGCTCTAAGAGGTGAGTTATACAACACTAAGAGGTGAGTTATACAGCACTAAAAGGTGCTGACTAATAGCACCCGAAACACATATGCTAGAATTGATCTCCACGTCCAGGGAGCATGGACACTAAAAGCATTAACAATGCTCACACACTATGTTCCACTTTAATAAAGATAAAACTATAAACAAACGCATTATTAGAAACAAGGGAGGTGTTCATTCAGCTCTCGTAAACCCTTTCATAGTTTGTTCAAACTGTTAAAACCATGTCAACTGTTTTAGTCAAATTGTCTAACTGATGTATTTTCTTTGTGTATCTGTGTCTGGCAGGTTTGATGGATGTCATGCACAGAAGTGAAAGACGATGCAGACATGTACTACCTTAAAGGAGAATGTCAACATAACAGAGCTGAGCCCTGCAGCTGGACACATGGTATGACAGGTTCAACTTGAAGTTCATTTAAATGGAAATATGGTCTTTATGGAAGGTTAGTTACATGGGAATATATGGAAGGTTATGTTTACTTATGTGTGTGCATCTTAGTTGTGTGTGTGTGTTAATTTGTGTTTATTCGTAGCACTAGACACTTGTCTTACACACTGTGTTGCACCAATGTCTCGTTTATGTTCGTGTACTTAATTGTGTGTGTGTTAGGATTTGGGCTCAGGTTAGAGTTAGGGTTAGGGTTAGGGTCTGTCTTTGTGCTATGTGCTATTTGGTCCAGTCATTATAATATTATAATATCATTATAATAAAGTCATTATAATGCATTTGTATCAGCATCCTGCCTCACCCCCTCGCATTACTCTACCTCAACAATATCCAAATAAATGCAAAATAATTAGCATAATCTGCATCTGTAGAGAAATCGAAGAAACCCTGCCTGTCAAATTACTTTTCTTGTTTCACTGTGTCCAATTTTGTCATATTCAGGAGTTCTTTCAAGTGGTTGTAGTTCATAGTTCATAGTGTTCAGTGTTCATTGTGTTTACAATGCTGCAGTGTTCAGTGTTTACAATGCTTCAGTATTCATAGTGTTTGTAATGGTTCAGTGTTCATAATGTTTACAATAGCCCTAAATGGTGATGGCCTTTCATCATTACTGAGGCATATTGATTGAAAGAGCCTCTCAACACTGTATTGATTTACAAATGTTCCAGTTTCTCAAGATGGCTAAATGGCTGTGTTGACCATTTAGATGCCATTAAATAGATCAGTCATCATTTACAGCATAATTGAATTGCACCACGGTTTTGTTAGAGCTTCAGTGGGAGCAGATCAACACCACGTCAGTGTTCAACAAGAAAACAGTCTTTACTGCTGGCAGCACCTGCATCTTGCAAAATGTATGTGTTGTATGTGGTGTATATGCGTCAGCTGTGTATATGTGTCAGGTGGTCTATATGTGTCAGCTGGTGTTTATGTGCATGTTCATACAGCTCGCTTTCTTTCCCTAGAACAGGCAGTGAAGCTGAAAGAAGCTTTTACTCCTGACAGGTTAGTGTCTTCACTGACAGGTTAGTGTCCTCACTGACAAATCACACATCTCAGCTAGCATTCTTCATCTGAGCACAATGGCAGTTTTTCTTGTCATTTTGCCTTCCTTTGTGGCAGTTGCAGATGTGGAAGTGTTGCTATTCAGAGACTAATTTTGGCATGTCTTATCCAGTGTACAGATATATGTACTCTGTACAGTACAAAAAAAGGCATGTTTTAGTAGCAACTAGATGGAATAGTGTCCTTTTCCTCAGGTTTAAAACCTTAGGCAGAGGTTTCTGTTCACACTCATGTTATATTAATGTAGTGATGGTTGGTAACACCCATGCTCACGTTTTTAATTATTAATTGTAGGAATAATAATTCTCTTAAAAGTCAGTGCTGAAACAGGAGCTTTGGAACAGCCTGACATCATGGCACTTAATGGACACCCAATAAATTCAATCATGTTGTCAACATGACCGTACTCCACACTAACTGACAGAATGAATACTATTAAGGACTAGAGATTTACCCACACCTTTAGACCAGTATTAGTTTTGATATTAGTATTGGTATTAGTGTTGTTGTAATTTTTTGGATTTTTTAACTGGAGATTTTCAAGCTGTAGAGAACCAGGTCCATCAGGTTTTAGGTAACAGTATCACTGACAACTGCCTAAAAAATTCATATCCAAAATCAAGCAATTGGCTATGGAAATTCGTTTGACAGTAACATGTGAATGGGACTGAAGGAGATGGCAGTTTGAGTCTAAAAATATTACCACCACCTACAACCACTGCTTTATTCACTCACTGAAAAAGCCCGTTAAAGACTCATAAAGACTGATGAAGTCTGATAAAGACTATTAAAGACTGATAAAGACTGATGAAGTCTGATAAAGACTGTTAAAGACTAATAAAGACTGATTAAGTCTGATAAAGAATGTTAAAGGCTGATAAAGACAGATGAAGACTGAAAAAGACTGTTAAAGACTGCTCCACCTTTGTGTTAAGTGACCTTAACTGTTGTGTCTTTTTTCTCACTCATCCCTTGTGCCTTCCTCCACCACATCTCTGGCATTTCCAGCTGAATGGCTATACAGGGTAAATGTGCCTTTTCCCTTCTGAAACGTCTGTCCACTGTTTTCACTGTAAACCCAAACCCTTGTGTGTCTTTCTGTTTGTGGAGCGTTGAACAGATGAGAGAGGCTGAAGCTCATGGTGGAGGTGGGTGATAAATTAGCCCTATCGTTATGCAGTTTAATCTGTAAATTATTACTATGTGTGACTTGGCTCCTAAGCAGTTAAATGTTGTGCTGATTCGAAACAGCATTAAGCAGAAAGGCCCATAGGGCATCACAGCGCAGTCAGCCCATTGGGTGCCCTGTGTTTGCTGTGTAATTACAAAACCACAACAGCCAAATGCAGATCAATGGCTGTCTGAGAGAAGGCAGGCACACACCACTGTGGCAAAAGCACAAACTCAGCTGCTCCCTTGAAAAATACCACACACACACAACATCTAATGTCACAACAAAGCATCCCTGTTCAGACTGAGATTAGCTGGCATAGAAACACAAGGCATAAACAGAACTTCACTGCCAGCCTGATACAATCAGCCAGATTGTACCATTTCACTGGCTTCCAATTCAGAACATATACCTTTTTTTATACAGTTATATAGGCACTTATCTCTTGATCAATTTTTACATTCAGCACATTATACTTTTCTGAATTCTATGGTATTCCATATAAATGAATTAAGTTATATTTATATATGGTCTTTTGAGGAACCCAAGGTTGCTCCACAATAAACACACACAGCTTTAACATCCAGTCACACGTGTATTTATGATGTAGCATTTTAGAGTGTTTTTCCTTTATACATTATTTGGATATTTCTTATGCAGCATATCAAACTAAATTCAACTGAAATAAACTAAATGAACTAAACAAAACTAAATTATGAATTATGTAAATGGAAATTTGCAGTGTGACTCCTCCCATCAGGCATGTCTGTGTGTGAATTTGTTTGTCCATGTCCATATATGTACTTCTGTGACCTATCTACCTACCTAAGTGTCCTCTGTGCACTTAAGTGTGTGTCTTGCCTTTGTTGTTTGTCTACTGTTGTCTTGACTATGTGGCATTGCGTGTTGCTTGTTTTGTTGTTTATCTGCGCTAACCGTGCCTCCAGTGCTGCATGCTGCGTCTACCTTGGCATCTGGCTCTCACCATAGCAACGTTAGTGACCAAAATGAAAAGCGAGCAACTAATTTGAGAGTTAGAATTCTTTATGGCTTTGTGGAAGGCAACCAAGAAAACACACATTTTGAGAAAAGTAAGCATTCAAGCTTTGTGAATTGTGACTAAGGGAATAGAATTCAAAAAAAGTTTTCACATTTTTTAATGTAACAATGGAAATCTGAGCATAATCAATTTTTTAATAATCAATCAAAAATGTAATTAATAAAATTGCTGCAGCACGACCCAAAGGTAATTGAATACAAACACAATGTTCCACACTATAAATAGTTCAGTTTAAACCAAGGGAGTGGAAGAGGACGGTGACTGATGTGTGACGTGGAGGATTGCCTGGATACTGGTTGGGGCAATGTAGATTAGGTGGGTACTAATCTACATAATAATCTAAATATGATGTGAATCTGAAAATGTCATGGGACATGTCATTTGTCATGTCTCTTTATGATGTAATTCATTTACCATATCTCTTTATAATGTCATTCCTTTAGCATGTCTCTTTATGATGTCATTCATTTAGCATGTCTCTCTATGATGTAATTCCTGTAGCATGTCTCTTTATGATGTCATTCATTTGCCACGTCTCTTTTTGATGTTTTTCCATTGATTTTCTCCCCCACAATCCTCTATGTTCATCACACCTGACTGCAGAGATCCAACCTGACATAGGTATCATCACATGCACTACAAAGCAGAAATATAACCTGGCAGTCTGATTGCTGAAGTCATATAGAACAGCCTCTGCCTAAAAAACCAGATACAGATCATAAATGTAGTGTACACAGGGTCCAGATTTTATTGAATCAAGTGTGAACACACTAAAGTTCAATCACCAGCAGCAAGAAGGGCCTTAAATATCACTAATTTGTCCAGACAGTAGTTCTGTGGCAGTCAGGAGCATAAGCATTGGTGGAACACAATAGCATAACGAGGCACAAATGTTAAGACCGGGATGAAAGAGATAACAGCACGCCTCTTCAGGGGACAGACAGTTTGGAAGGGGATCAATAAGAGCACGACTTCACTGCTCTGCACCAGCCACACAGATCAATGTGTCAGACTGAGCGAAGAAACACGAGCAAGCAGTGCCAAAATATCCAGCTCTTCCTCTTGCCTTCATTCATTAACCCCGCCTCTATTTGTTAACTCCGCCTTAATTCATTAACCCCGCCTCCATTCTTTAAACCAACCTTCATTCATTAAACCCACCTCCATTCGTCAACCCCACCCTCATTCTTTAAACACACCTTCATTCTTTAAACCCACCTTCATTCATTAAACCCGCCTCCATTTGTTAACCCCACCCTCATTCTTTAAACCCACCTTCATTCATTAAACCCGCCTCCATTCATTAACCCCGCATTCATTATTTAAACCCACTTTCAATCATTAACCCCACCTTCATTCTTTACCTCCATCTTCATTCTTTATTTTTTATCTCCGCCTTCTTTGTTTTCTCTGTCTTCTTTGTTTTGTCGTCTTATCTAACTACTATGAAAAGTGCCTATAGCCATTTGAATTCAACTTCTCCAGTTCAGGCTGTGCAGTACTGGCAGGGTGCCAAAAACTGCCTCAGAAGGCACTAGGCAATAAGCAGCAGTACTAAACTCATAGACACATACTCGGCAATAAAGGAGATCGATTGAGGCCCCACAGTTCCTGATCTTTCAACAGGCAGGGGCGGATAGAAGTCATGGAGAGATGCTTTAACTGCAGATGGGGCGGAGTGAGTGGAAAATCCTGCCTGACTGCCTGAGATCCTGCAGGGTTGCAAAAACAAAGACACAGTGTAGTACATCTCATTACCCACTTACCATCAACACAGACACACGCTCAGAGAAATGGCTAAATAATGGGAACAGTGTTACTGAGCTTTTGAGCATTGGACTCACTGGCACAAAACCTTGGCAGTCAGTATATCAGGGTACATTTATCAGAATGTTTAATCTGTTGCATAATCTGTTGAATAATTTGCACCTGCGTGAAAATAACTCGGGTGGAAAATCGAGGAGGTTATCACCTTCCAATTTGAGATGCATTTGCATACAAGCTCGTAAATTCTTTCTGACACATGTTGATATTAGCAAAGCTAATAAGGTAGATTCTGCACACACACCTTTGAGTTCCTGAACAGACTGAAGGCTGGAACAGTGTTGAGATGTTTCAGTAACTCCAACACTGAATCCTGTATACATAATGCATTCTAAACGTATGAGTTATGTTACAAGACGTGAATGGTACTCTGTAATGATTGACGAGTTATGAATGTGTAGCACATCAAAAGGCATAAACAAACAAGTATATACAAGCAGAAATGCAAGTTCAGTGTAAGTTACAGTGACACTAATTTGTCATGTTTATGTATGTCATATATAAACATATATTTTATGTTTATGAGTTTGTTTATAAGTATACAAATACTATTATAAGGCACTATGTATTTCTTATGATGTTTTGAATTACATTAATAATGTTTAATGTTCATAGTATGGTCACTGCTGTTCCATTGTAGAGCATATAGCAATTTATATTATGACTGATATTTCAGGAAAAGCTGTTACTAAGCAGGTTTTGTTAGTATATCAGTCTTAAAAGTACAATGTGAAGCTGAACAACTCATATAATTTATTCATATAACACAATTCTACAACTTCACTGGATCCACAGTGCTGTTTAACAGTTAAAGACATTAGATAAAGTCATTAAAAAATGTAAAAAACAAATTTACAAGGCATAAAACTATTTATTATTTTAATATTTTACATTGTCACATGTCCTTATAATGAAACATTTTAGAGTTTTTTTGTTCTTGATACATTGCTTGTGTTTGTGTTATTAGATAAATTCTTTAGTTTATATATTATTCTCAGTGAAATATTCAGAAGCCTTTATACTGTATATGCAGCATATCAAGCCCTTTACACTTAACTAAACTGAATTAAACTTAAAGGTTTAATCAAAACCAAATTGATCTTACGTTTTTTTTTAAAGACTACAACTATTTAAAACTATCAGGTACATTGCCTGTATCTAAAGATGAATTAACAAAGTCCAAAACTGTGCACTCAGAACCTGGCAAAATAATGGAGTCTGACCTAAAACGGCTCAGAAGCAGAGGACAATGTTAGCTCTGATCATCTCACAATGTGATGTACCCTGAAGCCATGACTTTACAAAGACAGCAGTGTGAAATCAGTCCACGGGACACTCAGCAAGCTTCTGCTGTCTCATGTGGCTGACGTGAGCTGTTTATGGTGGGTGGAGCTATTTATGTTGAGGGAGCTGTTTAGGGTGGGTAGAGCTGTTTATAGTGGGTGGAGTTGTTTATGGTGGGTGGAGCTGACATTTGTCAGTTGAGTGCAGGGAGAACTAATTGGTTGCAACTTGCCTGATTCACCCAAACAGCTATTTTAGTTTTAGTATGATGACCATCCTCCAAACGTGTTCAGAAGGCCAGAGAGGTCATCATAAGTGACCAGAGGACTGCAAGCTCATTCCTCACTGCCTAAAGACAGTAATGTGTATAAACACGACTGCCTGGCTGCATTTGGTGTATTGTTTTAATAGAGGACTTGAAGCAACCTTGGGGAATAATACTAGCAGTGAGAAAGCTGGACTCACTATTGAGCATCAGATATGCAGTAAATTGTTCTTCCCTACATCTTGTGACATGCTGCTGAAATGAAGCTAACATTCTGTTCATAAGTTTAATTACATGTATTTTTAAAGATTTTTCAGTCTAGTTGTATGTCCATTTATATTTAAAATTGCAATTTTCTTTTTCTTTTTTGATTACTGTCACAGAAATGATCCAAAAATAAATAAATAATTTTTTTAAGAAATGTGTTTCATTCAGACAGCACAATACTGTCATTAAGGTCACCCCAAAGAACATTTTATGCATAATCATAAAGAATCCTGACAGGAGAATCTCTTCCCCTTCTGAAGACAGTATGCTGGAATGGAGCAATGGAGAACACATGTTCACCCATATCGATCTGCTCTGAGTCTGCCTGGAAACTCAAAGTGCTTCTCTGTTCTTTAGACTTCTCATTGCAGCTCAGAAACCAGCTTGTCCTTCAAACACATTTGCATGGCATGGAGACGGCCTGGATCCTGGCTCCTGGATCCTGGCTGGATGTAACAGCTGGGTTATAGCAGGATGGGGCGATCTGGGCCTGAGAACACACTCACTCTCCTTTGCTGTGATTCCTCTGCTGAATTGAATCTCTCATGTACTCCAATCCCCAGAGTTTTCTGGGAGGCCACTGTCATGTGGTCCTGCCTCCCCCCTGTCAGTCTTGTCTTTTGTTTTGTTCTCTGTGTGTTTTGAGTGTCTTTTATTTTGACATTTCCTAGTTGTCTCTGTTTTCACACCCCTGCCGTGTTCTCTGCCCCTCGTTATCACTTTCAGGTGTGTCTTGTTGTGTCCCTTGTTTAGTATTTAAGTCCTGTGTTTGGTCTCTGTGGTTGTGGGTTATTGTAACTTGTGAGTTGAATGTTGTTAAGCTGTATAGTGTAATTTGTGAGTATTTGGTTTGTCTCTATGACTTTTGTGGTTCTTGCTTCTTTTGTGTTAGTTTTATTGTTATCTTTGGTCTTTGTATGAGTTGTGTTGTTTTTGTGTTAGACATTTACATTAAACCTCTTGAAAGCTGCATATGCGTCCCACTGGCTAAGCCAGGTTTGTTACAGCCACATTATGCTGGAAATTGTTCAAAACAGCCTTATTTCTTATAGGTACACTTACAAAAAGTCAGGAATTTTGCAGGATTATAGTCAGGTGTATGACGAATTAATGAAACTTATACTTATATAGTGCCTTTCAATATACCCAGGGCTACTTTACAATTAGCAGTTACAAACCTTTGCATCCAATCACACACTGGTGATAAACCAGTTACTCCAAACAGGTGATGATTTCATTTTCATATGCGGGTTGAAACTAATTCAGCTGTGTGGAAGGCTTAAAACGAACAGCCAATGATGAACAGCTAATGATGAACAGCCAAACTGCTACAAAGGTGAGGTTGTGGAAGACAGTGTCATGTCACAGGTCAGATACAATGGCAACACTGAGCACAGCCAGTATTTATACTGCAGCAGTGTTAAGAACTCTCCTGGGTTAACAGACCCATAGAATTTATGTTTTACTGCAAGCGTCTGACCCATTTTTAGCATTACAGCTGCTAATGAAGATAAGAGGACAGGCCTAGTTAGAGGTAACTGGAAACTCCCTCCATGTCCTGTCTGAACATTTGTGGTTGTGTCTGGTCTTTATATAGTGGCTTAAAGCAGACAGCATCCACTCTCTGGGCAACACAGGAAAACCACACAGTGTGACAGCACGCCTTCCCTCCCACTCTAGAGCTGAACTTCAGCTCTGCAGGAGAGCACTGGGCTCTGGGGGTTTGGATTAATCCGCTGGGAATGATAGACTGGACAAAATGGAGTCATACTATATATCTGTTCATCACCATCTAGAAGAGTGTTTGGTTGTCACTAGTCATCTTATGTGAAGCAAATCTCTCACCACATTATACTATCTAGCATTAATTTCCCAACATTCATTCATCACACAATTTTCTAGAAATGTAGGTGTACATTAGGTGTGATGCCGTCACAATTTGCATTAGATGTACTATCATCAGTAGTCAGTTTCTGTTTACATGGCGGCTGCTGGCTGAGTAATTTTGAGGTGGCAGATTGCTGTCAGCCCAGCAGAGACATTGATTGAGTAAAGACTCCTGTAACACTGCTGTGATGATACACTCATGCCAACACACCCAGTACTAGGACAGTGCCATGTCTGATACACTCATACCAGTACACCTAGTACAAGACACAGGTACTTCATTAAGAAAAATAGGTAATTTATTGAATGTTGATGTGCAGGTTCATTACACAGATGTGTTGCTTTGGGGCAAATTTTAAAGGTAAAACTTCTTTACATATAGTGCTTCATTGTTCTGTTAAAGAGTGTGCCCAGAAGTTTTGTGTGTCCTGCAGGATTGTGGGTGTCCCAAAGGATTGTGTGTGTCCTGCAGGATTGTGGGTGTCCCAAAGGATTGTGCATGTCTGGTAGGATTTTGTCTTCGCAGCTAGCCAGCCCTGTTTTGCAGAACACCAGTGTGATTGACACTCCCAGGGTCCTGTGTGGAAAGCAGCACAGGGTCAGCACCCCTTACACACCAATATCAACATCATCATCATCATCTAGACTGTAAGCATCAATCAATCAATCAATCAATCAAAGTTTATTTGTATAGCGCTTTTCACAACACATGTTGTCACAAAGCGCTTTACAGGATTTAAAAGGTTAACAATACTATGGGTCCAGAACCCTAATGAGCAAGCCAAAGGCGACATCACATACGCAGATGACAGGTCAAAGCCACATAAGAATGGGAGCTGATAAAAAAACAAACAGCACAATAATAATAAAAACAGCACATTTGTGTGAATATTAGCTATGATTTATGAAATATGATTTATGATTCAAACCTAAAGGACATAACCTAAAATAACCTCAAAACCCTGTAAATCACCTTATATAGCAGAAAAAATTCTGTTGGTTAGCAAAGGAGAATCCGTTGACCTAACCATATTACTCTTAGTCTTAATGTTTCTACATTTTAGTCTTTTGTGTTTAATATTTTGATTTCACATCAGCTCTTTCTGGATTGCAGTCCTCTTTTACCTTATGTGAGCTACAGAAGAAGTGAATGAAGTGGATCAGAAGGGTATGGGTGAAGTTTCTCCTGGAGATACACTCTGAAGGCCCTCCTCTCTCTCTCTCTCTGTCTCTCTCTCTCTCTGGTGTTCTGCCGTCCTCTGTCTCTGGGCTGGGGAGGCCCGGTGGGGTCAGGGATCATGCGAAAGGCATCTCCCATCTCTGTGTGTGGGCCGACGGCTCACAGGGGCTGATCACCAGCATCCTGCTGCTCTGCATCCCGTCTAACGCCATCTCGCTGTCGAGGCAGAAGCGTGATGTCTGGTGCTCCAGATGGGTGCCTGATTTTTGCCAGCGCTGAGGAAAACACACACACACACACACACACACACACACACACACACACACACACACACACACACACACACACACACACACACGAGTAAACATGAGCTGAGCATGCAAACAACATACCTGCATCACACACTGTATCATCCTACACTCTCCCGCATGTTCATCTTCTCTCCTTACAACAAACCCCGGTGGAAAATCTGCTACACCCACCCAGAAACACATCAGTCATCACCGCTGTGACAAATGTGACACAGGGAGCCGTTTCCAGCCGCATGCGGGAGAAAGAAGATTCTCCTCTGAGCCTCCATCTAATTCTCGGGCTGTCTGACCGTAGATGCCGTATCAGGAAGCCCTGCAGCAAGCCATCTGACAGGGAGGTAAGGAAGGTTTGATTTACTGCCTGTAAGATAGCCTGCAAGGCGGGGCTTCCTGGTAGGCGGGGCTTCCTGCTACGTGGGGCTAATAGCAAGTTGGGGTGACCTGTTTGCCATCGCTGATGTTGCAGGGCACAAGTAGAATCTGGGAGGCTGGAAAGGTGGTGGAGACAGACAGGCAGTTCTGCTGCTGACGTATCTGCTGCCCATGTGTGTAGATCCACTCCTGAAAGGCAGATTTAATCCAGGGGGGTGAAAATGGCACACAGCTAATCCAGTGGAAGAAACTGCACAATGAAGACACAATGAATGTTTTTTTTCATTCATATATCAGACTTCTCTACCTGTCAATTAGCAGAGAGGTGCAGATTTTACTAGGAAAATGATCTTTTCGTGGTCTCTTCATCTGCTTCTAGCCTGTTAAGACCTACTGGTACCCTGTAAGCATTTATCTGGTGTCTCAAGAAACCTACTGAGACCTTGCCGTCATCGAGCCGTCGGACTGGGTGTTTTACAACAGCTGTGCGTTTGTTTCTGAGTCTCTGTAACGTGTCAACTGCTGTTTGTTCACAATACATTAGCTAAGACAACATCTACCTCCACAACACCAAACGTTGTGTGTGTGTGTGCTGAACACTCCAGCTGAATATGAAGCTACAATGCTGCTTTACATTTGGGAAACACCTTGATGTCTTTTACACACAGTCAAAATAATTTGTTTTCTTGACAAGTAAACAAGCTAGCCACTTTAAAAACGTCCATGAGCTTCAATGAATTCAAATGTTAAAACAGACAGGACAGTTCCTTAAAGAAAAAGAAATGACAAAGAAGCTGTTTACTCATGTAAGGTTGTTTACTCATGTAAGGCTGTTTACTCATGCAAGGCTGTTTACTCATGCAAGGCTGTTTAAATGTGGCCATGTCCCAGACAGCATGTTAGTATGGTGCTGAGATGCAGATCTGTAAGGAACCCTCATTAATACAAACCAAACAAGTGCACCTGTCAGTTCTCCAACAGAACAAACACAATCACTGCTAAGTCAATGCTGAGTGAATATTTAGACCAGGGGTGTACAAAGTGCGGCCACATTCCACTGGCCTGCAGCCTCTGTTGATTTTACAGCCGAATGCGACCCGTGTTCAAATTTTCACCGGCTCGCGTTCAAATATGCTTTAATGCTGTAGGTACCATGCCAAACCAGCAGGTGGCAGCAGCACCAGCAATACATACAACAAGCTTGTTTCGAGGTGTGTCTAAAGTACGTGGAATTCAGGTATTTAAATACCTTCATCAGCTGAACATCAACTGCTAGAACATTTGATACCAGAACATACACTATATGGCCAAAAGTATTCGCTCACCCATCCAAATTATCGAAATCAGGTGTTCCATGGCCACAGGTGTATAAAATTAAGGACTTAGACATGCAGACTTTTTTTCACAAATATTTGTGAAACAATGGGTCGTTCTCAGGAGCTAGTCAATTCCAGCATGGAACTGTGATAGGATGCCACCTGTGCAATAAATCCAGTTGTGAAATTTCCTCGCTCCTAAAAATTCCACAGTCAACTGTCAGCTGTATTATAAGAAAATGGAAGTGTTTGGGAACAACAGCAACTCAGCCACAAAGTGGTAGGACACGTATAGTGACGGAGCGGGGTCAGCTATGCTGAAGCCGAAGGATGCTGAAGCGCATAGTGCGAAGAGGTCACCAACTTTCTATAGAGTCAATCAGACATCCAAACTTCATGTGGCCTTCAGATTAGCTCAAGAACAGTGCACAGAGTTTTATGGAAAGGACTTCCATGGTCAATCAGCTGCATCCAAGCCATACATCACCAAGTGCAATGCAAAGTCAGATGCAGTGTAAAACAGGCCGCCACTGGACTATAGAGCAGTGGAGGCGCATTCTCTGGAGTGACGATTCACACTTCTCCATCTGGGAATACGATGGATGAGTTTGGGTTTGGTGGTTGCCAGGAAAACGGTACTTGTCTGACTGCATTGTGCCAAGTGTAAAGTTTGGTGGAGGGGGGATTATGGTGTGGGGTTAGTTTTCAGGAGCTGGGCTTGGTCCCTTAGTTCTAGTGAAAGGAGCTCTGAATGCTTCAGCATACCAAGACATCTTGGACAATTCCTTGCTACCAACTTTGTAGAAACAGTTTAGAGCTGGTCCCTTCCTCTTCCAACAAGACTGTGCACCAGTGCGCAAAGCAAGGTCCATAAAGACATGGATGGCAGAGTCTGGTGTGGATGAACTTGACTGGCCTGCACAGAGTCCTGACCTCATCCCAATAGAACACTTTAGGGATGAATTAGAGCAGAGACTGAGAGACAGGCCTTCTCGTCCAACATGGAAGAATGGTCAAACATCCCCATGAACATACTTCTAAACCTTGTGGACAGTTGAAGCTGTTCTAGCTGCAAACAGCTGAGTTACCAGGGAACAGCTGAGAGTCGTACTCCTTAATTAACGAGCTCAAGTTACTACCGCGGAAACATAATACACCAAACTAATTATATGAAGCTTGTTAATGTGGTCACGTGGACTAAACAAATGTGACAGTCCACTGTTGTTAAACCACGGATGAGACTTACATTCCTGGACTTCATAACCAGAAATACGATTCACACCTGGACGATGTTGAGTTTTATCAACCAGGAACCTGTGGTAGAAATTCCATCCCAATTCCAAAAGAATTCAGAGAGGACGACAAAACCACCTGAAATCCAATACATTTTAGTTAAGACATTCTGAATGTGCTTGTTCAACATTTTGGTAATCTTCAAGACTTGTACATACAAAGTTCTCTTCACTTTGCATGTGATCTCTCCACTTTCTTTATTTTTTCTTTTATTTATATCTTCCCCAGGCGCAGACAAGACTGATTCATTTGAGTTCTTAAAGCAGCACCATTACCCATTTTCAATGATCACGTTAGAATAAACCAACTGAGCTCATTAACATACAGCCACGCTGCTATACTGTTTAAATTCGACACCATTTTACTTGATTTGTTCACCATTGGAGAACCGAGATAAATCCCACTTCCTCACGCATGCTTACATGAGCATGCGCACATTTAATCTCCTCCCCTGTACACATTCTCACACACACACTAGATGTTTAGTCTTCAAAGTAAATATTCTGATCCTTGTTGTTGATTCTGTTTGTTTTTTAGTAGTTGGTTTTAAGTGTGCCATTTTTTTCAGCAAGTTGTCTCTCATTAAAATTGTGGTTGCCAATATCTCCAAAGAATTCATAGTTAAGGATTTAAAAATCCTTTAGATAACAAACCATTAATTACTCTCTTTAGATTTGAATGTGACTGATTTTAATTAATAAGACTGATTAAATGAAACTGATTAATAATTGAGGTCAAATAAATTGCATCTACTTAAAAGGATTTGTTGGTGAAAACCCCCTACAACCCTGACACTAACACTACCCCTAACTCTAACCCTAACCCAACTCTGACACTAACACTACTCCTAACTCTAACCCTAACCCAACTCTGACACTAACACTACTCCTAACTCTAACCCTGACACTAACACTACTCCTAACCCTTTTGTGTTTAGCACTAAAAGACAGCTCATTTCACAGCTTTACAAATACTTCAACCACATACAACCATGACGAACTGAAAATACACTTTAAGAAAGATAGTGAAAAAAGTTCTTGCCTATATTTCTCATGGATAATTTAGACACAGGTCTGCAATAATACATAATTAATGGCAGATACTAAGAGGAGACTACTGGACTTAAGAATGTAAGGATTAATGTTGAGTGTGTAGGACGTTCCAGCGTGGAGAGAGCAGGCTAGTGGTTTGGTCTGCAGGTAAAAAGCTGTGTTAGATTAGTGGGGTGAGAACACAGGGGGCTTCTCCCTGTTTAGTGCAATTACTCCACAGCATAAAAATGTGACCTGAATGAAATGACATTACCCCACCGTAAAGGGGAGTTTTTATGGTGCCCCTGGCAACACAGACGATAATGTCATCTGTGTCGTCCTTCTGCAGTGTTCACTACTATGATGTGAGACGTTACACATTCATGGGGAACATGAAAACATTGTCTGTACCACGCTCGTCCTGATAGTGACAATAAAATGTTTTCCATTGAAATCATTTAACAGATTCATATAAATAATATTGAGCTGTCAGTATTGTGTATAAATAACCAAATTTATGCCAGTGATGAAGGCTGAGTGCTTGGGCGTATTCTCCCAACAGAAGCTTTACACAAGTCCAACACACCCTCCAGTTCATTGAGAAACTGTCATACTGCTGTTTTTCAGGGCTGTTTTCATGAATCAGGGATGGTTAACAATGGACAGTTGTATTTTGGGAATATTAATCTATCAGGAATGTACATGCATTATTATTAATTCCTTCTGTACATGGTACTGTGTTTTTGTTGCATTGGGGCTAGAGGGCCAGCTTTGTCTATGTGAAGGACACAGCATTCTGTCATTTATCCGAGAATAATAGAGACATCTCCACCATGTGCTTTATACCTTTAGTCCTGCTGACACCTGTGTACCTGCTGACACCTGCAACAAAATGTACTGAAGAGACAGTATTACTGGAAAGTAATTTGTGCTAGTAAGTCACTGACAACGCATTTCCTAAACTGCATGTAATTCAGTTGAACTCACTGTATTGCATGTATTTTTATCAGATTTTCTAAAATGATTATTTTATTTATGTTGACAAGGACCTCTGTGACTAAGGCATTAGTCTCAGTGCTGCCTTTATAAATATCTATTAAATAAATAAAATCAATCTGTAGAAATCAGCTTCTGACTCATGCGGAACATGGTGGTCCTTCTGTAACTGCAAACGGGCAAACAAAGTCTAAGGATTAAGGATCTATTACCCCTAGGTCAGCATATCCTGACTAATGTTCTCTGATCACTGATTACAAACAGGGACCCTTCCCCCCAACATACTTCATTCTCTGCTGGGAAGTGCGACTTACAGTTAATGAGTACTGACCCATGTTGCTAGGTAACAAATCTCAAAGATTTGGCAGTGGTACCTGGCTCGGAGCAGGCGAGTCCTTGGTGTTAATGCAGGGCACCAGCGTGAGCACTGGGACGTCCTGCCCCTCTACTGACCCAGCCTCCAGGCAGTTCTGCCTTTGCCGTATAACTCCGGACTTTGCATCGGAATCATCTGGAACTCTGCAAAAGAGATGTGATTTGTTTGTTATACTACTAAGATCCTTTCATTGCAACTATATAGAGCCACTCACAGACACACACACGTGATAAACGAACCTACCTATCAGAATCAACTGATTAGACCCTGCAGATCACAGCTGGAGCAGAGTGTAATGAAACCCCGCATATGTAATGAAGGATCAGATCTATAGCACGACAGACTCATTTATTCACCAGAGATGAACAAGTGTGAAACCACACAAATACACAAACATAAACCCAATATTTTAGTTAGTTTAGTTTAAATCTTAGTTGAATTTAGTTAGTTTAGTTTAAATCTGAGTTGAGTTTCTATTCTTGTGATAGAATGGGCTCGAGGTGTGTGTTGGCGTGTCTAGCACACTGTGCAGAATCCCTAAAGCTGGAGAACAATAAAAGCACCCAGCTCAACACTCTGGATGAATGGAGCCTCTTACAAATAAAACCCCTTCATCGCACAGCAAAATCAAGACATACAATGAAGATCCTCCCTCCCACCCATACAGCATGACACACACTCACTCACCTGAGCTCTGGATAAACATTGTCCAGATACCACTGGAAAGACTTGCACTTTAGATTCTTTCGTAGTTCCTGCCTACCACGAATGCTGATAAAAGAGGAGGAGAAAGAGTAGAATAAGAGAAACCGCTTGCATAACGAGGGTTTGTCTTATCATAACACACCCGTGAGACGTCTGCCATGACTCACTCCCCGTAGGACTTTCCTCGTGCTGCTGGCCGAGCTGAGTAGTAGAATAGTCTGAACTCATCCATCCACACCTCAGCGGTACGCCTGGTGTTCCTGAAACAGAGGTACAAACACAGACCGTGAGAGTGTTTCATGTGTTACTGAGCTGATCCTCAGGACAGACGGTGAGAGTGTTTCATGTGTTACTGAGCTGATCCTCAGGACAGACGGTGAGAGTGTTTCATGTGTTACTGAGCTGATCCTCAGGACAGACTGTGAGAGTGTTTCATGTGTTACTGAGCTGATCCTCAGGACAGACAGTGAGAGTGTTTCATGTGTTACTGAGCTGATCCTCAGGACAGACGGTGAGAGTGTTTCATGTGTTACTGAGCTGATCCTCAGGACAGATGGTGAGAGTGTTTCATGTGTTATTGAGCTGATCCTCAGGACAGACGGTGAGAGTGTTTCATGTGTTACTGAGCTGATCCTCAGGACAGACAGTGAGAGTGTTTCATGTGTTACTGAGCTGATCCTCAGGACAGACGGTGAGAGTGTTTCATGTGTTACTGAGCTGATCCTCAGGACAGACAGTGAGAGTGTTTCATGTGTTACTGAGCTGATCCTCAGGACAGATGGTGAGAGTGTTTCATGTGTTACTGAGCTGATCCTCAGGACAGACAGTGAGAGTGTTTCATGTGTTACTGAGCTGATCCTCAGGACAGACGGTGAGAGTGTTTTATGTGTTACTGAGCTGATCCTCAGGACAGACTGTGTGAAGTTATACCAATATTAACCAAAACTTTAAAAAGCAAGGAATCAGAGATATTTTAACACAATCTCTATTTTAAAGCCATGGAGAAAAAAATCTTACATTTCTGTATTATAACAACCTACATTTTTAGAAAGTAAAATAAATCTTTATAAAGTATCCCAATATATATATATATATACATTATATATTATATATATTATATATTATTATATATATATCAGTAGCTAACCGTGACCATTAAACCTGGGCCCGCTCAGGTCAACTAGCTAGCGGTGGTATGCTAATGACAGTTATCATACAGTTAAGCCCGCCCACTAAGAGGGAAGATATGATTGGTAAATTTTGCTGTCATTTGAAACTGGTATTGCGCTGAATTATAACTGCCTGGCCCTCTGTAAACGAACAGCGGGCATCACAGTCTTGATAGGGGGAGACACAGGCTCACAGGCTTCCACTTCCCCTCACCTTCCAACACAGATTGAATAAACACGAATAGAATCCCCACTGAGATATATATATATATATATATATATATTAGGGGTGGGACGCGATCAAAAAAATTAATCGAATTAATCGGAAGCTTTGTAATTAATTAATCGAAATTAATCGCATTTTAATCGCATTTCAGTATTTAACATGAGAAATATTCATTTAAGTTTGAATGATGAATGAATCAATGAACATAATCATAAACTTCAACATCTTGTTTATTTTTCCACCAGTCTACTACGAAGACCAATATATGTGTAGTGTGCAGAAAACAGTTCAGAACATTGGAAATTCTGACCAAAAATGTTGTTTAATTTAGGGAGTTTTGCTCAGGATATTGGAAGAATTGAAGTAAATCAGAAGATGTTTTTAATACCATTTTAGATGGTAGACTTTCTTTAATTTCCCAGGCCTCTGCCACAGGCATCTCCATAGTGCCTAGAAGTGGTCTTCTGCATGCTCAAAGCAAATGACTGGATCTTCATCATCTATAGATTCATCATCTATAATATGAGCTGTCACACCAAGATCATTCTTGTTGCTAACAGAGGTCCAGTGATCCCCAGTCAGAGCCACATTTGTGGCACTCTTCACAATAACCTGTTTTAATTCTTTCCTCATCATACAGCTGCTGGATTTTCTTCGACATTGTCTTTCTGGGGTGAGTTTCCCAAAACGTTCTTACGTACGAGGTTAAGAAGTACTTGGCGCTAAGAACGTTTTGGGAAACTCACCCCTGGACGGTAGTTCGTAACTTGCATCAGTTGACGCAATTCGCAGCGCTTCTTGTAAGCATTTATCTTCGACCACAGGGAGCGGACAACACAAATAATGTGACGCATCATGTATAAACGCGTGCGGAGTCGCGCGCCATTCGCGAAAGTTTAATCCAGTCTTAATGGTCCAATGAAGGTAATTTAAAAACCAGGACGTTTCCTCACAGGATGTGAATTACGGACGTTTGGTCACCCTATCGTACTAGGAATACATTTAGCAGCTAAGTTACCATTACTGACCTGCGCGTTAAGCTGGGCGTACACTGTGCGATTTTTGGCCCATTTTCTGCCGATTTTTCACTCGTTTCGGCTCAATCGCGTGTCGTGCATCGTATAGTTTACACAGGTAAACGAGGAGCGATTCACACCTCACGACCAACTCCCGATCAGAAATCGCAGCGTCGCAAGAACATCAAACATGTTTGAAATTCAAATCGCTCCTCGTGAGAGTATCGCACTGTTGAAGCAGCTTCATGAGCCGACCCTCCCTGCGATTTAGTCGTACAGTTTGAGCTGGAGCTGAGTACACGATTTAAAATATCGCACAGTGTACGCCCAGCTTTACCCGCAACATGTTTTGCGTTGAGGTGGTAACGAAGGGTGGAAGTGCTCCTGTGATAAGCGAACTCCTTCCTACATAAAGTGCAAATAACACTATTTTTGTTTGTACTTCCATCTGGAAGTTTCTTATATTTAAATTTCCCATCCACCAACGTAGCCTCTTCAGTCATCTCCATCATGCTCATCTTATTGTGCGTCCATATAATCTGTATGGCCGGAACTCGCGCACTGAGAAACATTCCACGGTGCAAAAGTGTCTCGTCCGTTAAATGCGTTAAAATGCGTTAATTTTTTTAGTGCGTTAATTTTCCTGTAATTAATTAATCGAAATTAACGCGTTAAAGTCCCACCACTAATATATATATATATATATATATATATATATATATATATATATATATATATATATATATATATATATGACCATCTTTAGCAAAATCATTTCATTTAGTGACCGCTGTGGTAATGTGTGCTACAGTATGTAGCACCACGCCACTAAGAGTTGTACAGACTAAAACTGTATTGCACTTTAACATCTCAGAAGTTTCATGCTGAGCTGTCTATCCCCATGGGCGAAACACAATGAAAGATAACACATTCTACGTGGTTCTGGTCCGCAAGCAGGAGTGCAGGGCCCATGATATAAATCTGTGGCAGAATAGTCAGTGAAGAGTAGCAAAAATCATTCCAGAGAGTTGGCAGTGAAAATGGCAAGAGGAAGTGGTGGTTGGTTTATGGATAAAGTTAGAATATTCCCTCTAGCACCACTCTACAGCTCATCAGGACATCGGTGCTGTTCTGTTTGTGCTATTGTCTGGATTTCAGAAACAGCCTTGTGGTATTTTTGAATGTAGTTGTTCATTTGAATGAAAAGTCGAAAACTGGTCTTGTAATGAGTTACAGGCAAATGCCACAAAACTAAGCAATTTTTTTCCGCTGATTATAAATATATTAACTATATTAATTCATATATTACCATATACTAAAGTATTAACAAATATTAACTCAAAAAGCTTTTGGCAAGTATCCTGTAAAAACGTGTAACGTTTAGCTCCGCCCCTTTGTGGGTATCCTGCCTTCGTTCCCTCCATAGTTTTCCCTTGGTTGATCTGTTCTGATTCGTCATGCCCCTTTTGTTAATCCCTGCCCAATGTTATGCCTATCAGCTGTTTTAAGTTGTTTGGGTTGTGATTCGCTTGTAATATAGTCTGTGTGGGTTCATGCTTTCTTTGTGGGTCTATTTTGTTAGGTTGGTTAATATTGTGAGTGTCTGTTGTCTCATTCTCCTGCCTCCTTGTTGTTCCAGTACTAGGGCTTCCATGATTAGTCTGGTTTCCAGTCGTCAAGGTCTGTTTAGGTTTCTAGTTTGTATCTCTGTGTCGTCTTCAATTCATTCAGGTTGCTTGTTGAGTTTCCTATGTTGTTATAAGTAAATGTCCTTTTGGTTTAGTTGTAATGTGTCTATAGTCTTGCCTGTATTGTTTGGTTGTTCTCGCTGTATGATATTTATACTTAGTTAAGCTTTGCGATGTTTTCCGTATGTCTTGTTTGTCAGTTCTGTTAGACATTGTGATTCGACCTTGTGTGACTTGTTTATTACAGTTGTCTAAGTGGTTATCGCTGTCCTTAGATCAGTGTGTATTTCTGAGTTAGTTCCGCCTCTGATTTAAATAAATGTAGTTCTCTGCAGCGATTGTGTCCGCCTCCTGACTCCGCAGCGTTACAAAACAGAAATGTTTTGGCTTCAACCAATCACCACTCACTGCTGACTATGAGCAAAAAATCCTCAGGCAACCTCATGGATATTGTAGAACAATATGTCCTTGCTCTGGCACCCTTTACTTCGCACTGATACGTAACGTCGATGCAAAATGGATGGAATCTTCATCACTATGGATCACCATTCTTCATCACTTTTTGTACCAATACCAGCAGTTGCTGCCTGTGTTTCAGTTGCAGTAGAAAGCATCTCGGTCAGAGGAGTTGGAATCTCTGAGATCTCTAATGGTAAACCCAAATGTGGTTGTTTACTGCAGTGGCATGAATTCTTTAAAGTTGCAAATGACGTATTACATGTATCAGAGGACTTGATGCATTGCAGATAATGGCATAAACCATTTAATAAGTAATTTGTAATAATATGTATTCCTTATGCATGTGACAGTGTTTTCTGATTTGGATGCATGTCCACAGTGGCATGGTCAGTAGTTTTCTGATTCGGATGGGTGTTCATTCTGATTCGGATGTGTGTGGGATGGTCAGTAGGTGAGAGCAGTGTGGCTGAAGTGTGGCTCTTACTTGATGTACGTGTTGGCATTGCCTTCGGGGAAGACGTACGGATGTTTCTTACGGAAGACATGGCCAACTCTACTACAAGGGACGATCATCAGACTTCCTCCGCACATCCACACTCGAAAAGAGATCTCTGCAGGGAGGTGAACAAGACTTCACCTTAATATCGCTGGATTTTTAGAGCAAGAAATGCTCTCATGGAGGCTGCTGTACCAAATACATCGTTATATCCTTTAGAGACTGTCCAGGTGTCGCCACCCCGTCATGCAGGCATCCACATGTGAGCTAAGTTGCAGATGATAAAACACAAGCCCTCACGTGTGTAATAATGGCTCCAGTCAGCTACTCACCAAAGTTCTCTCCTCCCCAGATGTCCATGGCCGTGTCATATTTCCCCAGGTGGTTGAACCAGGACTTATTAATCACAAAGAGCCCTCCAGCAATTATGGGTGTCCTGGGGGATTTAATGGTGTTGCAGAGTGATTAGACACAAGACCCGTAACTGACCAGAATTTCAACTTATATAAAATGGGTGTTCCTCAGAGCCGGAGTGGCTAATCGGGAGATTCGGGAAAATTCCCGATGGGCCGGCTCATGTCAATCTCTAGTTTGGGCCGATTGGGAGGGAAAAATAATTTTGGGCCGGATTTGGGCATGAAACTCCTGGGCTGAAAAAGTGGCCCACTCCGGCCCTGGTGGTCCTTATGTTTAGTAAATCTTAAGTAACCTCGAGCCTGAAAGTTAAAGTTCTTCCCACACACTCTGTCTTCTGTTTTCTCACCACAACCACTGGGCTACTGAATCATGAATCAAATAATCCCTTTAAAAGATTCTATGCAGATGTACATTAGAAATTACAGATCACATGGTCTCACATAATTTAAGGCATTCCAATGACACCAAGACTGCATCATGCTGAATCAAAAGTTAATTCTTAGTATATCAAGACTGTCACGATGACAGCTCCGGACCCCTCCTTGTGGGTGTGTCGCTACGTTGTCTGTGTGCCGTTATGTCCATGTTTGTAGTTCCGTGGGTGTGGGTCGTCTGTGAGCATGTTCGTAGTCTCACCTGTGCCCTGTCTCGTGATCACGAGGATATGTGTTAATCAACTATTTAATGTGCGTTCGCGCAATGTCTTGTCCTCGTCTTTGTCTTGAGTCCGTGCCTGTGTGAGTGATCGTGTTTCTGTGTGCTTGAGTCATCGCTCTGGACTTCACTTGTGTTTGTAATAAAGTTTATGTTTCACGTCAACGTCGATCGTCGTGCCTCCTCCTTCGGTCGTTACAAAAACAAGTGCTAGATAGGTTGACAATGACATTAACTACAGGAAAACATGAAGGTAGCCAATGCTATACTAAATTATTTTGCAGTGAAGTCTGCAATCTTCCACTATGCAGGAATGTAGTGGTGTATGACTTAATTTTCATCCTAGTAAAAAAAAAACTAAACTTAAAAACCTACAATGCCATCAGCGCTATATAAAAGGCTTGTTTGGTGGCTGAACTTCAGAAGTATTCAGAAGAATGTCCTCCTCGTTGTGATCATACACATACCACATTACTCCTGGTGTCTTTCCTCACCTCATATTTAACTCTGCTTGTCTAGCATAGTTATCTGACAGCCTGTGACAGTACTCTGTCAATCAGGTATGTTCATTGCAATATTAGGACCACACCCACGCCATTCTCAGCCAGGACTGACGAGCCAGTTTAGTGACGTTCTGAGTAGTTTATTTTATTTATATTGCAGATCTGTTTAAAATTAAAACACGACAAATACTTAAAACACTCCAATTTAGTATCATACAAGCATTTTAATACTTTGAAAGCACTCCCTAGGTGTTTAGCTGGGGGTCTGATATCTGTTCTTGTCTGATGGACTAGTTACAAACACTGAGACACTACCTGTTCACTCTGAGCTCTCTTCCACCCTGTGCCATTTGCAATCTAAACGGATTCTATCCTTCTGAACTATAATTTCTGTTTTTCACGTATCAGATTTAGACACTTCATATTAGGGATGCAAATTATCGATTAATTCATTAATCGTTAGTTGACTGATCTTATCGATCGACTTTCGATTAATCGATAAGCGGGGTTTTTCACCTGAATTTCAGTGTTTCAATAGGGCTTTTAAAAATATCAGCTAAATATACTGCTCAAAAAAATTAAGGGAACACTAAAATAACACATCCTAGATCTCAATTAATAAAAATCTTTGAAATCAGTTGAAAATCTCTCATTTCTACCTGTTGTCTGTTCCATTTGCACAAGAGCAGTTGAAATTGATTCACAATCAGTGTTGCTTCCTATCTGAACACGAAGTGTGGATGACTTGGAGTTACATTGTGTTGTTTAAGTGTTCCCTTTATTTTTTTGAGCAGTGTAGTTAAAACACTTTGTTCAAAAAGTATATATTATATTATGATAATGATATTATATTATATATTGCTCAAGTAATTATGCATGAGGAAATTTTTATGGTATAACAAAATACATTCATTTTAAAAAAGGAATAAATTAAGGACTGGCTCAGTTCAATTTGAAACATTAAACATTAAAAAAATGTTTAAAAAAAGAAGAAATTAAATAGAGAGCCAAACAGAATATTATTGAGCCCATGTTTGGACAATGTTTCTAGCTTTGTAGTGAACACATGCTGTAACGCGACCGGAGAGTGCCCAAGTCTCCACAACATCATTGAGCTTGTCAGTTAAACTGTCAGCGGTGTGTCTACCCGACATGTTCGTCGTAATCAGCACTGCAGATTTTAGCTGCCAGTTCTCGTCAGTGTAGTGGCACGTCACAGTAATGTAACTTTCTGTTGTTAGAGCCGTCCAACAATCTGTTGTAAGGGCTACAGTAGTAGCAGTAGATAGCTTTGTTTTTAGCTCACTCGTATTTTTTGTAGCGAGCTTCGAAAACGCTCGCCTTCCCAGTGTAGCTGTGATTTTAGGTTGACCAGGTGCACTGGTGATATGCAGGACAGCTGCATGCATGGTGTTCAAATGATAATTGAGTGAGCTAGTGGAACTGTTGTACTTCAATACCGCATTACACACAGAACATTTGACTTCTTTGCCTAAATTAACAATGTTGAAATTGTAGCGACTACTACTCCTCGCAGCGAGTTCCCTAACAGACAGGCACTTGGCCCTTTAAGTGACACTGGGAGAGCGGCGCCTGCACGCGCCAGGGGAGGGGAAGAGAACAGTGCTGTTGTTTGAGTTGCGTGGAAAATAAAGTTTCCCTCCTTGGGATTTTCTGGATTACGCAGTTTCTGCCTCGTTTCCCGAACACGCTTCAAAATGGTCCCACACCGCACGTCTTTTCGCCCGCTTCATTTTGTTTTCCACTCTGGTCTTTCGCGACACGTGTTCACCTCTCGTTCTTACGCTCTGTTCAAGTTACTACAGGAGCGCTCTCTAACGATTAATCGTGATTAATACATTTTGATCGAGTAACGTCTTAATCGACAATTAATCGAAAGTCGATTAATCATTTGCATCCCTACTTCATATCCATCACACTGAATACAATATACTCTGTAAACACTGAACCATCAATTAAAAGGCTTTGAAATGTTTACCAAAACTAGTTTACCAAAACTAGTTTACCAAAAAATTAACCACCAATACCCACTGCAGCCATGCCCACAACACCGTGGCCTAACCCCCTGTTGAAATAGAGACCAGCGACACTATAGGACTTCCCACTTTGAGCTTTCATAGTGGTTTTATTTTATTTTTTTAGCATAGACAAAATTTGGCAAGCAGTCTGCAGTGTTATAAGTACAGGCCATGAATGATGCTGAATTGTACTCTGTGTAATTCTGACTCCAGAAAAGACTGAACGCTTTTCTGTTAGCCAGGGCTACACCCACCCTCTTTTGCTCCAGCCTGTCAGCCTGAGTGAGTGTGTTCATAAAAAGCAGCTCTGGGAGAAGAATCATCCATGACCAATGCTAGAACCCCCACAGCCTGTGGGCAATACAGAGTGCTGCTCAGCCATGCTCGCCTGCCGGGCTGGTGTCTGTCGTGTGATGCTGAGTGGTGCAAACATAATTCCACAAAGCTGAAACAAATGCCAGGTGTTCCAGGGTGGTGTTCAGGATTAGCTGCTAACCCAGTGTGGTGTTAACCTGCTCTGTTGAAACTAGGGGTAGATCTGCCTAACATGCACTATTACAGTATGGTAAAATGGTAGTGACCACTTAGATCACCCAGACTTGACTCTCTGAAAGCCTTTTTTGACTCTGTCGCCACACACACACACACACACACACACACACACACACACACACACACACACACACACACACACACACACACACACACACAGCAACCTTCATCAGTCTTCAATCTTCAACCTTCAATCTTCATCCTCTATATCTCTGCGTCTCGCCCACACACACCTATCTGTCAATCTTCTGTATCCGTGTGCAGGGCAGTAGTGCTGAGAACGCCAGTCTCTCTGCTGTTGCATCAATAGCAGGGCAAAGCCAGACAAATGTGGGCTTTGAGTGATGAGTTAGCCCCAACACCAAGGACTGCTCCACAGCCAAAAACTACCCCAAAACCAAACACTGCCCCCAAAGCTAAGCACTGCCCAAACATTGCCCCACTGCCAAAAATGTCCAAGCACTGCCCAACTGCCAAAACCTGCCCCACAGCCAAACACTGCCGCAAAGTCACTGGCCCACATCCTGCTTCATAGTGGTATTAATAGGCTCCATTACAACAGCAAGAAAACGGGGAATGAGAGAGGCATGAGAGATGAGACAGATAGAGAGAGAGAGAGAGAGAGAGAGAGAGAGAGAGAGAGAGAGAGAGAGAGAGAGAGAGAGAGAGAGAGAGAGAGAGAGAGAGAGAGTTGGCTACTGGGAATGTACAAGTAAAGTGAATAAGGGAACCAAAAATGACATGTGGATGAAACCATGCACTGGGATTCATACAAGCCTTGAATACAAACACGTGGCACAACACGTTCTAAGACCAAATTTCCATACAGAGCTCAATGTCTGTCTCATCCAGCAATTATGCCGGTCTTCATGAAGCATATCATAAAGCAGCGTGAAACCACAGGGAGTAAAAGAAAGAGAGAGACTGCAGAGAACACAGAAAACATGAAAACCAGGGTTCAGTCTGTCATGCAGGAAATGCTGCAGCAGACCATTTTCTCCTCGCATGCTCACTCAAAGATGGGAATGATCTCTAATATCCCCCTTAGTGGTTCCCATCACCTACTTAATGGGTTCTGTGGGGTCCTCCCGCTTGGCTCTCTTCTCCGCTGATAGCTGCTCCCACTTGAAATGAAGACTCCAGTCAAAGCCTGAGCAGAGGGAGAGAGGGAGAAGGAGAGAGAGGGAGATAGAGGGAGGGAATGAGAGAGAGAGAGGAAGACAGAAAGGAAATTAAAAGCAGACACAGAAAGAGATAACTGAAACAGGCAAGGGAAGGGAGAAAGGGAAGAGATCATCCTGACCAGGTCACGAGGCTGTGATTCATTTTCAGCAAGACCATGAATGGAAATTGTGCCCATTGTGCCTTTATCACACACATTACGAGAGAATGTAAATGTGGTGGTCAGTGGTGAGTGGCAGTCAACCCACCGCCCTGCAGTTCTGAAGATGCGGCGACGTATGCAAATGTGTCCATGCTGATGATGTCAATCACTGGGCTAGCGACACAGCTTGGGTCCTGAAACGAATTAAGCTTGTTTGAAATCATCATCGTAATTAAGCTATTCAAGCTTAATTAAGAAACAGCTGCATTTTGAGGCATTTTTCAAACCATCAATCTATATCGTAAGTTACAGTTAAGACCAAAGGCACGCAGGGTTTTTTCAGCATGACTTCACATCTAAAGAGGGGGAAAATCAATGAGCACTGGGATTATTTGAGTTAAAATTGGGTGAAAGAACACACACACACATACATACATACACACACACACACACACACACACACACACACACACACACACACACACACACACACACACACACACACACACACACACACACACACACACACGCTCTGACCAAATCATTGAATCTCTTCATGTGTAACAAACACCAGCCCTGTGAAAGGGATATTCCTTCATTGAGGCAATAATTCCCCATAAACACCTATGTAGTGCAGATCCACACATTCCCATAAACACCCACGCAGGGCAGATCCACACACTCCAAGGGCAGAGGTCTCTGTACCTCTTTGATCAACTGCAGCAGTGGTGGCAGCCAGTCCTTGTTGACCTCACAGTGGCTGTCCAGAAAGGTCAGGACTCCTGCTCCAGCTGCGTCTGCTCCTCGAACCCTGGACCTGATCAGGCCTGAGTCACAGGTGACAACAAACTAGTGAAACTCCAGCCCTGACCCTGACTCGGTCTCCTCCACACTGCTCCCAATGTGTGGGGTTATGATGACAGAAGATGTTTCTAGAGGACTTTTCATCCTTTAAAACAGATCAGGAAAAAGGGAATGGGTGATAGCTTGGCAATCTCCAAAAATACTGATGAGTACTGAACTGTCAGATGGTTTGTTAATGAGCATTCACACATTTGGATAGTACACAGGCTAATCTGAAGCTGTTATATCTATGACAATGTGTTTTGAGAGTAATTAGACAAGGATACGATTATGGGTTTAAGGGTTCGGTTGCCTTGTACGATGAGATGCCTCGTAGAGGGCAAATTAGCAGGAAATAGCGAAGGACTCAGTGGCATTGTTAAAGTGCCCGACTCCTGCTAAGTTCCACACTGCAAGGCAACTTTAGCCAATTAAAAATCCCATTTCATCCTCAATAAGGCTTTATTTTCTGGATGAGTGGGTGCATTTTCCACTACATAGTGTGAGTATGTGTGTGTGTGTGTGTGTGTGTGTGTGTGTGTGTGTGTGTGTGTGTGTGTGTGTGTGTGTGAGAGAGAGAGAGAGAGAGAGGCAGTGAGAGAGAGAGTGTGCGCAAATGCATGTGTTTGTGTATATATTCAAGTGTCTGTGTATTTGGTATTTGTGTGTGTGTGTGTGTGTGTGTGTGTGTGTGTGTGTGTGTGTGTGTTGGGGGAAGGGTGAGCGAGCATCTGATTGTGGTAACTGAGTAATGAACAAAGTTAACAGAACAGCATACAGCTAACAGTGTTACTAGAGCACAACAGCATTACAACATAGGAGTTATTACAGAAGAAGAGTGTTACAGCTAACACAGCTTTAACACTGTTCGGTATAGTAACTAATAGAGCTACCACATCAGAACAGTGTTAAAGCTAGCATAGCTACCATATCAGAACAGCGCTAAAGCTAACAGAGTTACTGTAGCTGAACAGTGTTAAAGCTAACAGAGTTACCACAACAAAACAACATTAAAGCTAACAGAGTTACTGGAGCTGAACAGTCTTAGCACAGTAATCAATAATAAGTGACATTGTGTGTATAATAATACATCAAAGCTCAGGGATAACAGGGTGAACAGCAGACGGAATCCATTTATTTATAGCAAAGGACTTTTCTGCATCACTTTACCGATTTCATCTTATTTCTTCTAATTTTCACTCATGATTTTATACAGTACTGATAGTGTTTTAATCACAGTTTAGTGATGTAATCTTATTTCTTCTCATATTCACACATGATCCTATACAGTGCTGACAGTGTTTTAATCAGCTCTGCTATAGAAGCTGTACGATGAATATAAGCTTACTACACAATGTTCTAACATGATCCTGAAAAGAAGCAGAAGAATGTGAGATAATGAAGAACCTCTGGAATAATTTTTGTCTTTCCACTGCTGTTTTCCGCTAGACGCTTGATAACTTATATCCCTTATATTATCATTAACATATCCCTGCTCTTTTAGTACCATGCTCCATCCTTCAGACAGTTCTGTTTAGTTTTGGTGACTTGTTAATGACTCTGGATTACATAGTATACAGATGTAAAATAATAATTTTCTATTCCCATCACGTGTAAATGTCTTTATATTAGATTGAGGTCAGCTCTGATGATATAAGGAAAACCCCACAACACTTCTCTCACACCCAATGACCAAGTGGTTTGAGTGTGACGATTATAACACCTATAAGCAATTCTGTACTGGATTGATCTCATCCACCAGGTGAAATAACACTCAGATGAGAGTTGATATAGCTCAGATGTGGGATCATCCATTCAACCTGTTAACTCAAACAATCTCAGCAGTTTATGTTATTATGCACACACTGGGTTTACTCCAGGCTGTACACTGCATGGGTTTCCACTGTAATAGTACTCCAGTTTTGGAAAATATGGGTTATCTATATTATCTAACATATTTGAAAGCCCTCCTTTGACTGTTACCATTATTATTATTATTATTATTATTATTATTATTATTATTATTATTATTATTATTATTATTATTATTATATGATAATAGCTCCTTAACTTGCCCTAAGCTCAAACACACATTTTTTGCTGGTCAAACAGCTGCTAAAAAGGGTATTGCGTGTAATTGGCTGAATTCAAATATATAGATGTCATGACAATAGTTGCTCTTCTTTGCTTTTCTATTAGTATATCTGTTTTGAACAGACTATAGCATTGGTAATTACAACTACAGTATTGGCATGAGTTGCAATTGTGCAGCCTCTTAAGGATTCAATATCACTAAGAACAAGTGCCTTTAATACATAACACCTATAATGCATAACCTTTAATACATAACATGAATGTGTGTATTTTTTTCCGTGATAAGTGATCAAGAAAAAGCATTTCGGTACTGACAGTAAGGATTTCAGAATGGACAGGGCACACATGCTATTCTTCTCTGAGAGACTTTCCGTGGCTAAAGTGCTGGTCCTTAGGTTTTACCACACACCGCTAGCAAGGGTTATCATCCATTAGGACAGCTAACCTGTTAAACAGCAAACAGCTCAGCTCGGGGACTCTAATGGGATTTCATTACATAGTAAGTGCTGTTTTAGCTATAGCCGTCTCCAAGGCACTGACCACTGCCCCAGCCACAGCCTCCATGCACAGCAGACAGCCGTTGGGCATACTGAAGTGGCAAAATCAATATTTTCCGTTTAAAAGCCTCCCGTGTTTTCAGTTAGGCAAGGGCCACAACACTTTGCTTACAAATGGATTTTTAAATCTTTATATCAAGCGTCCTGATCGCTGTTTGCACAAGCTGTTTACAGCATAATCCATGTCTTGTCAGGTTGTAGAGGTAATACATCTATCCAGCCAAATGGGCTGGGGAATGAGGACGTGTGTATATGGGGACGGAGGGGTGTGTGTGTGTGTGTGTGTGTGTGTGTGTGTGTGTGTGTGTGTGTGTGTGTGCGTAATGGGGTGGTGTGTGTATGGAGGCTATGGTGAAATGAGGACATGTGTGGGGGCAGGGGGGTGAAATGGAGACGTTTATATGGGGCAGAGTTGACACTGGGAAGTGTGTGTATGGGCGCTATGGTGAAATGGGTACGTGTGTATATGGGGTTGGGGATTTGGATGTGTGTGTATGGGGGGCTATGGTGAAATGGGTACGTGTGTATATAGGGATGGAGATTTGGATGTGTGTGTATGGGGGGCTATGGTGAAATGGGGATGTGTGTATATAGGGACGGGGATTTGGATGTGTGTGTATGGGGGGCTATGGTGAAATGGGGACGTGTGTATATAGGGACGGGGATTTGGATGTGTGTGTATGGGGGGCTATGGTGAAATGGGGACGTGTGTATATAGGGATGGAGATTTGGATGTGTGTGTATGGGGGGCTATGGTGAAACGGGGATGTGTGTATATGGGGACGGGGATTTGGATGTGTGTGTATGGGGGGCTATGGTGAAATGGGGACGTGTGTATATAGGGACGGGGATTTGGATGTGTGTGTATGGGGGGCTATGGTGAAATGGGGATGTGTGTATATAGGGATGGAGATTTGGATGTGTGTGTATGGGGGGCTATGGTGAAATGGGGATGTGTGTATATGGGGACGGGGATTTGGATGTGTGTGTATGGGGGCTATGGTGAAATGGGGAAGTGTGCATATGGGGACGAGGAGGGGGTGACATTTGGATGTGTGTGTATGGGGGAGGAGGTCGAAAAGAAATGTGACAGAAGAGTGAAAAAAAAAACAATGCCGCATCTGTTTGATCTACTAATACATAGAAGCGTCGAGCGCCAGTCATTTGTATGCAACAATCCTTCCAGAGTTTTATTCGTTGCACTGGAGCCAATTTCAGAACCCCCCTTTCATGACTTTTCCCACAATTGTTCTTTTGAAAAAATTAGGATTCTTAAATTGTGAAAATAATTTCTATGCAAGAATAATTTCTAGGTTAAATCAATTACGCTTGTATCTATAATGCCATCATCGCCTGAATTTCGAGACTGTGATTTTCTTTTCTGCTAGCAGGTGTCACAAAGTTTTGTTTGTCTATAATAATTATGTTTAAATAAATAAAGGACAATTATTTTCAAAACAATATCAATCACAAAGAAAATAAAGTGTATGTAAAGAAAATCCTCCACAGTGTTTCACTTTCCACAGTCTTATAAATGTATGAAGTATTTATATTTAGAAATGAAATTAACTTTGCAAACTTTATACAGTTCCAGCTGAATGTGCAAGTCATGCTTTGCCTAAAAATGCTTAGTAGTTCGCAGGAATTTTGCAAATGCTATTATCAAATCAATATCAATATCAGGAAACCAGGGCTACTAGGCCTATTATGTAAATTACTATTATGTTTTGTACTACAAAAAATAATATTTCACAAGCGTGATTTTTTTTTAATCGAAATTGTGCATACATGAATTACAACTCAAGAAGAAATGTGTAAGTGTACAAGATACAATGAAAGCTATAAATGAGACACCTAACTAAAGGGGGGGGGGGGGGGGGTGGCGAACGTAATTTGTTGAGTGGATTGCAGATTGGCTACCGTGAATGTCAATCAAAATACAACCGTCAGTGCAGATGTGCGATTCATCTACTACTATTTTATGTGACGCGATCGCGATCGACGTAATGAGCACCCCTGTTTTAGGGCATAGACATGAAAGCTTCTGTATCTCTGATTGAACTTGAAATTACATAATATTCATTCCGAAATTGTAACTCTAGAAGCTCTTGAAGTACAAATGAACTTGCCTAGGCTTGATCGGCAGGCTTCACATTAGCTATTTTAAGTATTGAAAAAGCTTTATGTGCATTTGGGTGTCCAAAAGCACCGTGTGGCATTAGCAGCACAATAGACGCTAATGTTTCACAGCAGGGGTGTGGTCTAGTGGTGCACCATACGAACATGATAGGCTAGTGACATACAGTTGTGATCAAATTTATTCAACCCCCACTGAAATAAAGTGTTTTGGCCAGTTTGACATTGATTTTGATAATTTCAGTCATCTTATTTACAATTATATCAAAGAGGCACTTATAAATTAGACAAACATAACATAATATTTATGATGGAATAACCACAAATGTCTTTACTGTGCTCACATCATTATCAGTTTTATTCAACCCCCTAGTGACATTATTTTTTAGTACTTAGTACAACATCCTTTTCCAGTTATGACAGCTTTCAAGCGTGAAGCATAGCTTGACACAAGTGTCTTGCAGCGACCTATGGGTATCTTAGCCCATTTTTCATGGGCAAAAGCCTCAAGTTCAGTCACATTCTTAGGCTTGCGCACTGCAACTGCCTTCTTTAGGTCCCACCAGAGGTTCTCAATTGGATTTAAGTCTGGTGATTGCGATGGCCACTCTAGAATGTTCCAGCCTTTCATGTTCAACCATGCTCTAGTGGACTTGGATGTGTGCTTCGGATCATTGTCCTGTTGGAAGGTCCAACGTCTCCCAAGCCGCAGGTTTGTGACTGACTCCATCACATTTTCCTCCAAGATCTCCTGGTACTGAAGGGAATTCATGGTACCCTGCACACGTTGAAGCTTTCCTGTACCATTAGAAGCAAAACAGCCCCAAAGCATAATTGACCCCCCGCCATGCTTCACAGTAGGCAAGGTGTTCTTTTGTTCATAAGCCTGGTTCTTCCTTCTCCAAACATAGCGCTGGTCCATTGTCCCAAACAGTTTCATCTGACCACAGTACACTGTTCCAAAACCTTTGTGGCTTGTCCACATGACTTTTGGCATACTGCAGTCGACTTTTCTTGTTCTTTGGAGTCAGCAAGGGGGTGCGTCTGGGCGTTCTGGCATGGAGGTCTTCGTTATGCAGTGCGCGCCTTATTGTCTGAGCTGAAACTTCAGTGCCTACATCTGACAGGTCTTTTTTCAGTTCCTTAGCAGTCACGCGGGGATTTTTCTCCACATTACGCTTCAGGTAGCGCACAGCAGTCGCGGTCAGGATCTTCTTTCTGCCACGACCAGGTAACGTTTCCACTGTGCCCTTTAACTTGAACTTGCGAATGATACTTCCGATAGTGTCTCTTGGAATATTTAACAACTTCGCAATCTTTTTATATCCATTGCCATTCTTGTGAAGAGCAATAACCTCTTCTCTTGTCTTCTGGGACCATTCTCTTGCCTTCACCATGCTTGGAAACACACCAGTAGATGTCTAGAAGGAGCTGAGTATCACAGTCCTTTTAAATCTGCCTAATTGGTGCTTATCATGCTTGATTGCTGCTCGTTGACATCCACAGATGTTTTCAATACCTGATGGAAAACACTGGAATGAACCTCTGTTCTTAGGAGTGGTAGTCGTAAAGGGGTTGAATAATTGTGTCAATGAAGAAATCACAAAAAGGCCATTTAATACTTTATGACAAAAAAAATTGATGCTATCTTAGTTGCATTTAGTTCTTTAACAAGTCCTTGTAAGATTTCATTATGAACACAATTACAAATGTGCACTGAATTCCATAAAACCCTTCGCAGCATTGGGGGTTGAATAAATTTGATCACAACTGTACATGCCAACAGAATAAAACATGGATAGTACATTTAAGTATTATAATAACCAAGAGACAACACTAAACTAATGTTTTGTATTAAAGATTTCACACAAACCAGAAATTGCAACAAAACAGACAATGGGGAAGGTACTAAAAACCATGTCACCGGGCGCTCAATCCAAAAAGTGATTTAGTAAATAAATAATTAGTTTATTGACGATAAATGCAAATGTCACCATTCCAATTTTTCTGATTCGTCGGTGCATTATGCATTTTGTGTTAGAGACGGCATCTAGCAATTATTATGTGGCAGTACCAGCTCCCTGCTTTGACCGCTGAGGTATGATTTAAGTAGGTGAAACCAACACGGTGATAATAGGAGGTAGTACAAGCTCTTGGCATTTCTATGTATGTTAATGAGGTGCAGCGCTTCTTGTGTTAAGTGAGTTCTCCTCACTTTATGAAACTGCTAAACAGTGGAAAGTTAAACACAACTGTATGAACAAACTGTCAAATCTATCTACACTATCTAAATGATCTACACTACTCTGCAGCCTGTGTGATTAGTTCCTGTAGGGCAAGGGTTAGAATACAGCCTGTTTCGATCAGCCTGTTATTCTGTATTTATCCTGTTAGAATGAAGCTCTACTTGCTCTCACTAGTCCCCAGCTAAAGAGGAATCACCTGCTTAAAAGAATCTGATCAACTGCCCTTGCTGACAGAACATACTTTATTCAACCAAAGAAATAGAGAAAGACAGGGAGAGAGAGAAAGACAGAGAGAGACAGGGAAACTAAGACTGAGAGACTCGTTTACCTTCTCTTCGATTATTGCGAAGACACTTTACTTTGGGCAATTTTGTGAGAAGGAGGCAGTCATTTTCTGAAAGAATAAACTCAATTAATTATTAAATTTTTCATCATCCAAGACATCCATCTCATTTGTTTCATTTAAGAAGATAACTTTAAGATCCAGCCTGACCCCTACAAAATGTGGGCAAATAACGGGTTAAAACACATTGCAAAGCTCTTCAGGGTGAAACATGAAATAATTCGAACAGGGGTTTGATCTGCCACTTCACAACTTCTACAAATTCTTATAACTAAAACATTACATCTAGAAACATAATGAATGGGGTTAAAAACCACTTAAGACTTAATTATTAATGAAATATAAGTGACTAAAAAAGTTATCATATCTAAACTATATAAATGCACTGCAGACAGATTTTGAGGTTAACAGTATGGATGTCAAATAAAATGGGAGTTGGTATCAAATATTACAATAACAGATGATAAAGCGAAAGAAACATTCATAGCAGGACATAAATTAACTAAAAGTCCCACATGGAAAGAATTTGATTGGGAAAAAAATGAGATCTTCATTACACCATTTGTTATATCAAAATACAAAAAGACAAAATTGGAGAAAATTACGGCAAGATTATAGTTAAAATCTGATACATTCTACATAAAATGGATACCAGTTAAGCTTAAAATGCAAGAAGTATAACAACCTTTTTTTTCCATTTTTGAGTAAACTGTATATAATGAATTTATTTTTTTGTATGTACTGGACATTTTGTGTATTATTATATGTGTTAAAAAAATACTCTAGCCTGACCCAGCTGAGAGGCAAGTCACAGCATCTTGGGTGTTACTCACGGTCATGGCTGAAGTCGTCCACCAGAATGATCTCATGAATCAAACGCACAGGTGTCCGATTTAGCACACTGAAAGAAAGACATTCGCAAAAGTATGAGCCACTAACAAACAGCAAAATACTCTAGAAACCTTGAACATAAACACAAAGATTTAAAACCTTTTCATGTTTTTAAATTTAAAGCCGATATCTTATGGTGAATGGCAATAACATTATTTATTAATTATTCTTTTAATGTATTCATCACATTAATCACTCTCTGAACTGCATTAACACACTGACACATTAACACATGCATGGGAGCAAGAAGGAGCCCAATTCACTGTAATGGGATGTCGGGGAAGGTGACCCGCTCTCAGGGCGGCCACTGGACTTGCACAATGTTCTGGTTTGATTAAATTAAAACTTGATAACTATTGATTTCAGTTGTCAGATTGAAAGATGGGGCATGAATGATAGAGAGATAGAGAGATGGGACATGAATGATAGAGAGATGGGACATGGATGATGTTGTCACAGTAACCACTGGCTAGGACTCAATTCAAGCCGATGTTGTAACCTTGCAGGGTTGGGGAGTGATTCTCAAACCAACACTGTACTGCTCCTGTACTCACGGGCTGATAGAGCTATTAGACTCTCGGCTGTATTCCCCCATTTCTTTTGCCACCTAGACACATTTATCATGCTGACCTCTACACACACACACCCACACACACACACACACACACACAGATGTGCACTCACACACACACATACACACACTCACATACAAACATATAAACATGTACACATATACACACATGTGCACACACTTCTATTCCATTATGAAGAGCCCTTTTTTCACTTTTTTTCTAGTGCGGAAAGGTTTTATAGTGAACTCGACCGCTGCAGCTGAAACACCGTTTGATGGTGATGGTTTGCTGCAGGTCTTTAGTTGAACTGATCCTCACTGCACTGCTCTGGTAACAGAGAGCTTTTGTACAAAGTCATTAGACCTCTGTGGTCTTATGCTTTTTTCTGCTCTCTCTTGGAAATTTTTGGGAAGGTTTCTATTTTCACTTTTAGCATACAACTAGCAGCTTTAAAATATATTTACTACCAGTATTAAAGTGTCTTTATTATCAGTATCGATGTCTGTTATCTTAGATATTACAACGCATGAATCTTGAAGGCTTGTTTTTAGTGACTGACTGATGCATTTCCCGGGCAGTGCAGGTCAGTCTGTCACGTCTGTAGGACACACATGGAGTGGAGCAGTGACTGATGAGGAAACACCCAGCAGCAGCAGGAGGTTTTCCCCTAATGTGCAGCCTATACAAATGCCTCCACGCTCAATCCTTTATATGCTTTTGATGTACTCTGTCATGGCCAAGAGATTGCTGGCATTTTGAGGAACAGGAACCTGTGTTGCTTCTCTTCACGAGACTGTCAGACATTTTTGAAATGACATCTAAATGTGGTATATCTGTGCATTGTCAGAAAGACTGAAACACTGCTCTCTTCTGTAGGAGAACTAAATCCTTCTCTTCAGAGCCATGACTCAAGCTTCCAGAGAGTTCTCCTCCACCTCAGCACTAGTGCCTGTCAGCACATACACCAATCAAACAGAGCCCTAGGCCATACTTCAAAACTCATTCTGTGTAAATGGATGGTGGTGGTGGTGGTGGTGGTGGTGTGTGTGTGTGTGTGTGTGTGTGTGTGTGCCTACATGTGTGCATTAGTATGTCAACGTGTGAGTGTGTGTGCGTGTATGTACATGTGTGCATGTGGCATGTGTGTGTACATGTGCATGTGTGTGTGAGACATCTGCATAGAATATAGGTCCAAGAAAAATCTTCAGGGGTTCATTTCTCTTGTTAACCTCTAAGTTATATTACTAAAGACAAAGTGTTTTAGACAAATTTAACCTCAGTATGTCTGATCCGCATTTCTAGATTCACATACACCAGAAGGCATTTAATATTTGTGAGAAGTGCAGAAAACACTTTAAACACTTCAATATTTGTTCATGTTTGCTTCATGATGGCTAAAAATGTATATGCATTACAGAACACTTCTGTTATCTGTGGGGACTAATTATCACCATAGAATGTGCCCAACACATTACTGGGAAAGGGATTCTACTGGGAGCGATTAGTTACTGGCTGGATGGGTAAGTGCAAAACCATGAGAGTGTTTCCAATATAGTTCTGCACACACTGGGCTGAACCTTGTCATGAGAGATTGGCTAGTGAGAGGCTAGAGGTCAGCTCAGCCAGTCTGAGCGCTGAGTTTAGTCATACTACTGATGTCAGCTGAGTCTGTGATGACTCAGCAGAGATGAGGGAGGCATACTGCATATATCAGAGAGATATCAGAAGGATAACAGCAAATATATTAGAGAGATAACAGCAGAGATATCAGTGAAATAATAGCAGAGATATCAGTGAAATAATAGCAGAGATGTTAGTGAGATAACAGCAGAGATGCCAGAGAGATAACAGCAGAGATATCAGATATAACAGCAGAGATATCAGAGAGATAACAGCAGAGATATCAGAGAGATAACAGCAGAGTTAGTGTTAGGGTGGTCATGCGTGGTTAGGCCACTTAAAGGGTTAGGAGTTAGGGGTTAAGGTTAGGGGTTAGGTGTTAAGGTTAGGAGTTAGGGTTTAAGATTATGGGTTAGGGGTTAAGGTTAGGAGTTAAGGGTTAAGGTTTGGGTTACTGAATCTTAGAACTCTTTGATTTATGTTCACCATAAAATTGATGTCACTTTCTGGCTCTTGCTCCTCATGTTTGTACGGTTTGGCAGGACAGTGAGTGTAACACATGTAGAGGACATAACTGTACACGAGTGTAACACATGTAGAGGACATAACTGTACATGAGTGTAACGCATGTAGTGGATAACTGTACATGAGTGTAACACATGTAGAGGACATAACTGTACACGAGTGTAACACATGTAGAGGACATAACTGTAAATGAGTGTAACACATGCAGAGGACAGATTTGTGTAAGGGACTGTAACACATGTAGAGGACAGATTTGTGTAAGGGACTGTAACACATGTAGAGGACACATTTCTGTAAGGGACTGTAACACATGTAGAGGACACATTTCTGTAAGGTACAGTAACACATGTAGAGGACACATTTCTGTAAGGGACTGTAACACATGTAGAGGACACATTTCTGTAAGGGACTGTAACACATGTAGAGGACACATTTCTGTAAGGGAGAGTAACACATGTAGAGGACACATTTCTGTAAGGGACAGTAACACATGTAGAGGACACATTTCTGTAAGGGACAGTGACACATGTAGAGGACACATTTCTGTAAGGGACAGTAACACATGTAGAGGACACATTTCTGTAAGGGACAGTAACACATGTAGAGGACACATTTCTGTAAGGGACTGTAACACATGTAGAGGACACATTTCTGTAAGGGACAGTAACACATGTAGAGGACACATTTCTGTAACTCACCTCCTCACCGTGCGCAGCAGCGTTGAACGAGCTTCATTGTGGAACGTAATCACGATGCTGGTGGCAGGAAGCTCGGAGTCATAGTGCAATGTTGTACACCTGTGAACACACAGGAGTTCACAGAAATAAAAAGGCTCCCTGCTATCAATTAGTGTGAATATGTTCAAACGAAGATGAGAGCAGCTTTCTGTCGAGCAAGGCCCTGTTTTTACGCAGCTGAGCACATTTGCATTGAGCTGAGGCCCAAACAACAGACTGACATCCTACAGGCTTTTGACTTTGAGTCTGCACTATTTCTTCTGAGCCTTTCCAGCTTCTAAAGGCCACAAACGCTGTTGGTTAATCAGTGTTAAAACAAGAGAGGTGAGAAACTGATACTGGGATAACAGGGGGCGTGTGATCCACATGTTAATGCCTGACAAAGGCAGAACCCTGAGGAGCAGAAACATCAGCTATGGAGGGTTATTAGGAATGAGCTGCAGAACAGATCTGTCCTCACCACGATATCAAAACAGGGAGAAGATGATCTGTAAATGTAGACTTTAGCTGCTAGTGCAGAAATAATAAATTATTATTTTCAATATATATAATACCCAGGATGAACTAGACATTCATGATTGTATTCATGATAGGGCAGTGTACAACATGCAACCACTGCATATCTAGGGTATAACTGTAGAAACGGCAAGATATTATGGACTTATATAAAATTAGATCATTTTAGAACCACTATACAAGTATAATAAGATTTGTTTCCTCAATGTTGGCATGTGACAACATCTCTTTAGGGATGAGAAAGAAACACTGTTTTGAAAAATAAATTAAAGTTAAATCTCAGATAACTGCTCACATGTAAACAGCTTTCATCTGTAGCATGCTCTTTATACAGGTATTACTTCAGGATTATATGGTAAACAGCATGTTTAATGCATATATAATAAATTAATACATGCATACAGTGGAAATCGCTTTTAATGGGGGTGAATGGAGAGTGAGTATATTTGTAAGAAAGCAGTAGAGACCAATGAACTAAAACACAGACTGGATGCGATTTTAGAAATAGTCAGCAATAATTGTTATTATTATTATTATTATTATTATTATTACACGTAATAATACAGTATTTGTCAGAGGAGACTAACACTTAGAGAGCCGGGGTAGCAGTGTCAGTGCTGCACACGGCTCTGATGCAGCAGCTGTTTGAGACGAGGAGACTTTAGGAGAATAATGCTGCAGTCCCACTCGGCTTTCACACAGAGCTCTAACACAACCACATCCTCTCTCCTACCAAGGCTACTTCTCATTTATTTGAACTTGAGACACTGGAGGTAGACTGTCCAGACTCCTGCTATTCCAGTGTGTGCACCAGTGTTCGGGACTCGAGGTCATGAAGGATCTGAATAGTGAATATTTTACCCAGCCGTAGCGGGCCAGGTCTCCTCCACTGGGCCTTTATGGGCTGAGTGGGCAGATATCAACATTAGTCTGTATTCACTATGCTCTCCTGAACTATGACCCAAACCCACCAGAACCCACATGAACGCAGGAGCCTTCTGTTTAACGCAAAAACTACCTCTGCAGTTTGTGAACACACAAAACAACCAATTCCTGTTCTGGGTAGACCACCCGAACCTATATTAACCACTTAGATCTGCTTTTAATACCTATTTACTACTGCAGTTTTGAAAATGCATAAATACTCTGAGAATAAAAAGTAGCTCTATGGTCTAACATGAGATTCTTCACACATTCATCACCTGTTCTTCTGTAATTTAAACATGATTCAACATTACCTCAGCATGCAAATACAAAGCTGCACAGTACCACAGGTCACATGACAGTTTACAAGCTTTAGTTACACTGTTATGAAAGAGTCATCAGTCAAAGGACCTTTAGACTCTCAAACACTGAAGCGATATTTATATTGGTTGAGCTTCAGGTATCATATTTGAAAACAATCATGAAAAACACAATTATAGCTTCCAGATCTGGGGTGGGTTTCCCAAAACGTTCGTAGCGCTATGTACTTCTTAACCTCGTACGTTTCATACGAGGTTACGAAGAAACCCACCCCTGTCTGTTCCAGTCTCTGAATATCTGCTGGTTCTTGAGTGTTGTACCTATGATATTTATGTGGCAACAAACTTCATATCTAACTAATGCTAATAATTTAATGTGTAATAAATACTAATAATCACGTATACTGTAATCTATTTAGGTGTTAAATGTGACGTAATGTGATTTAGATTTCACACATAATTAGGTGGGACATGGCCTCTTCACTAGCTTCATTAAAACATGATGGCTCTGCTGGATAAACACTTGGTATGCTTCACCATCACTGCTAACATTAAATATGTCCTGATAGGAAGACTTTGAGTCTTATAATGTAAAAGTACTTTAACAGTATATTATTCACACATTTATACTCTATATTAGATATTTATTATTATAATGCATGCAATGAATAAATATCTATATTATCTATGATTCGTTATTGGTATATCAACATTAGTCTATTTCTTTATCTGAAAATAAACACATATTCCAAATCAGACCTTTGCAAACACCCCACAGTGATTTGGCCCTACGTTCTGCCTGAACTATTTTTTGTAAACAACTTGGAAGGAGTGTCTCTCACTCACTGCAGCAACAGCCTAAGGTCTTCCTGAGACAGGAGGATGGGTTAAACAGCGGAAAACAGAATAATATCAGAGCGCCTGTCAGACACAACATCTCCAGGAGAGGAGAACCCTCCGCTGTTCGAGGATGATGGATGCTCCTCCAAAAAACACGGAGTTATAAAATTCAGTTGGAGGGTTTCTCCTGGAGATGAACCAGTGAAGCTGTTTTCTTATTCAAATGTAGTCACTGATTATCTCTCTGATGTTACATGTTCTGTGCATTAAATCCCCCAGCTGGTAATGCACTGGTTAAGGTTTGCATGCTCTCTGTGCACTAAATTCTCTTTTTAGAAAGAGGCCACAGCTTAAACCCCAGACGCTAACACATAGCGGAGTGTGTGGATGGAAAACATAGTACAAACCACACTAAGCCTCTTTTTACATTGACAATATCAACACCCAGAACTTTCATTCGAGTTACCTTATACTTAACCTGATTGCGTGATTTGTTTGTAACTTGTTTATTCGTCTGTATAATTTGTTTTTGTGTAATTTGTGTGTTAACGGGCCGCCTAATGGAGGATGGGTTCCCTTTTGAGTCTTGGTCCTCCCAAGGTTTCTTCCTATTGTCACAGTCACAGCTCCGGACCCTTCCCTGTGGGCGTGCCGCTACGTTGTCTGCATGTCGTTATGTCCATATTTGTAGTTCCGTGGGTGTGGGTCGTTTGTGAGCGTGTTCGTAGTCGCACCTGTGCCTTGTCTCGAGATCACGAGGGTATGTGTTAATCACCTATTTAATGTGCGTTCATGCAAAGTCTTGTGCTCGTATTTGTATAAAGTTTCATGCCTGTGTGAGAGGTGTTTTCTGTTTGCACTCCGCACGGAGCTTCACGTGTGTGTTTGTTGCTAATAAACGTTGTTGTGTGCACTACTCGACGCTCGTCGTGCCTCCTCCGTCCAGCATCACACCTATTCCCCACCATCTAGGGAGTTTGTCCTTGCCACTGTCGCCTTTGGCTTGCTCATTAGGGATTTGGACCCATAGTATTGTTAACCTTGTAAATCCTGTAAAGCGCTTTGTGACATGTGTTATGAAAAGCACTATACAAATATATTTGTATATAAGTAGGATGGAGACTTTCCAAAGTATGGTGAAGTACTCCCAGAATATGGTGAAGTACTCCCAGAATATGGTGCAGTCCTCCCAGAATATGGTGCAGTACTCCCATAATATGGTGCAGTACTCCCAGAATATGGTGCAGTACTCCCATAATAGGGTGCAGTACTCCCATAATAGGGTGCAGTACTCCCAGAATATGGTGAAGTATGGAGAGTATGAGGGGAGGCAGTATTGGGGATGAGAGGAGGCAGTAGAGGGAATGAGAGGAGGCAGTAGTGGGGATGAGGGGAGGCAGTAGAAGGGATGAGGGGAGGCAGTAGAGGGGATGAGGGTGAGGCAGTAGAGGGGATGAGGGTGAGGCAGTAGAGGGGATGAGGGTGAGGCAGTAGAGGGGATGAGAGGAGGCAGTAGTGGGGATGAGGGGAGGCAGTAGTGGGGATGAGAGGAGGCAGTAGTGGGGATGAGGGTGAGGCAGTAGAGGGGATGAGAGGAGGCAGTAGAGGGGATGAGAGGAGGCAGTAGTGGGGATGAAGGTGAGGCAGTAGAGGGGATGAGAGGAGGCAGTAGTGGGGATGGGGGGAGGCAGTAGTGGGGATGAGGGGAGGCAGTAGAGGGGATGAGGGGAGGCAGTAGAGGGGATGGGGGAGGCAGTAGAGGGGATGAGAGGAGGCAGTAGTGGGGATGAGGGGAGGCAGTAGTGGGGATGAGGGTGAGGCAGTAGAGGGGATGAGGGTGAGGCAGTAGAGGGGATGAGGGGAGGCAGTAGAGGGGATGAGAGGAGGCAGTAGAGGGAATGAGAGGAGGCAGTAGTGGGCATGGGGGAGGCAGTAGAGGGGATAAGGGGAGGCAGTAGAGGGAATGAGAGGAGGCAGGAAAGGGGGATGAGGTAGTAGAGGGGATGGGGGGGAGGCAGTAGAGGGGATGAGGGTGAGGCAGTAGTGGGGATGAGGGGAGGCAGTAGTGGGGATGGGGGGAGGCAGTAGAAGGAATGAGAGGAGGCAGTAGTGGGGATGGGGGGAGGCAGTAGAGGGGATGAGGGGAGGCAGTAGTGGGGATGAGGGGAGGCAGTAGTGGGGATGAGGGGAGGCAGTAGTGGGGATGAGGGTGAGGCAGTAGAGGGGATGAGGGGAGGCAGTAGTGGGGATGGGGGGAGGCAGTAGAAGGAATGAGAGGAGGCAGTAGTGGGGATGGGGGGAGGCAGTAGAGGGGATGAGGGGAGGCAGTAGTGGGGATGAGGGGAGGCAGTAGTGGGGATGAGGGGAGGCAGTAGAGGGGATGAGGGTGAGGCAGTAGAGGGGATGAGGGTGAGGCAGTAGAGGGGATGAGGGTGAGGCAGTAGAGGGGATGAGGGTGAGGCAGTAGAGGGGATGAGGGGAGGCAGTAGTGGGGATGAGGGTGAGGCAGTAGAGGGGATGAGGGGAGGCAGTAGTGGGGATGGGGGGAGGCAGTAGTGGGGATGAGGGTGAGGCAGTAGTGGGGATGAGGGGAGGCAGTAGAGGGGATGAGGGTGAGGCAGTAGAGGGGATGAGGGTGAGGCAGTAGAGGGGATGAGGGGAGGCAGTAGTGGGGATGAGGGTGAGGCAGTAGAGGGGATGAGGGGAGGCAGTAGTGGGGATGGGGGGAGGCAGTAGAAGGAATGAGAGGTGGCAGTAAAGGGGATGAGGGGAGGCAGTAGAGGGGATGAGAGGAGGCAGTAGAGGGGATGAGTGGAGGCAGTAAATATCCACTGCCACTGATCAGTCTCCGTTACTTCTTACATCTTATGTCACATGTGTCAAAGTCAAGGCCCACGGGCCAGATCCGGCCCGCAAATTGATTATGGCCCCCTGGATGATATTTATTACTATTAGAACCGGCCCGCAGGCCACAGCCGCCCGATGGTGTTTTGCACGCACAAACACTACATTCCCCACAATGCAACGGTAGCCCGCGAAGTCACTGCAGCGCGCACAAGCGGCGAGGGTCCGCTTGGCGAAAATGATGTAATCGCAGTGGCTCCGCCCATGCGCGAGGGCATCGCGCGCTGTCGATTCGCGAGGTCGTGCACCTCTCGAATTTTGTAACTTTGTGCGCACCAGCACGTTAAACTTAATAAAGTTAAATATTTATACATCTATTCGAAATGATTCGAAATAATTCGCTTTTTATTCACATTATTTAATGGTTGTTTATTTTAAAAACGCCCAATCTTCACGTTCTCTCATGTTTCGTCCTGGAATTACAAGAGGCTCGTATTTGTTAACCTAATACAAGAGAACTATTCAGTCAGACAGATATTTGTTGTGAAACGAAGTAGTTACAATTTCAAGCATTTTCAAGTACTTTAGCCTAAATTCCAGCACTTTTCAAACCTTTATTACTTTTTTCATTTAATGTACAGAACATGTTTTGAAGGAAGTTTGTTTTTATCTATTTGCTTGTTGAAAAATGTTTTCACTTAAAATTACTGACAGATCCATAAGAAAATATTGCTTTATTCATTTAAGCATTAAATAATATACACTGTGTTAGGTCTTGGTTCAATAGGCTATGTGCAATCATTTCAATATGTTTTAATAAACATTGAACCAGTCCGGCCCTCGGCTTGTAGCAAATTTGGTTTTTTGGCCCTCGGTGTATTTGACTTTGACATCCCTGTCTTATGTTATAAATGGAGGTTTTGTATTTCCTGAATCTTGCCTTATGCACCAGGATATGAGGACCCATAAGTGCTGGGGTTGCATGATTATATCGCAGAAACATTTCACTTACAGTTGGCTGCAGACTGATCTAATACATACAAGCATCCAGGCCCCAAGGATGGATATTGATCTCTGAATGTCTGTCTAAACGAGAACACTACTCTTTTTTTAACAAAAGTAAAGCTCTAATGGCCATTCAAAAAATAAATATTGTTCCATGACAACAAATATTGTTCAATGAAGTTTCTAATTCATCTGAGCTACCACATAAGCAACACGGACCCTCTTTAATTACGTCTTGCTTCGCAGAGTCTCTTACTGATTGGCAGTACATATGATGCAAAATAAACTGCTTCTTTGGGAAACTGCTCGAGAGGAGTGAAGGGATAGTTTTAATCATTAGGGGTCCAAGCACCAGTGGTGCTGGAACCCTATTGTATTTGTTCCGATTATTATTATTATTATTATTATTATTATTATTATTATTATTATTATTCTTTTTCTCCGCTAAAACGCGTTGTGCAGCCTAAACCGTAAGACCTACAGACTTCTCCTTTGGCCAACTTGTAGTACTCCTCTCCGCTACTCAGGCGCAACACGCCAGCCCGATCCGACCATAGGTGGCGCTATAGCGCACACAAACGCATGGAAAAGTTTAAACAGGTGTTTCTCCTAAACCGTATGTCCTAGAGACAAAATGTAAACTTCATCTGATCAGGCATGTGCTCATCTAAAAAAAGTTTCATTGAAGCCATATGCTCCGCCCCTTACATGTCGAGCTAATTTGCATAATATGCAAATACGCACAAATGTTTGAGCGCGAACTAGTCCCTGGATTTTTCACATACATGCACATATGTGGTATCCAGGCGCTCACAAGAGTCTGAACTTTGATTCTAGCAGAGCAAAAGTGCACATTTCTGCTCATGGGCGTGGCCACATGCCTCACAAGTCAAAGGTCAAAAAATCCTTCGCCAAAAATACACATATTCTGCTATATCTCAGGCATGCTTTCACGTATTCACACCAAATTTCACATACATGCACCTATTGGGTGTCTAGACCTGCACATACATTTTGGCAGACATGCACACCTAGGTGGCGCTATAACGGCCAAAAAACTCTCCTGCCCACACCGATTGGCCAAATAACTCCAAACTTGGTACGCATCATCTATATGCACCTACGGCACAGGTCCTTGACCTGCACAATAATATGTCCAATATGGCCGCCGCTATCGACCAATCAGCTTTCAGTCTGCTAAAACGCGTTGTGCAGCCTAAACCGTAAGACCTACAGACTTCTCCTTTGGCCAACTTGTAGTACTCCTCTCTGCTACTCAGGCGCAACACGCCAGCTCGATCCGCCCATAGGTGGCGCTATAGAGCGCAAAAAATTGTCACGCCTACACCGTATGTCATAAACAAAAAATTCCAATTGCATCTGATCAGTCATCTTCCATTCTACAAAAAATAAATTTGAAGCCATTAGCTCCGCCCCTTACATTTCGAGCTAATTTGCATAATATGCAAATACACACACATTTTTGAGCGCGAACTAGTCCCTGGATTTTTCACATACATGCACATATGTGGTATCAAAATGTTCAGAAGAGTCTGAACTTTGATTCTAGCAGAGCAAAAGTGCAGATTTCCACACATGGGCGTGGCCACATGCCTCACAAGTCAAAGGTAAAAAAATTCTTCGCCAAAAATCCACATATTCTGCTGTATCTCAGGCATGCTTTCACGTATTCACTCCAAATTTCACACACATGTACCTATTGGGTGTCTAGACCTGCACATACATTTTGGCAGACATGCACACCTAGGTGGCGCTATAACGGCCAAAAAACTCTCCTGCCCACACTGATTGCCCAAATAACTCCAAACTTGGTACAAACCACCACAAATGGTTGTACTGTGAATATTTTCATTTTCCATGCTGAACATGCATGCTGATGCAAAGGTCATTCTTTTCCTCAAAGAGCTAGAGTTGAGCCTATAATCGGGTCAGGCCCATTAGCTCAATGGGTAGAGCAAGGTGCTCCCAGCCACAATGCATGTGGACAATGGCGGTTCGAATCCCGCGTCGGGCAGCACACCACCATAAGTTTAAAAAGCTGCAATTTAGATTCTGTTTTTTTAGCAGGCACTTCATTCACGAACGTGCTTCATATACTTTCATATACATTTCAAATACCTTTACATGATGTACCAGTGGGTGCGCAAATCTTGCCAAACCTCAGCTTGGACCCCGTAATTGCCGCTTGCGGCTATATTTCTTACTTGTTCTCTCTCTAAAAAGAACTGTCGTTCCTTCACCATTGCCAGAAAGTGGACTAACAGCATGTCTAATTGCAAGCTCCTGGCAAACAAGCTTATCAGTTATTATCCCCCAGGGGCTGAAGCTTCACTGTGCCGAGGTTCATACCAATTTGCTCTGGTAGCAGCGCTGCACTGTGGAGTTGCAGGCTGTTGCTTTGGCATTAGAGCTCTTGTCAGCGTGGTGGAATCCTCTGCAGATAATTGTCAGAATGTCATTTTACATTCAGTTAAGCGTTCGGAGGGTTAAATCCAAACCTTTCTGTGTATTCCACTCCCCTAATGCTACAGTCACAGTTACCTGCAGGAGTGCAACCAGAGTGGAAGCAATATGTGTCAGTGCTACACTCTACTCAAATACATCTCAGTGACAATCCACAAAAACATTGAAGTTATTTTAAACCATGTAACCAAGTGGTTTATCTAAAATGGCAGCTACAAACAAGTCATGTTTCCTGAAGGTTAGAAACCGAAGAAAAAGTTGTTCTTTGTTTATCCAACTTCGGCTTGTTAGAGTCAGAGAGATCGTGACATGCTCTTACACATGTATGTGGCTGGACGAACACCCCAAGACGAGAGCGCTTATTGCAGGGTGGAGAAAGTCCACAAAGGATCTGAACTAGCAATAATGGTGCAGTGTAGTGTAACAGCGGGATAAGCTTAATAACAGCAGGATAAGCTTAATAAGACACCATCTCATGTTTCATCCAAGATTCAGGTAGCCTCTGCGTGAATTATTTCGTTAGAGACAGATATTTTATATAATCGACGACAAGGTCTCTCACTAACCGATCATCTCTCACACATGACTTATTCGCTTACCACCTGAGATTATATAGTTTTACTTCTGAATTCACCTGTATTGTTAGCTGTTGACAAAGCAGATTGTGTGTACCACTTTAAGACCATTTTTTATTTTACCATTTGCTCACTGAGCAGCATGGTCTGAGCAGTTTGGACTGAGAGTTTGGACTGAGTGGAGTTGTCAGGGTCATCCGAATCTGACCTCCCAGACTGCCTACAGGGAGAGGACGTGTGGCCATACTGCCTACAGGGAGAGGTCATGTAACCAGACTGCCTACAGGGAGAGGCCATGTAACCAGACTGCCTACAGGGAGAGATCATGTAACCAAACTGCTTACAGGGAGAGGTTATGTAACCAGACTGCCTACAGAGAGAGGAGGTGTGGCCATACAGCCTACAGGGAGAGGTCATGTAACCAGACTGCCTACAGGGAGAGGACGTGTGGCCATACTGCCTACAGGGAGAGGACGTGTGGGTTACACCCCATAGACTGCTACAGTTGCTCCAGATACATTCCGTCTGTCCTATTGCAAGCATGAGAAAACAGCTCCAATCCCAACTGATGTGATTCTGATTAGGTTAATAATACAAACATTAATCAATTACTTAATGAAGTTTTTGAAATACACACTAAACAACCAGATGAGATTACAGGGTTATTACAGTATATTTCATAAAGCTTATTGACTGCTTGTCATATCTGTCTTCACTGTTGTGCGGTGGCACATTTGCTCAGAGGATGAGGGGGATGACATTACAAGAGCTTTACAATCAGTTCAAATATCTGAACAGAAAAAGAGCTGAAGCAAACAGTACAATGATACAGCCAGTGAGCAGCTGAACTGTCTGTGAACTGAGAAACCCAGTATGTGCTGGGGATGTATCCCATATGACCACTGACACATATGAGCTCTGACAAGGCCTTGACCTAGCTGAGAAGATCTGTTAGCTCACATCTAGGTCTAAATGAGCACTAAATTAGGATGAAGCGTTGCTAAATGAAGAATCTTAATGTGACAGATCTGTAAACAAACGCCTTTTAGGCACGCAGCTACAGTAGACGACCATTATGTGTGACTGTTCTGCACGTAATGTCTGACTGTTCTGCGTGACTGCTCTATGTGACTGCTCTACGTGACTGCTCTATGTAACTGCTCTACGTGACTGTTCTACGTGACTGCTGTAACTGTTCTACGTGACTGCTCTACGTGACTATTCTACGTGACTGTTCTACGTGACTGCTGTAACTGTTCTGCGTGACTGCTATGTTGTAAGTAAGCTAAGCACTGCATTGCTTGGCTGCCGTTATTGTAATAAAGTTATGTGTATATGGACACGCGTGTGCTCATCCTGCCTCGTTCCTCGCCTGTGACAATTGTATTGATTGTATTGTATTGTTTACCAATAACATTAGGTACACTGTAAAATTACTTTACAGTAAAGCTATTTTAGAATACAGAATATATAATTTCAATAGTGAATGTGAAACATTATGTAAAACGTAAGAAGACAGTTACTCTCATACACAGGTACGTCACAGCCAATGCATGTAAAAAACAAGCAACCCCAGGTGCACACACAGGGCCTACCTGGAATGTCTGGTGTCTCTAAGGGCTCTGTTACTGGGCACCCTCTCACTTTCCCTCTGATTAAAAGCATAAAGACTATAGGGATCCTGGCCTGGCTTCCACCTGTGAGCGCTGAGGTAGCTCTTTTCTTCAAACTCGTCCAAGAGGTCTTCCCATTCTGTGTCTGAGATCTGAAACAGAGTTGGACATCCGTTATGTAGGAGAGTGGTCAGTTCATTCTGTAACCTACCCCTGTTCTCTAATCCTAAACAATGAAGAAGATCTTAAGTAGCTGTGGACATAATAATAAGCTTTCTTGTTGCTTACGCCACTGAAATGGCTATTGGTGCTTAAGCAATCCAGCTGAGTATTGGTGCTTAAGCAATCCAGTTGAGATGAGTATTGGTGCTTAAGCAATCCAGCTGAGATGAGTAATGGTGCTTAAGCAATCTAGCTGAGATGGCTATTGGTGCTTAAACAATCCAGATGAGATTGTTGTTGGTGCTTAAGCAGTCCAGCTGAGATGGCAATTGGTGCTTAAGCAATCCAGATGAGATCATTTTGGTGCTTAAGCACTCCAGCTGAAATTGTTGTTGGTGCTTAAGCAATCCAGCTGAGATCGTTGTTGGTGCTTAAGCAATCCAGCTGAGATCGTTGGTAGTGCTTTTGATTACCTGAGCTTTGCTGTCCCTGAACTACCACACTGCTTGTTTCTCCAGAGTATGACTGGGGACTGATGACGTCTCTAACTTCTCTGCAATGAACACAATTTCTTGCAAAATGACATATATTGTAATGATATAAAATACACCTCTGTTCATGTTTCAATAAATCTGTTTACCTGTAAGGCAAGTGAAAATATGATTACTTTTCCCATGTGTAATTTTTCAGATACTGAAAATCAGTCAGTATTTAAATATGTAAAGGGTCTATCATAATCATATGAGTAGTAATTAATAAGAACCATCTTTGATAAAATAGTTACTGTTATTATACTGCAATCCCATTATCCCTGTTAAAGACCTGTAACTCTGGAGTGAACTGTTTCTTTAATGAGACAGAGGGCTATTGTAGCTGCTGTGTGGTGAGACTTCTCCCCAGAGCTCACGCACCCTTCCACAGTGCAGTCGGTCTGGCGAGGATGACATGGCCCGCTGCTTTACAAGGGCTACAACAGCGTCTTTACAGCCCGTAATAGAGGTGGATAATTGCAGATGTCTGTTTCTTAAGATAGACTGCTAAGCATGACAATGACCAGGCTGTCGGTTCAGCCTGCCTGTGCAGACAAGCAGCGGAAGGCCTGGAAGCAACCACTCCACTGGGACGATCGAATATGATAGTTCTATATTTTTTTCCATTACAATGTGTCATCATGACTCAGCGACCCTTTTATTCAACAAAATGAAAAATGTGTATATTGTGAAAATTTGAAGTTTCTAAATGCGGTGACACAGTTCAGATGTTCACCACTGAGCCACACACCACTTACTTCAAACGCTGATACGTTCATAATGACAAGTGCTCGCCAACAGATTTGCACATTTCTTTACTTATGTAAAGACTACCATTATCTAAACTCTGTATTATTCAGAGATATTATTATTATTCTCCTCTTTACTTGAAGCCAAATGTTTTCAATTAAACAACTGATAGACATGGGCTATTTTAATAAAACAAACTCAGTTAGATAATACAACATTTTAAAAGAACATGACAATTGTTCTTTTCTTTTTCATGTATTTTCTACACGATCTACACATTCCCTCTATATTTTCTGTATGTGATCTACACATTCTCTCTGTATTTTCTGTACGTGATCTACACATTCCTTCTGTATTTTCTGTATGTGATCTACACATTCCCTCTGTATTTTCTGTATGTGATCTACACATTCCCTCTGTATTTTCTGTACGTGATCTACACATTCCCTCTGTATTTTTTGTATGTGATCTACACATTCCCTCTGTATTTTCTGTACATGATCTACACATTCTCTCTGTATTTTCTGTACATGATCTACACATTCTCTCTGTATTTTCTGTACATGATCTACGCATTCTCTCTGTATTTTCTGTACATGATCTACGCATTCTCTCTGTATTTTCTGTACGTGATCTACACATTCTCTCTGTATTTTCTGTACGTGATCTACGCATTCTCTCTGTATTTTCTGTACGTGATCTACACATTCTCTCTGTATTTTCTGTACATGATCTACACATTCTCTCTGTATTTTCTGTACGTGATCTACACATTCTCTCTGTATTTTCTGTACGTGATCTACACATTCTCTCTGTATTTCCTGTATGTGATCTACACATTCTCTCTGTATTTTCTGTACATGATCTACACATTCTCTCTGTATTTTCTGTACATGATCTACACATTCTCTCTGTATTTTCTGTACGTGATCTACACATTCTCTCTGTATTTTCTGTATGTGATCTACACATTCTCTCTGTATTTTCTGTACGTGATCTACACATTCTCTCTGTATTTTCTGTACGTGATCTACACATTCTCTCTGTATTTTCTGTACGTGATCTACACATTCTCTGCACATTCTCTCTTTGTTCTCTAGTGGAATCGCTAAGGTTGTGTCGCTCCCCAGTCACTGGTCAGGTTGTCTGAGCTCTATATCGTTTGGTGCTGAGCACGCTCACACTGCCCACTAATGAGAGCAGGAGGACAGACTGAGGGAGTGGTAATTGGATATTCCCTGTCCTGTCGTCTGTGCTCAAACATGTGCAGCTGCCTGCCCAACCTTTTTATAGTGGCGCAGCTAGTCCTAGCCTGTGGACTCAGCAGAGAGACACTGCACTCACAACACAAACAGCTGCTCTGCTGTATGGGAGGGGAGCACAATGCATTGTGGGTTATAATCATAATCACAATATTAGTCTTTCTGAACATGGCACTGTGAAAGAGTCCTGTATCCCATTCCAGGGTTAGACTAAACCCAGACTAGCCCCAGAATAACCCCAGATTAATTCCAGACTAACCCTAGATCCTACTGCACCAGAATTAGAAGATAACATTATGGAAGCACTGAGTACAAAAATGGTGTCATTAATTTTTTTTCTATAGTACACACACACGCACACACACACACACACACACACACACACACACACACACACACACACACACACACACACACAACCTTTGCTCAACTGAGTAATGACACTGTGAGATTCAGACTCATGAATTATGACACAATAATGTCACTTGTGTTTATAATCTAACAACCTACAACACAAAGCATGTCATAATCACAACACCAGGATTGACACATCAGTTGTCTGATATAACAGCATCTAATAAGGCTGTGAGGTCACTGATAATAAGGCCGTGATGTCACTGATGTTTGATGAATGTGTTGAATGCACTAGCTACCCATCATTACCATAATGATATACACCAGCACAGTCTTGCCCTATCAAGGATCACACTTTATTTCACCAATTACAGCTATTTCAGATTTGGTTTGCCATGCAGGGTTTTTGCTCTAACCAGTTCGAGTGGCAAATAGCACTGGCAAACATTATGTCCAGCAGATAGTCCCGAAGAGGCGTTTCCTTGATGCCCGTTTAGAGCTTTGATTGCAGTAAAATGCAGCCAAGACTGCACACACAGTTGTCGCACTGCCTGTGTTTGATGTGCAGTCTCATAGTCATTAATCTACCCACAAGCGCCTGAACACAGCATTCAGGTTTGTTCTGAAAAGTCTGAAATTCGTTTTTTCAAATAGTTTTATGCGTCAACAGAACAAATCACTGACAGAAGCGATTTAATGTAAAGAGACTTAAAATGATTCCTTCCTTTACTAGAGACGTCTCACAGCAGCAACAAGTTTAGTCCTGAAAACACTATTATGATTATATTTCAGCTTAAGTCACACTTGAACAGAGACATTTACATTATTTTGATCTCAGTAAAATTATGTAACTGTTTTGCAGCAGCATTATCGCTTTTATGAGTTTCACTGCCGTTTCATACCGAACATAATCAAAAGAAGCATTGTACAATACACACAAGCAGACGAAATTTGAGTGAGGACCAAATTAACCAAAGGTACCAACAGACGCAGAACTAAATACTGTAGGCTATGGGTTAAAAGATACAGTGACACAGCAGAGTTTAGTGATTAAGTGACACAAAGTGACGTTATTGAGCACCGAAACTATTTAAATGTGCTCTAACATCAATCAAACACTTCATTTTCAGATGTGGTTTTATATTTATATAGGCCTATATTGTTTTTATCTAAATAAAAACTGTATATGACGCGCAAATATACAGCAACAAAAACAACGCTTTAATGCTTTTTAATGTAACCATACATTTCAGAGCATTTCGTTCATCAATATGGTATCTTCCCATGATTTGTTTTTACATGCTACACTGTAATATTTGAAGTAACCAAATATCCACGTGTGGACTATGTTAATGCTCACAGTGCACTGAAATGATTGTCTGTTGTGTACAATAAACTTTCGAGACCAGCTTAAAAACACAAAACTAGAAACTCTTAAAAATAAAGGAGGGTGGGAAGTGGTTTTGACAAATAAAAGTTTACGGGCAACTCGTTAAACTAAAATAAGTTGAACTCGAACAAACAGTAAGCGCTGCTATTGAAATTGTTTTACATATTCATACGGGAAATTGTCGTGTTTTTGCTAAACCAGTGGGACTTTACGCAATGTCCTCCCAAAAATTCAATGTATTAGGATACGAGATCTGAGCAAAGTATTTCTATGAGGTAATTCTTATATCTCGTAGCTCGCGCCCGCTCTGTCTATTGCAAACTATCAGCTTACAGTGCAAACAGCCCCGCGCGCGTCACCTGTGCCCCGTAGCTCGCGCTCACGCGGGTTCTACACACTACTCACCTCTTTCTCTTTTGGTTCCTCGTGCCTTTGGTCAGGTAATTTCCGACTGCTCAGAAGAATAAAATACAATAAAGCAGCTATCCAGAACAACGCTGCCAGAGCTAAAGTCAGCTTTCGGGAAACCCTTTTCATTTTTCAAGCGGTTGTTTAAGCTACATCTTCCCCGACAATTTAACACCATAAGGACTGTTCGGTCTCGCGCGCTCCGAAAACGAACGCTGCCCGAGCTCAACACCCGCCTGAAATCCTCGTGAAACGTGCAGGAATGGTGAGCTGCCGTTCGTGCGCAGCGCCGACTCGGCGTGAGCAATGTTGGACGTCGTCCAGTTTGATTAAAATCATCCTGTTCCGCTGAGGTAGAGACAAAATGTGAATGGGTTTAGCACCACCTACCGCGGAAAGATGTGGACCTTTTTTTTGTTATCGCACTAACTTCCTTCAGCTGCTTGGCAGCACCCGGTCCTTTCTCATAATAAAATATAATGCGTGTAACGGGAAACAATCATTAATTTTATAATCCAGTATAGCATGCATTCAGGTCATCGTTACATATTTCATTGAAAAGATTATGTAGAGTAGCGTGCAGGCACCAGTCTCACTTTATATTCACCATATCTGTCCTACCTATACACACAGGGAAGACCAGTTAGAAGAAACCAGACAACACCATTTTAGAACTAGCATATAAGAGCCGTGTAGGCTGCACTAGAACATTCAATGGCAAGCGCTTTAGAAAGTGGAAAATGCAGGATGTTCCGTCGTCTGCACGTTTGTAAGAATATCACAAGCCTATAAATGTACAGAAGCTTATACGGACCTACGTGATTCTATTAACAGACTGTTGACATCTATATTTCCGTAATGACCGTATGATTATGCATACCCTCGTATATTTTTTCTGCATGCTGACACTGTTTATAAATCAAGCCAGAAAAAAGAACGAGGGAAAAAAAATCATATCCAATGTCTACTCCATTAGTGTCCAGATCCTACGGTGGCCCCAAGTGATCTTTCTTTGTGTCTGTCAAATCACAGTACGTATAAAAGTTGCCATAGCTGGAATCACATTAGCATACATAATTAGCACTCGTGCAGTGCGCCAGAGGTTGTACAAGTTGCTTAGACAGTCGGATTCCAAGACCTGCAAACAACACCCTCATACAAACACAAAACTCGCTGCTTTTGAAGGCTGATCAGAGGCCCATGACAAGACAGAGAGCGAGCTTCATGTATGTCCTAGGTCTGCTTTTGTAGACACTGTGGAGGACAATTCACAAAGTCAATGTTTCTACTTTTGGTGTAGTCTAGGGAGCTATATTTAGACCCATCTCCCATTCACATTTAGAGGGGGAAAAGGATGAATACAGTGAAAAATAATTCGTCCATTTAAGAGGTGTATTTTGGTGCTTATCAGACTGATCTTAGGGGGGCATTACTGTGTGAGCTTGAACTGCATCTGTGTGAAATTGGATTTATGGGGTGTCAGATATATTTGGATCTTTTTGTATAGCTATGTGTAGTTATGACAGCAGAGAGATTGTGCCTGTGCTCTGATGAGGGGTAAGCTCTCATTTGTCTCTTTTGACTAATGTTGCAGAGAAAAGGCAGAATTTGAATTTGTGGGATGTGTATGGGTGGGTTTGTTTGAGTGTGTGTGTGTGTGTGTGTGTGTGTGTGTGTGTAAGCATGTACGTGGATATTTGTGGATTTGTAGATATATATGTGGATACGTAAATAAGTGAAGTGGATATATAAGTGGATAAGTGAATACTGTCACAGGCTTGTGCCTTATTCTGTCAGACATTAAACCAATAAATGAGATGTTGGGAAGAGGATGAAGGATAATGTTACAGAGGTGAGCATGTTCTATAGGCACTTGGCCAGGCTTGAACAGGGAGTGTAATGTATTCCTTAAAAACTACTTACCATTTCCTGAATAGGAAAGTGATACTCAAAGGCGAAGGACATCAGGACATCAGTTAGGTGAGAACCTCAGTCTGGCTTTTAGGGTTAGCGTTAGGGTTATAAAACAGATGTCAGTGAAAACATCTACATTAGAAAACAGAGAGGATGACCAAATATGATACTATGCATGAGTCTATCCTGCTGATATCTTCAGATAACTGACACTTAGCACAATGAAGATAACGAAGTAATAGCAAAATTCAAAATGTTATGTTTCTGTGTGCTGAAAAGGTCACTGCTACCACCAAGGCATGGAGACAAGAAAGAAAGAAAACGCTCACTAGAGAAGGTGGGGAGAACAGAATGAATGACTTTATCAGTGCCAGAAGGGCAACGAGACTCCTGGTGTTCTTCTGCTGGTTGTTGTCTCAGCTGTAAAGCTGAGAAAGGCATGAGCAGGTTCCACCAGTGAAAGATGAGTCTGGTCTGCTGAGTTGTAATAATACGGAAGAATAGCAGACTCCAACAGAATGGACAGATGGTGAAAGAGGGGCTTAACAGAGTGTGTTCAGTCCCTGCCTATGTTGAAAGGAAGGATGGGCAGACTCAACACTTCACATCAGTGTGAAAAAGGGCCAGTAGTCACATGAAGCATCAAAGCCTAACCCTATCCCCAACTCCGACCCTATCATCAACCCTAACCCTATCCCCAACCCCGACCCTGTCTCCAAACTCAACTCTATCCCCAACCACGAACCAATCACCAACCCTAACCCTATCAGCAACTCCAATCCTATCCCCAACCCCAACCATATCCCCACCCACAACCTCAACCCTATCTCCAACCACAACCCTAACCATAACCCCAACCCCCTGAATTGGTTGGTTGGTTATTTGCCATGTCTATATTTGCATTCCCCAGATCTCAGTATTTCAGGAGCGTTTGACTGAACATCTAGGATTAGCCATTTTCTCCAAAGCATATTGTCCAAAATAGATTTCATGCAAACAACATCCTACGGCTTAAACAACATGCCAATGTAATTAGATATAGACATAATGTTGCTTTTCTTAATAGGTATTTATAATATTTATGAAGTATGCCCATAATTAGAATTTAATAATTTTAGATTTTTGTTTGTTTGTTTGTTTAAACCATAGTGCCAGTATCTCTGCCAAAGCATACCGTGCTAATGAATAGCGCTCAAGAGGCAGGTCCACTCCTCAGAGATACAGCTGAGATACTGTGCAGAACAATGAACCACCTTCCTAAGTAATGGAGCAGACTGGGTTTATTGGAAGGTATGTTTACCTATTTAAGGTATTGTATGAATCGTGTGTTTTCTCATGACAGTTATACTATTTCCAGGTTGTAAAACTTGTGTGCTTTTGAAATAAATGAGAAATCACTGCTCATATTTAGAGGAATATGTGTGGTTGGTGTTATGGAACAAACTTTGGCTCTGATCCAGAGACAAGGCAGTGCACTATAATGTGCGGGGCTAGGTTCATCCTTCCATGAGTACAATGTTAATTTGTCTTCAAAAGGATTAACTTCACCTCCCACAAGAATCTAACAGATTGATCAGCAGGTCTCATCTCCAAGACCAGTGTCAGGATTGGCAGCGTGCAATCTTCCAAAGACAAAACAGACGAAGAAACGCCCAAGGAGATCATTAATCTTCCTGAATCTGAAATAATAAGATGTGTAATCAGCTGTCTGAATTTTCTCTTTCTCCCTCACTCTCTCCCCCTCTCATTCTTTCTCTCTCTCTCTCTCTCTCTCCCTCTCTCTCTCACTTGCTCTGGATAGACGTTGTCTTGAAGCACTTGAGGGATTTGTACTCAAGACTGTCGGAGTTCCTGCCTGCTATGAATGCTGATAAGAGCGGAGAAGAAAGAGCAGAATAACCGAGGAACCTTTCACATAATGGCCTTCACCTCTTATCATAAATACTCACACATACACACTCAGTTACACATACACACTCAGTTACACAACACAAACATGATTAAAATTCATTCTGTAGGCGCTGAATAAGTAAAAAACATCACATTCTTTCCTAGGTGCTCCCATATTTTAAGAACCAAGGTCACCACAGTCTCACCTTTAAACCACGTTCCCTTATTTTACATAACTTTATTAGCAGGGTTTGAACTTTCCATATACTGTAAATAATGAATTCTCTGTGTATTAGCATTTACAATTAAAATGGATCTTACTGGGGGCCAATGTAGAAGTTGTTTTAAAACTATTGTATATTCAGAGTGTTTTAATGAACTATATCTGTAAGCTGTTCATTCAAATCAACCCCATAATGTTCACTTTAACAGTAAAAAACAACCATAATTTCATTCAGGAATAAAGAAAAAGCAAAATGAAACTTCACATAAACCCCCCTGCCCCATATGTATAATTTGTGAAGTACATGTGGAAAAATGAATGTGACAAACTGCCTTGTCCAGAAAATTTACAAACTACATCTTTAATAATCAGAAAAAAAGACATTAGTGTTAGAAATTCAACATGTTTACAGACTGTCAGGGATGTTAATATTTACTAATGATTTAGTTGTGAGTTTTGATATGATCAATTGTTAAGTCACCTAAAACAGCTACCATCTCAATTGCTGTTCTGCACCACTGAATGTCACACAATTACATACAATGAAACTCTCTTATTTTGGCCACCCACCCCACGTTTTGTAGGGCCTGTAGTGCTTCAGTTTTCATTGAATTTCTTTTATAAATTAAATTATATATTTGTAGAGGTAAAACAACAACAGTACATCACAACAAAACATCACTACTGATAAAAGATGTAAAATGAGTTTTAAATGTTTTTTAAAATGAGTTTTAAATGTGATTTTAAAATCGGCTAATATGGGAGACAATCTGACATGCAGAGGAAGATCATTCCAGACTTTAGGCGCTACCACTGCTTGATCAGCCTACACTTCAGCCTACACTTCAGCCTACACTTCAGCCTAGACTTAAGTATGACCAACAGAAGATGAACAGCAGATCTGAATGAGGCTGGGGTGTAGGACCTTATCAGATCTGACAGGTTGGAGCTAGACCAGTTTTATGTGAACAATGAAACCTTAAGATTAATCTATGTACAGAGATCCATTGAAGGGCAGCCAATATAGGGGAAATGTGTTCACACCTACCCACACCTAGGGTTAGGGGTAGGGGTTAGGGGTTAGGGGTTAGGGTTCCTCAAAAGGAAAAAAATTGCCACCTGCATTTCATACCATCTGTAAATGTGAGAGGGATGTCTGAGTAATCCCGACATGCAGAGCACTGCAATAGTCAAGTCTGGATCAAATGAAAACAGGTTTGACCCTCTCAGAATTGTAAAAAGATAAAAAAGGGCTTAATTTTAGATAAAAAAAACCTCAGCTGAAAAAACTACCAAGCTTATCCTTTTGTCTAATTTAAAATCACAATCCATAGCTAGTTTTTTTTTTTTACATTTGGTCTTACAAATGCTTCCATGGGCATCATAGGCACTTTTATGTCCTTAAAGCAGTTCAATAATATATTTAGAGGATTGTTTTCTTTCTGTTTCATCGGTAAATAAATTTGAGTGTCATCTGCATAACAGTGGAAGGATAGTGTCTAAGGATAGATCTCAGTGGCAGCATATAAAGCAAAAAAAAATATTGGTATCTTGGGGGACTCCAAGGCATAACTATTGCTAACTATTTAAAATACTATTATTTGATGTGTGTGTGTAGAGTGAGTGTGTGGAGGGAGTGTTTGTGTAAAGGGTAGTCATGTGGAGAGGGGTCATTCGTATTCGGGACGGTATTCGGGACAAAAATATTTGCAATTGTAATTGGAGTGTTGTTGATGTGTTGATGTTCATTATGATGAATCAACCTGCTGGGTGCACTATAGTGTTGAAGTGTAAATAAGATATTTTGATTTAGCAGGACAGCTGCCCATCTCTGTTTGGGATTGTGGAATGATGAAAAATCATTACTTCTTTGTACTGGATTCTGCAAGATTTTTTTGCATATGTGTGTATCAATACCACAAACATTCTAAGTTACAAAGTTTAGTGATAACATATTCATACATTTTGGAGGTTATATTGGTAATGTGGCTCTGTTGTGTATGTCTTTGAATGAGCACATTGGTGCGTAATTGGTGTACGTACATTGTACCATGTGTGCTGCATGGCAAAAAACAACTTTTTTGGTTTGGTGAGGTTTGATGAGGTACCCCAACTTCACCTTATGGAAAGACCGTATGCATTACATTTTTATATACTTCTGTTTACCGCACTGTCAAAGGTGTATTTCCTGTTTAATCCATGGTGGTAATAATAATAATACATTTTATTTATTGGAGCCTTTCATGACACTCAAGGTCACCTTACAACAATTAAAACAAAATTAAAACAAACAGTATGTATAAAAATTCTAACACAACAAACAGAGATAAAAATAACATTTGTTAAAGGGAATAAGCCAGTTTAAACAGACGAGTCCTAAGAGTAGTTTTGAATTGTGTAATGGAATGCAGTGTTCGTATGTGTGTGGGAAGTGTGTACCAAAGTTTAGGGGCAGCATAGGAAGAGGCCCTGGCACCCATCATGTTAAGATTAACAGTTGGTTCTGCCAGAAAGCCTGTTGAGGAGGAGCACAAAGTGCAGGAAGGAATGTAAAACTGAAGGAGATCTGTAATATAGTCAGGGGCCAGGTTGTGAAGTGCCTTAAAGTAACAAAATTTTTAAACTGATCCGTTGCGATCCAGTGTACCTGGATCAGTAGGGGTGTGACGTGCTCACACTTGGTGCACGTAATTATCCGTGCTGCTATAAGTTCTGGATAAGCTGAAGTCTTTGAATGAGTTTGTTTGAAATACCTGCCAGTATTGCATTGCAGTAGTCAATCCGTGATGTAAATAATGTATTGACTAATACTTCTGTAGAATGCTGTGATAAAGTAGGCCTTAATCTAGAGATGTTTCTCAAGTGGAAAAAAGCAATCCGGGAGATATTATTTATGTGAGTGGTATAGTATAGTATATATCCTGTGTTGCTAGTTTATCATGCAGCTCCAACACAGCAGTCTGCCCGGATGAGTGTTGTTCAGAGTAGGAGCCCCAGTGTTGGAAAGATCACCCTCAGACTAGATAATCCAAGAGTCACCAAAGCCTTTCCAAACACTGTCATTAAGGTATGCATTGTTCCGCCTGAACCACTCCTCATGGCTCCTCACAGCTCCTCATGGTCCTCACTAAGAGAAGGGCAAAATAAAGACACACTGGGGGCTGGGAGGAGAGAGAAGAGAGGAGTGAAAAGAAGAGAAACCCATTTAAGAAAAAGCCAAGGCTAACAGCAAGAGAGGACGATGGGAGGCGGGTGAATTAGAGGAAGGGCAAGATGACTGCAGATGAGTGGAGATCCACAGATCACTTTAGGAAGAAGGATAGAGTGCTTGATACTGGGATGCTGAGAACACGCAGCTCTTGTTCATTTTTCAGCAAGTTCTCTTATAAAAGGGTTTCATTCCCTTACAGGCTGCTGTGCCATCATCATTCTGACTGCTCGGTGCATCCGAGGTGCTAAATGGCACATTGCTGCATCAATCAGAGATGTCAGTCACGGAAAACGCACGGCCGTTCTGCTTAACCCCCTCCGTGCGTGTGTCACTCACTGAAAATGCACAGCCGTTCTACTTAACCCCCTCCGTGCATGTGTCATGCTTCTGATGGAGCATCTCTTCATCACGTGCTTGGCTGAAATGGCTGGGGTTGAATCAAAATGATAATGTGATTACATGAATGCTGTGATTGAAACAAGTATATCTCAGATCTTGGTGTAATTATCAGCAGTGAGCGATGGCAGGACCCCTGTGCTAAGTAGCTGTTTCTGATGAATTGGGGTTAATATAGGACTAAAGGAAACACCCAGCCGAGGTCGTTACCATTACCGGCAAGCAAGAAATAGTAGGTGATGCTTTAACATTGTAATAATGAAACTGGAAAAACTGAAATACAAGAAAGGAAACACTGGCATGTATGGCTAAATCAATCCTCTGAAAGTTTTAACCCCATGAAAGTTTGTTTTAATCCTTTGAAAATTAACCTCTGAAGTTTGTCATCTTGTCGCCTTACAGCTGACAAATTCCTTTTTTTTGAGGCAATATTTGTATTTAGATTATGTAAAATGAACAATTAATTGTTATTCATATTAATTAATTGTTACAAACTTACAATACCCCAAAATTTTTAATGTATCAGGAATAGCACATTATCTTCCTGCATATGCAGTTCACCTGCTGCTCATTGCCTCTCCCCTTCGCAACTACTTAAGCTTCCTCCTCTCTCTTCCGGGTTGCGAAGTATTGTTGCCATGCCATGTACCAAGCGTTCTTTTTGTGTTACTGCCTTTCTGTGTACCGACCTCTGCTCTCCTCCTAGACCTCGTTCCCTGCCTAATCCCTCTGTACCTCCTGGCTTCTGTCTTACCGGCGTGACCCTGGACTGTCCAGACTACGTATGCAATACTCCTGCACAGTGCACCCTGAACGGAGTAACTCACCAGTTCGATTGCTCTGTGATCGTTGTTTCAATAAAAGCGGCTATTCTCCGCACTTGGATAATGCTTACAAGAGTTAACTTTTTTGCTTAGTATACTTATTACAGTAAACCAAGTATTTTACAAATACAAATATATATTAAACAACTCCGAATGATGAAAGAAATATAAATGTTTATGTTTAATATTAGACTATTCCTTTAGATTAAAGGTTTTACAGGATGAAAAACTATACACATGTTGAAATAAACAGCAAGCAAATGACCAAGGAAACTGTCTAGGCTGAAAGTACATTCCAGGTGATCGAAGTTTGGAGGCTTCGTGAGGGTAAACCTCTGAGGCCATGTTCAGAGAACTAATGACATTTTACTCAGGTGAGTTAGGAAAGTAGGAGCAAACCTGTGCCATTAGGGGACATTTCATTGAGCTTCATGGGCTTCATGTGCTTCTATGATCACCAACTAGGGGACAACAATTTGCAGAGTGTTTAGGTAAGACAGGGCTACACTCTGAGGGACTGCTCCTGTGTATTTTGGTGTTATTTTCCATTCCAACATTCTCCTGCTTCTCTCTGTTTCCTCCGAGCAGACACCTCAGCACTACTGTACTACTGCACACGCATCTGCTAAATGCTGCAAATGTCCTTTTACATAAAGAGAGTGGAAGATCAATCTTTGAGAGGGGTCTCACTTTTCCAGGCGTGATTAATCTTTCCTTGCAAAACTGTCAATAATTAAAGCCATGATTTCAGCAGATGTAGGATCTTTAATCAGCATAATGGGTCATTAGTGGATATATCCCATCTGCTCAGCACTGCAGATACCAACACTACATTGGCTACAAACACTATATTGGCTTAATCCAATCAGCTACAAATACTTTATTGGCATAATCCAGTCAGTTTCATTTAAGCACTGCATGGCCCTACAGATTCTAACACATAATCATAAATAATATGCCTTTAAAATGTAAAATTACATGAATATTAAACACTTGTATGGTTAGCAAGTAATATGTGGATAAATAAGCAACCCTATATATGTACATTAGTGAATGACACTTGTGACACTTGAGCAGAATCCATCTTGCTCACCTTAATATAATAATCACTAGAGGACAAAACCCTGACATCTTATCACAGTCATTTCAGGGCTTTATGGGTAAAAAGGGCTGGCAGACATAAATCAAACTTTAAGGCATAATGGTTTTGCAGAGATACACCAAAAATGGCCTTCTGTTCCCACACAACCTGTCTCTGCTGAGAAATGAACTAAATAAAAAAACCTACAGCTACAGAATGCTGCATGTAGTTCATGCATCTAAACTGTGTGTTTTGCTGTGCTGTATTTTAATGGATTGGAAATAAAGAGATAATAGGCCATCAGAAAGGCTGTGAGATAACAGTCAGTGTTGTGAATTCGTACATGACATTGCAACCTCAGTAATTAGAAAATCTCATTTTGTCCTCCATATAGCTTCATCTTGGGTGGGTGCGCTCCTCTCTTGGGTTATGGTGACCATTCAGAGTAGATTATAGGAGTTCTGCACGGCCTGGCTCAGAAGAGCAGAATGATATGAGCCACCAGAAGAGCAAAATGATAGTAACAGCATGGAAGTAACAGCATGATAGTAACAGCATGATAATAACAGAATGATAATAACAGAATGATAGTAACAGAATGCTAGTAACAGCATGATAGTAACAGAATGATAATAACAGAATGATAGTAACAGAATGCTAGTAACAGAATCATAATAACAGAATGATAGTAACAGAATGCTAGTAACAGCATGATAGTAACAGAATGATAATAACAGAATGATAATAACAGAATGGAAGTAACAGAATGCTAGTAACAGCATGATAGTAACAGAATGATAATAACAGAATGATAATAACAGAATGATAATAACAGAATGATAGTAACAGAATGATAATAACAGAATGATAGTAACAGAATGCTAGTAACAGCATGATAATAACAGCATGATAATAACAGCATGATAGTAACAGCATGATAGTAACAGAATGATAATAACAGAATGATAGTAACAGAATGATAGTAACAGAATGCTAGTAACAGAATGATAGTAACAGAATGATAATAACAGAATGCTAGTAACAGTATGATAGTAACAGAATGATAATAACAGAATGATAGTAACAGAATGATAGTAACAGAATGCTAGTAACAGCATGATAGTAACAGAATGATAGTAACAGAATGATAGTAACAGAATGCTAGTAACAGCATGATAGTAACAGAATGATAATAACAGAATGATAGTAACAGAATGCTAGTAACAGCATGATAGTAACAGAATGATAATAACAGAATGCTAGTAACAGCATGATAGTAACAGAATGATAATAACAGAATGATAGTAACAGAATGATAATAACAGAATGATAATAACAGAATGATAGTAACAGAATGCTAGAAACAGCATGATAATAACAGAATGATAATAACATAATGATAGTAACAGAATGAAAGTAACAGCATGATAGTAACAGAATGATAGTAACAACCATCACCAGCTAATAGAATTTATGTTGTGCAGCATGGAATCCAACTAATAGGATTTAGGTGCATGCCATTAGTTATCTTTGGATCCATTATGTTCAGGTTTATGGTGTATGTGAGTTTTCATGCAATATTTTTGTATACGCAATTTCACACACTCCAAAGATCTAATAAAATGTAAGCATCTAGTTGAGCATGTCGTGGGGGTTAAGTGCCTTGCTCAAGGGCACTTCAGTCATGGCCTTGGGCCTGAGAATCAAAGCCACAGCCCTCTGGTCACAAGACAAGATCCCTATCCACTAGACCATGACTTACCCTGTTACTGATCAGTGTGAATAGACCTGTGACTAAGCATATTAAAGCATTATGTGAAAACTGTGAGTATGCTGACATGCTCTTGTACAGGCTCATTAGCCGTGGAGGCTCAAATGTTAAGTAAGTAAGTACATTTTATTTATAAAGCACTTTCTATGCCACCAAGGTTGCCCAAAGTGCTGTACATATTCACATACATAGTGTGTAAAGTACAAAAATACAACAAACAATCAAAAATAAAAAAATTAAATAGCATAACATACAATACATCAATGCACCAAACATTCCCACAGTGTCTTACTGTACAAATGCAAGTTTATATAAATAAGTTTTATATTAAATATTAAACACCACCCTTGCAGAAGCACTGCTAGCCAAATGCTGAGCTCCAAAAGGTACCAAATCAGAAACAAACCAATCAATAGCATCATCAGAAGAAAAAAAAAAAAAATCAATAGCATCCTCATGAGAAACAAACCAATCAATAGCATCCTCAGACGAAAGAAAAACAATCAACAGCATCCTCATAAGAAACAAACCAATCAATAGCTTCCTCAGAAGAAACAAACCAATCAATAGCATCCTAATAAGAAGCAAACCAATCAACATCATCCTCAGAAGAAACAAACCAATCAATAGTATCCTTAGAAGAAACAAACCAATCAACATCATCCTCAGAAGAAACAAACCAATCAATAGTATCCTTAGAAGAAGCAAATCAATCAATAGCTTCCTCAGAAGAAACAAACCAATCAATAGTATCCTCAGAAGAAACAAATCAATCAATAGCTTCCTCAGAAGAAACAAACCAATCAATAGTATCCTCAGAAGAAACAAACCAATCAATAGCTTCCTCAGAAGAAACAAACCAAATCAAAAACATCCTCAGAAACAGGCCCAGCCCCAGCCTCAGCCCATCTGGACATGGTTCTTTACCTCCCTAAAACATTTCATTTCAGTTTCTACCATCACATCTATTCTCTTACATACAAAAAATATTAGTTCTATTTCTGAAGGTTTCCTTTCAAATACTGTAAATGCCAAACTTTCCTAAAGTTAAAAAGTAAAGCATTTAAATAATCTCTATATATCTATATAACTATGTGCCATCACTCATATATCAGAATATATTTGTCATTATCTGTTTATGCTAGTGAAATGCAGAAACAGCAGAGCTCCATAATGCTGCATTACAACAAAAAGACCACTGATACAGTTAAACAAGGAAAAAACAAAGCAGACTTCCTAATTTTCTGATTATTTTAAAACTTCGAAGGGTTTTGCTATATAGGAACAGAACGATGCCACCCAGGGGAACATGCTAACCACAGCTCCAAGGAAAATACATAGTAAACTTAATTTCTAGTAAATTACATTTTGAGTAAAAAGAAATGTTCAGGTTGCAGGTTTATTCCTATAGTCGGGTCTTCAATGTGCTACAAAGACAATAACAACCAAACAAACAAAACATGCTACAAACAATTTAAAAAGGAATCAGGGAAAGATTTTATTCCATCCATTTATATTAATTATAGATGGTAAATTGTTCTGCCTCCTAGTATGAATAATGTTATTGTCACGCTACAGACCCCTCCCTTCGGGCATGTGTTAACGTAGTCCGTGTCATTATATGTACATTGGGGGGCGTGGCTGGGTGTGTGTGTGTTCACTTGTTTCGTAGTCTAACGTGTTTCACACGGTGCTTGTTGGGCTACGTGTAAATAATGTGTGTGTTTGTATCGTCTTGTGCTCGTCTTTGATGTGAAGTCTGTTGAGTGTTAAACGTTTGTTAGATGTGGTTTTAACACGCTCTGAGTGTGTTCTGTGTTAATTCTAATAAACGTAGCCTATTTGAACGCACCTCATCTTCGTATCCTCAGCTCCCTCGCACCCGTTACAGTTATTTACACTTCATTAATTCAATCTGAATTTCGAGCTGCAACTGTATCTGAGAATGCTGTGAAAATCATTTGTTACTATTTGTTAGAAATAAAAATTATTTTGTAATTCTTTGGATGACCCTACATGAATCTAAGCTTCACTAATTAATTCATAATCTTATACACATCAATTTCTGAAGAATATGTCTGCGGTGGTGCATTCATAGTAGCATGATCTCAATGGTGTGTACATAGCTATTTGTCCTTGATGATATGTCTGTGGTGAAGTGCCAGTTGTGTTTCTGTGGCTCTGTGTCCTCAGTGGCATATTTGTGGAGGTGTTTCTGTGGCTCTGTGTCCTCAGTGAAATGTTTGTGAAGGTGTTTCTGTGGTCGTGTGTCCTCAGTGGAATGTTTGTGGAGGTGTTTCTGTGGTCGTGTGTCCTCAGTGAAATGTTTGTGGAGGTGTTTTTGTGGCTCTGTGTCCTTAGTGAAATGTTTGTGGAGGTGTTTCTGTGGCCGTGTGTCCTCAGTGAAATGTTTGTGGAGGTGTTTCTGTGGTCGTGTGTCCTCAGTGGAATTTTTGTGGAGGTGTTTTTGTGGCTTTGTGTCCTCAGTGAAATGTTTGTGGAGGTGTTTCTGTGGCCGTGTGTCCTCAGTGAAATGTTTGTGGAGGTGTTTCTGTGGTCATATGTCCTCAGTGGAATGTTTGTGAAGGTGTTTCCATGCTCAATGGGGTGTCCTTGCTGCCGTGTCCATAGTGGTATGTCTCAACACTCCCCTCATTATTCTAACCTGTCCCTTGTTCCCATGGCAATTCCTCTCACATAATAACTCCCAGACACCTCTTTGTTGCATCTGTGTTTTGCGGTGACTTGAGTGACTGCCAACCACAGGCAGGAGTGACTGCCAACCACAGTTTGCTGGAAGCCTTCATAGTAGTGGAAGGTGTGGTTTGCAGGTCCCCTGGTATAGGAGCGACAAACATGCAGTCATCAGCATACTGCAGCTCAAGGATCTGCACTTCTGACACCTTGCTGGTTCCTGAAGTTTACAAATTCAGTAGGGTTTGCAATTTTGGGTATGCAAAAAATGGTTTCATTTTTAAATATTTGATTTAGATGTTAAGGAGTTGTGTAGCTTCATTATTAAACAAGCATAATACATTTTTAGATAATCTATTTTATATAATGTATTACAAGAAAAATGTTTAGCATATAGTAATTTCTATGACAGCCATCACATTTAGAAAACCAACATGAATACAAATACAAAGTTTGGCATGCACACTAACTGGGAGAGAACAGTAATACTTCTGTCACGTAGGGCTACGCCCCCTCTCATAGCTGTCACTCTGGGTTCCCTCATGTCTGTATTCCCTGCCTGTTTATCCCGCCCTGCTCGTTGTCTCTGTGATTTCCCATTGTTTGCCACACCCCTGTTATCATTGTTCACACCTGGTCCTTGTCTAGTCCTGTGTATAATCAATCAATCAATCAATCAAAGTTTATTTGTATAGCGCTTTTCACAACACATGTTGTCACAAAGCGCCTTACAGGATTTAAAAGGTTAACAATACTACGGGTCCAGAACCCTATAAAAGTCCCTGTGTCTCCCATGTCCGTATCGGTCTTTTTGTTCAAACCTGTGCCTAGTCTATCCTGCTGTTCGTAAGTTTGGCCTTTGTGTTATCCGTCTCCCGTGTGTTTTGCCTGTTCTCCCTTAGTTAGTCTACCTTGTTGTTTTCCGTGCCCGTTGTCATGCCGTTGTACATTTCATGTTTGGACTGCCCTCCCAATATGACCTGTGCCAGTTATTACGACTCTGATTATGGAATTTCCTTTAATAAATCTCGCTCTCCTCAGCGTTTGTGTCTGCCTCCCTGTTCTGCCCAGCGCAGATCGTTACAACTTCACAAGGACAAAGCAACACTGAGAGCAATATATACAATGGCAAATGAGCATCAGGTGATAATAATTAGGAGAAGAGAATTTTCTAATGCGTGAGATTGTGAGATTCTGTATAGTGTAGTTCCTGCAGTTTGTAGGCATGACACAATCTGGTTTCCATCCACATCACTGCCTTGAGGCTGCTCATGGAACATTTCAAAAAATTTGCCCAAATACTTTTTTTTATCATTGATTGAATGATAATGATTTGTGGGGTTCTCCAAGGGTGAATACTTGTGCCTATTTTATTCTGTTTTTATAAGCTAAAATTAAACTGAATCCTGCAAGCTAAGCATAGTTTTTTTCCATCTAGTAGTCAGACACAGTTTTGTTGGTCATTGTACATACCAACAATGTTGGTAAGTCATTGTAGTTAAGATTGTTCAGGTTTCATCTGCTTTCTAGTACATATGTTCATGTCTTTGTGTTAGGGTTTATTGTAAGTGTGACGCTGGGGTCGTGGCGAAGGATGAGACACAGAATCCTTGCAATTTGACTGACATCACTTTTAATTTCACGAATATTGCGCAATAGCGCACGAGCAACACTGAAGAAGCACACACACAACGTGTAGACTTAGACAACGATGAGCACAGGACACTGCGCGAGCGCACATTAAATAGACAAACCACATTAGCCCCACGTGATTACGAGACGATTCACAGGTGATACACATTATCACACGACATAGCCATCACCACGGAGTTCCACAGACGCAGACAAAGCACGTGGACCACGTATACACACGCCCAAAGGGGAGGGGCCGGGTCCTCAACGTGACAGTAAGATAAATTGTGTTAATACTTTCAATAGTGTTTTGGTTCTTATGTTAGATGTTTTTTAGTGCTGTCAATTCCAGGTGCTGCGATTAAAAGTCCTCACCAGGATTTTGCTCAAGCTTGCTAGATTTTCTAATTAGCAATCCAGGTAAAATTAGTGGAATCAACACAATCCAGGAAGCCTGAGCAAAATCCTGGTGAGGACTTTTAATCGCGGCACCTGGAATTGACAGCACTAATGTTTTCCTGTATTGTATTGTATTTTCATCCTCACATCAAATCCATCAAAGATTTGCGTTTGCATCCAGCCTCTTCTATCTACCCCACATTACAAAATCAAAATCAAATCAAATCAGATTTATTGTCACATCACCAGAGTACAGGTACCCCAGTGAGTGAAAAACTTGTGTGCAAGTTCCACAGTTTGCAGTAACAATATTACAAAAGATGTATAAATACAAACAGTTTAAACTAGTGTATGTACATATAAAGCTTACTCTGTATGTCTTGAAAATAAAAATAAGTATTGTTCTAATTTTTGATATCTACAATATATTAAATATACATGTGATATTGCACAGAGAATGCAGATGAATGTAACAGGTTATGGAGATTATACTGTTGTATAGAGGTGCTTGTAATCCCAGTGAGTATGATGCTGTTTTGATGTCAGAGCAAGGTATGGAGTGAGTATATGGAGCGCAGGGGTAGAGTGTTGTCTCGGGTTGGTTTTATTAAGTCCAATAGTCCAGTAGTGCAGAGGTGCAGTGTGAAATAAAGTGCAGAAGTACTGTGGTGCTCATGCATGTAATGGAGGGTGTGGGTTGGTCAGAGCCGAGATTACTGGCTGTTCAGTAGCCTGGTGGCATGGGGGAAGAAGCTGTCTCTGAGCCGACTGATTCTGGCTTTAAAGCTTCTGAGCCTCCTACCAGACAGTGAGAGAACAGACAGTGGCTAGGATAGTCTGACTACTAGATGGAAAAGCACATAGCATAAATGTGTTGGGTGTGGGTGAGTCATGGGTAGTTAGCCACTGTTGTGGGTGAGTCCCTATCAGGTTCCTTAAGGGTTAGAATTAAAGTTAGATAGGGTAGGATTAGGATTAGGATTAAGGTTAGCCTGTGAGCTGCACCATATGAGTTTTTTTCCATATTCTTACATGCTGTACATCTCCCTTTTTTCATACTTCTCAGAAGGAATTTAGATTATGTATTCAGCTGTTGTCATGGTTTTTGTCCAATTGCAATGAATCAATAAACAAAGTTTGTGCTTTGTTAAATCACCAGAGTACCTAAATGATGAACTTGGTTAGAGGGAATTATGTCAAAATGTCAACATAATTTAATTGTGATACTTGCAACGAATATCATTTTGCTCATTTAAACTCAGATTACCCACAGAAGCGGATGCCATCTCATATCATCCACTTATATGTGAATGTGAGAAATTCTGGCAAAAGTACAAATAAGAATCAAACAGGAAGCTGCAGATCTCAGTGAATGAAGAGCTATTCAAAAGCAGTACACGATGCTGCGCCTGACTGAGATCGAGCATTGTGTTGTTGATCTCCAAGAGTTATGATCCTGGTCACCGTAGGATGTTATTACAGGTGTGACGCTGTGGTGCTGGAGAAAGGACGAGATACGAATCCAGGTCTCCGGTCCAAACGACACGTTTTATTCACGATATATTGCGCAATAGCGCACATAGAACAAACACAAAGCACACAACGTGCAGACTATAGACAACGACGAGCACAAGACACTGCGCGAACGCACATTAAATAGACAGACCAAACCAACCCCACGTGATGACGAGACGAGCCACAGGTGAGACGGATAATGACAAGACGCACCCGCACCCACGGAGATACCCTGATGCAGACGAATAGACGCAGACAACGTTAACACACGCCCCAAAGGAAGGGTCCCTGGAGCCGGCAGTGGGGTCTTCTTCCTCTACTTCCATCGCCTCACTGCACTGGCTCCAGCTCAAGGGCTGCTCCGGGCTGCTACCCCGCGAGTAGTCCATCTCCTCTCCCTCGGAGCGATCGGAGGATGGGCACACCTCTGGAGTCCACCTCCCCTTTACCGTCCCGGCGGACAGCTCCGAGGGGGGAGGGCTCTCCTCCTCCTCCTCGGTGTAGGACCCCTCACCTTCCTCCACCTCTCCGCCGTAGTCAGTGGAGGGGGCGGAGCACACCGACGAAGGGTAGTCCTCTACGTCATCTTCTCCCCCAACATAGTCTATGGTGGGGGCGGAGCATAGGGACGGAGGGTAGGTGTCTTCTACCTCCCCTTCTCCCCCACCATAGTCTATGGTGGGGGTGGAGCACACGGACGGAGGGTAGGCTTCTTCTCCCTCTCCACCCTCACTGTAGTATATGGTGGGGGCGGAACAAACCGAGGGAGCCTGGTCTTCCTCTTCGCCTTCCTCCTCCCCTTCCTCGCTTTCCGAGCCCTCGTCTGTGAACTCGCCCTCCAAGGTTTTCTCAGTGGCGTAGAGCTCCACTGAGCCCACCCGTATCGGGGAGAGGTCTCGGGAAGGAGAGGGGGGTCTTTCCCGCCATATCCGCTCCGCGGTGTCGCGGAAGTAGTCCGCTACCTCCGCGGAAGAAGCCTCCCGAGCCCGAAGCAGCATGATGCTGCATAACGGGTCCTGCTCCAATAGCTCGGGAGTTACGGTAGCCGTGTGGTGTTGGGCAGGCGCGTGACGTCGCTTGCTGGGGCGCTGGCCCATCTTTGGCCGGGTGGCGTAGCCTGGCATACTTGGGGTGTCTCAGACGGCTCGTCGTTCTGTGACGCTGTGGTGCTCGAGAAAGGACGAGACACGAGTCCAGGTCTCCGGTCCAAACGGCACGTTTTATTCACGATATATTGCGCAATAGCGCACATAGAACAAACACAAAGCACACAACGTGCAGACTATAGACAACGACGAGCACAAGACACTGCGCGAACGCACATTAAATAGACAGACCACACCAACCCCACGTGATGACAAGACGAGCCACAGGTGAGACGGATAATGACAAGACGCACCCGCACCCATGGAGATACCCTGACGCAGACGAATAGACGCAGACAACGTTAACACACGCCCCAAAGGAAGGGTTCGGGGACCGTAGCGTGACAACAGGTGTACTTGGACTATCTTTGTTTTATCTTTCTTTCATTATTCACTTTAATCTCTGATCTTACATAATCTGTCAGAGCTCATTTATATGTATAGGTTAATTAAAAGATTATAATTTAAATGATAAAGTGCATTATCTGTTGGATCTGTTGGTACTAATGTGCATGCATGGACACACACGTACACACAACTGTGTAAAGAATGCCACCTGATCTCCACCTAACCAGCCTCACCTGACACTCATCACCACACCCCCTGTATCTCTACTTAAACGCCCACATTCCACTTCCTAGTCGCGAAGTATTGCCGACTCATGCCGCATACCAAGCCTTTCTATTACCTGCCTGCTTTCCTGTGTTCCGACCCTCGCTTACGTCCCCGACCTCGTCTCCTGCCTAGTCCCTCTGTACCTCCTGACTTCGGCTTCCCCGGTATGACCCTGGACCGTCCTGACCACGCCAAGACAACGCAGTTGTTACTAGTGCTCGTGATACACCTGCCTGTGCTTGTACCAACGTTTCATTTCAATAAAAGCGGTGTTCTTCCGCATTTGGATCCCTCTCTGCCTGTTCAATACGTTACAAACTGTCAAAATAAGATGTGAAGTAATGTTAATTTGCAGATATGAGACTTGTGTGAGGGCAAGATGTGTTTGATATTAAACATTCCTCAGATCAAATCAGAAGAGAGCAATTCTGCCACTTCTGCCAAGCTGTAGTACAAAAATGAAGCAGAGCTGATGGATTATTTAAAAGCAAAAGAGCGATAAAGTAAAATAAATGAACTTTGAAAATGTTGACTGAGGAACTGAGAGCATTTCTATATATTTTTGTTTCCAAACACAGGTTCAAAAAACTGAAAATAGTGTGTTATCCAGTGTTAGCATATAATACACTCAAAACAGTGTGCTGGCTTTTACTGTCACTATAGGAAAGGTCTCAGGTGTCCTTTTAACATGAAATTACAACAAGTAAACGGTACAAGTAATTACAAATTGAAAATTTACATATTCAAAATCCATGTTACTGGCTCAAGTATGTGTACCTTATAAGCCAGTCCCATCCAGAGCCTTAAGGAACTCAGGGTGGACTTGCTGCGATGGAGTTTCACAACTACACTGGTCACCTCGGCCTGAGTGAGGGGCAAGTGTTTGAGTGCCTAAGGGGCAGAAGTTGAGTACATAAGGGGCAATGGTTGAGTGTCTAAGGAAGAGTCTTTGCAAATTTGGAATCTGTGCGAGCCACAGCAAAGGACCCACACTATAGCATCTCACAAATATATTTTTCTGTATTAATAAAATGTTTTTTTATGTTCTGCTTTTGTAGACATTTGTATCAACATATTACATTAGTATCATGCAGGCACATATAGATGATGCAAGTTTGTGAAGTACAAATTCATAAAAATGCTGAAAGGTAAAGATGAATTGTTAGGGGTTAATCTTAACTACATGGTGTAACTCCACTGAATGGTAATAATAGCTGTGTCACGTACAATGCCATGATACACAAATGTCTTTTTCATTCACATGGTGCCAACTGTTCCACAGACATCTCCCCTTTGGGGCCGAATACAACAAAACAGAACAATGCATGTGTAGAGATACTTCAGGGTTTCACTGAGCAGATCTGCAGTGAGGGCTATGAATCATACAACCCCCCCCCCCCCCCCCCCCCCCCCCCCCACACACACACACACACACACACACACACACACACACACACACACACACACTGCAGGGCTTCCGTGAGAGCAGCCACAGTATAGTATGAATCATGCTCTCAGAGCTCAGGGAAAAGCTCACTGAAAATCTGTCCCCCTGCACCCTGGAGCAGTGTGGAGCTGACAGGACCAGCAAGCTACATCAGAGTTGATCAGGCGTTCCCACGGAAACAAATGCCAAGACAGGTGTTCTGCCCAGCTGGGTTAAGCTGGCCCTAATAGGAAGGTGTCAGGCCACTGCCATGATGTGTCGTCATGATCCATTCTGCATTCTCACCTCCGGACTAATCTATAATATGGGGAGCATGTATTTAACAGAGTAACCTGTGGGGTTAGCGTTAGGTTAAGTAAAAATAGAAAACAGAAGCAGACAATAGGAAAGAACTTATAAATAATTTTCAATGTCCTACCCAACGTGTATGCAAATAATGTCTGCTGCACTATAAGCATTCACAGAGACATCAATGATTGGTATAGGAGATCACAAGTGGCAGATACTGGCTTTAGAAGAATTCACACAAAGCAATTCGGTACAAACTAGTAATGATTTTAGCTTTTCTTGTCAGTGTAATAAAATGGACATTTGCTCTTGAATTCTTCATGATTGGCTTGGCCATTTGGAAAAGACACCTTTATAAAAAATATTTTGAAAAAAAAAAAAACTAACACAGCACAAACCATTTAGTTAGTCTGAGTTTGACAAGTCATTAGACACACCAATGAAGACAGAGAGCATACTGACTTGGACAAAGATGACAACAAAACCCCAGAGAGAACCAGAAAACAAAAACATCAAAACCCAACCATGCAGACAGGTACACAAAGGGCATCAATGCAGATTGTACGGTGTTTGTAGCACTGGGGATAGCTCAAAACATGAAAACCATGAAGGACAGAGAAATGCCAGAATCTAAGACAGGATGGAGACAGGATGGAGACTTCTGGAAACAGAAAACAACAAATCTACATGATGCTAGCACCATGGAAACATCAAAGGGGGAAACCATTACACAGGGTTGCAAACACACTAGAAAAACAAAAAAATTGTGACAGGGCCTTCTCCATGGGCAAAGACAAGTGACATACATGCAGAACACTAAGGTCTATAGCTTCCAGTTCTTAACAGATACGTGGATAAGGGAAGAGCATGTGCATCCAGAAATTCAAAAAAATTCTGGATCAGTTTTAGGGCAGTAGCTAAAGATCTGGTAAAACAAATGTCAAAATGTCTTTTTTATTTATAGTGTGGATTTTCTGCTTGCATTGAACTTCTACTGTTATGCAGTGAATTTGTACTGTTCATGTTTACAGGGTAAATTGGTCCCTCTTGTGTAGGTTTATTTATACAAGAAACTAAAATAAATAAATGTGGTAACTCATCCAGGCTTTGTGTGAATAGTTCAGTACTGTTACAGTAGAAGGTGATATCCACAGAACCTCAATTCTGTAACCCTTTTGTGTGTTGAGCACCTCCACTAAAGTCTAGACCAGTTTACACAAGCTTCTGGTGCTTAGGCCTGGTAAGAAACTGAAGTTATCTGTTGATTGCTTTCTGAACTTGGTGAAGATGGAAAGGAAATGTTTAAATTAAATTCTATTGTAATTTCACTGCATTAAGACTTTGTCCCATTATGGCTATGAACCACTATGATTGCCTCATAATGTTTTTGCATAGTTATGTCCTATAATGTGATATAATTGTCTCATAATGTTGTAGCATAGTTATGACCTTTAATGTGATATGATTATGTCTTATTATGATAGTTTCATTGTGTTCCATTATGATCCTGTGTTTTCATACACTGTTTCTAATAATTAACTATGAGTCTAATTCATAAATAACTAGATCCCTGCACTTGAGTACAAATTTAAAACACACTTTATTTACACTTACATTTTTTAGCAGACACTCATATCCAGAGCGACTTACAAAGTGCTTTGCATCTATTTACAGGATGCATCTTAGATAGTAATATAGATCGGTCAGAATTCAAGATTTCCTTAAACCAGACTACTGCTAAACTTAATTTTGTGTTCATATGTATTAGACAAGACTGGTAACATGTCTTGAGTGGTTAAACCACCATGACTGAGTGGTTAAACCACAGGTAATATAGTGGTTTGGAGATATAACAACAGTTTGTAATGAGAATTGTAGGGCCATGCAAGACAATCTTGGACAATTGTGGATTCATCACACCAAGATACCAACAGTCCTGAGGTCAAGAACCATGTAAGAAGTGAAAACTTCTCTCCTGGGCAAACAATGACCCTACACTGGATCTTGGGTAATAGCAGGAAACATGTACCTTGAGTGTCAATGTCTCCATATATATGATAAAAAATAAAAGTTCTTTCTACTCTGGAAATAAAATTAAATAAATCCAATCAATTGGGCTTGCCAGACAAAATGCTTGATTTCTCTTAAAAATAAAGAAAATAAAATGAGTGGTGCATCTGCACAATATTTGTTGAACGTAGAGCAGCATCCTTGACACAAAGCCAGTACTTCCTCTCAGCATAGTACATCTTGAAAGATTAAATGGTCCAAGATCAATAAATGACTTCCACTTTGAATCTTATGTTACATTATGATACCTGAAACACTGATATAATTTCCTATAATAAGCATTCTGCAAAAGAGAATAAAGAGTCTCATCGACTCAGTGAAAGAACAAATACTTGGAATGATTTTAGAGGATACTTTACAGTAATACTTTGCCACATTGCGTGTACATCGGGGGCAGTGCCTCTGGATTGGCAAACGGGGGTGGTGGATCCCCTTTTTAAGAAAGGGGGCGGGAGGGTGTGCTCCAACTATCGGGGGATCACACTCCTCAACCTCCCCTGTAAGGTCTATGAAGGGGTCCTGGAGAAGAGAGTCCAGTTGATCAAATCTCAGTTACAATGGGGAACAATGGGGTTCCGTCCTGGTCGTGGAACATTGGACCAGCTTTTTATCCTTGTGAGGGTCTTAGAGGGTGCATGGGAGTTTGGTCAACCAGTCCACATGTGTTTTGTGGATTTGGAGTAGGCATTCGACCGTGTCCCTCGTGAATTCCTCTGGGGGGGTGCTCCGGGAGTATAGTGTACGGGGCCTGCTACTACGGGCTATACGGTCCCTGTACAAACGGAGCAGGAGCTTGGTTCGCATAGCCGGCAGTAAGTCAGACTGGTTCCCGATGTGAGTTGGACTCCACCAGGGCTGTCATTTGTCACCGATTCTGTTCATAACTTTTATGGACAGAATTTCTCGGTGTAGCCAAGTGGCGGAGGAGGTTCGGTTTGGTGGCGTCAGGATCCCGCGTCTCCTTTTTGAGGATGATGTGGTCCTGTTGGCATCATCAGGCCAGGACCTACAGCTCTCGCTGGATCAGAGGAGAGGAGCCAGATGAGGTGGTTCGGGCATCTGGTTAGGATGCCACTCCAGGCATGTCCAACTGGGAGGAGACCCCGAGGAAGACCCAGGACATGCTGGAGAGATTATATCTCTATGCTGTCCTGGGAACGCCTCGGTGTCCTCCCAGAGGAGCTAGACGAGGTGGCTGAGGAGAGGGAAACCTGGACCTCTTTGCTTAGGCTACTTCCCCCGCGACCCAAATCCGGATAAAACGGATGAAAATGGATGGATGGATGGACTTTAATACTTGTACAGTACTTGTATCACATCTATACATCATTATTTGTTTTGTACATCAGTAGTCTTGCAAATACATCAGTACTTGTACATCCATACGTGTACTATATATTTGTACTTCTACTACAATGGGTACTGGGGTCGTGAAATTATGTCATGTCCTTTTACGTGACCTAATGTGTCTGCTGAGGATTTAAAACACCTTGTGCTGTTTTTTGCTTTTCTACAGTGCTTATAGCAGTGTTTTATACCACCACCCCACCCCATTGCTGTTTTTATGCTCTTCTTGTGTCCCAGAATGATCCACTAATGCTGCACTGTAAAAATAGTAACTTGTGTTCTATTTACAATATTGATACAAACATTAAAGTGAACAGTGAATGTTGTGTTGGTTGTGGTTAAGGGATAAGTGCACACAGTGTTCTCAAGGTATACCAACTGTAGGGTTTCTCCTGTTAACTCTGTTAGCTGTAGTTGGGTTGAATCTCTACTCTGCACTCTTTTTTTTTTTTTTTTTTTTTTTTTTTTTTTTTTTTTTTTTTTTTTTTTTTTTTGGCCCACCTCCACCCCCCCATCTTTGGAGGACAACTTTGTTTTTATGTACAGATTTAAATGGCAATTATAACAATTCTGTATAATATATAGTGTAGTGATAACAATATATAGTGATAACAGTATGCAAAGTGATAATTATTGGGGTTAGGTGGACCAAGAAAAGAGGGGGAGAGAAATAATAAAAAGGGAAAAGACAGAGGTAGGAGAAAAAAGGAGAAGAAAAAGAAAAGAAGAAAAAAAAATAATAATAATAATAATAATAATAATAAAAAAAAAAAAAAATTAATAATAATAAAATAATAATAATAATAATATTAATAAAATAAAACACGCAACCAGCTCAAATGACCACTGCAAAGAAGTACAGAAAGTAAACCAAATACATATAGTGCAGATGAGTGCGATGTATGGGTGTGTGTGAGTGTGTGTTTGTGTGCAACCTAGAAGTGCAACATAGGATAGATGTATGGAATGTACTTACCAGCAAGGGTGGGTAGCTGCGACAGCACTCCCCCAGAGGCCAGAGGCGGGCGGAGAGAGACCCGGGAACCCCACCCGCCCACGGCCCCCCACAGAGCGGTGGAGTACCAGAGCCGCACTTCCCAGAAACCCTCACCCGCCCGCCCCCGCAGGCGGGAGAGAGAGACCCCGGACAGCGCCCCACCAGTCAAGGAGCGCAGGTCCAGGGGAACCAGAGGGAACAGAGCGCCTCCCCCCCAGGATGCCCCCCCCCCCCCCCCCCAGGGGCCAGCGGCAAAACCACGGCGCCACGCGCCTGGAAAGCCACCCACCACCCGGCAGGGCCCACCTCCCGCCGAGGAGCACCCGGCCGCCCCATATCACCACCGCCCAGGGGAGCGGGCCAACCGCCCCTACGCCGGGGGGCCAAGCCGGACACCGGAGCCCCAAGGCGCCCCCCCTCTGGAGTGGTGCAGTAGTCTCAGGGGAGTGTCCATGAGTGAACCGGGCACGACCAGCCCCGACCCAGAACCAGCTGTCCTCACCCACCTAACCAAACCCACCCTACATTCGCCCCTATACACCCCCACCATGTACACACCCACCCCCACACACACACACACACATACACTCAAATTCACCCTCACACCTCCAAACCTGGCCATATGTCCCCTCCCTCCAACACGCACTCATTCATCCACCCATTCAGAAACAAGAAGAAAACAAGGACAGAGACACACACTTATCCAGACTAGCACACCCTCTGCGGCAGGGGCAGATGGCTGGACCAGCAAGGACCAGTAGCGGTCCTAGGAAGCCACCAGCCCAGTCCCGTGCCAGCAACCCCCCCCCCCCCCCCCCCCCCGCCCCGGCAGGGAGCAGGAAGTGGGTGAAGGAAGGCCTTCCCACCCCTCCACCCCCAGTGTTGTGTGTAGGTGTTGGTGTATATGCATGTGTCGTAGTGTGTGATACTATGGTGCAGTTAAAATTGAGGGGACAGATGCTAGGGCAAACGTGAGTGCATGTCCACACCGTCCCCTCAAAGGCCCTCAATGTCTAAAGTGCAGTAAAAACTGAGGGACAGACAGTGGTGAGGAGACGGGTGAACCATGGCAGCAGGCCCACCTCGTCAACCTCTGGGTACCTGCCTGTCCCCAGAATCCTAAATGAGCAAGGATGTGTGTGTGTGTGTGTGTGTGTGTGTGTGTGTGTGTGTGTGTGGGGGGGGGGGGGGGGGGGGTGGGAATGCTTAGGTCCAGAGGAAAGGGTCCTCTGGAAGAGGAGAGCCAGCTTGCTAGCTGGCTCATTGAGCACCGAACTTCACTGCCCCCCCAGCTCAAGGCAGGGAGCGGTCGACCCGGGGAGATCAGGGCGGCAACCCCCCCCACCACCACATCCAAGCACGGATCCACACCACCCCCACCACAGAGAGCAGCCGGTCCGCACATCCACATACACCTAGACACACATTTCTTTCATACACGTATGCACTCACACACATTTAACCCATAAATATATACATATATACCCATATACATACATACATCCATCCATATATATAAATATATACATACACATACATACATATATACATATATATCTACACATACATATACACCCACACACGCTAGTCCCATATACACCACACCCCTGTGTATGCACCCACAACCATACCAATCGCACAGTGAACAAACGATGGCAGACATCAACAGTATTGAGGACATGCTGGTCGGAGTCCGGAACCCTACCTCCCGACCCACCCCAGACATCCCCATCATCCACCACCCCACTCCCACCACCCAGGCACCTCGGAGCCCCAAGGCCCAGACCCGACCCCCCGACCCAGGCCGACCGACCCACCCCCCCCAGCGGCGCAACCGCAGCGGCGCAGGTCCCCCCGCACGGGCAGGGCCCCAGCTCGGGGTCGGGGGGCCCCAGGCACCAGGCCCCGGGTCCCGCCACCCGGCCCCACAGGGGAGGCCAGCCACCCCGCCGAGGGCCAGCACCCGCCCCTCCCCACGCCCCGGCCCCACACCCCAGAGCCCAGAGGGAGCGCCACCCAAGCCCCCCCAACCACCGCCCGCCAGGGCAAGCACATGCCATCCCAGGTCGGCAGCCCCGGCCCCCCCCGCCCAGAAAGTGGCCGGCACGAGCAGTCTCCCCGGGGTCGACCCCCAGCCACCAACCGGCCCTCCGGGGGCCGAGGCCCCCGCCAACCACCCCGACTAGCTAATGGAACTGATCAGTGGGGACCAAAGAGAATTAAATTCCTCCAACTGGTCTTTAGAGGAAGCAGACATTCTCTCCAGACAGATGTGATCGAGTAATAAATTTTTGTAATGAGTAATATGCAGGTCCTTTTTCGTTTTCCAATTGATAAGAATGGTTTTCTTGGCGATGCATAGGGCAGTGAGAACTATGTGTGATATGTCTGCCTCTGTATCTAATTCACTGACGTCTCCTAAGATGCACAGTCTGGGTGAAGTTGGGATGCAGCTTTTAAGCCCCGTGGACAATTCTACACATACCTTCTTCCAGAATTCCTTAACAGGCCTACAATCCCATATAGCATGCATATAGTTATCAATTATATTGCCTGTACAGTGGGTGCATATGTTTGATTGTGCTAGGCCCATTTGGAACATCCTTTGTCCTGTATAGTGTGTTCTATGAAGGACTTTGTATTGTATAAGTTGTAAGTTGGGGCTTTTACTTATTTTGAAGATATTTGTACATATGTCGGTCCAGAAATGTTGATCTGGATTAATAAATAGATCTCGTTCCCATTTGGCTATCGGAAGGGATATTGAGTCATCAAATTTTAACAATAATTTATACAATTTTGATAATAATTTAGGAGTATATAGATTAAAAAATTCAGTTATCCATGCTGATATTTCTAAGTTCAGTTGATTGCGGTTGAATCTCTGTTGAATGATGGATTTTAATTGTTGATATTCCAGAAATCTACTGTTGTTTATTCCATATTCTGATACAAGTTCCTGGAATGTGACAAAGTTTCCATCTTTAATAACATGTTCTAAATTTTTTATTCCCCTGTCATGCCATGATGAAAAATGTAGTACTTTCTTGTTCTGACAGATGTCTGGATTGTTCCAAATGGGTGTTAGTTTGCATGGGATGAGTGGGGACCGAGTTAATTTAAGGAATTCCCACCAGGCTGTCAGTGAAGTATTTATATTAAGGCTTTTAAAGCAGTCCTGACGCTTAATATTAGAGCTAATGTAAGGTAGGTCTGAGAGTTTTATTTTCCCGCAAAATGCTTGTTCTAGGTCCAACCATGGCCTGTCTATTAAGTCGTATTTGACCCATTTTAAAATGTACTGTAATCTATTGGCTAAGAAATATTGATAAAAATTTGGTAATTCTAAGCCACCATTGCGTTTTGGCTTTTGCAAGGTTTTCATACTTATTCTTGATGGCTTGTTTTTCCATAGAAATTTTGAGATGTTTGAATCTAGGGATTTAAACCAAGCAGCAGAGGGTTTATTTGGGATTAATGAGAATAAATAGTTAACTTTGGGTAGAACCATCATTTTAATGGTAGCCACTCTCCCCATGAGTGATATAGGTAAAGCGTTCCAACGTGTGAGATCATCTTCTATTGTTTTTAATAGAGGGATATGATTTAACTGCACCAAGTCTAACAGTTTAGCAGAGACATGTATGCCTAAATATCTAATATTACCTGATTGTAGTGGAGTGGTGGTCGTGTTCTGGAAACTATAGTTTATAGGCAAAACTGTTGATTTCCCCCAGTTGATGGAATATTCTGTTATAGAAGAGAAGCTGTCTATAAGTTTGATTGTATTCGGAAGGGAAGCTTGTGTGTTCTGTAGGAAAAGTAATACATCATCTGCGTAGAGACTTATCCTATGGTTTGTGGTTCCTGTGTTAATTCCTGTAATATTTGCATTTTGTCGAATTGCTGCTGCTAATGGCTCAATGAAGAGAACGAAAAGTGAGGGTGATAGTGGACAGCCCTGCCTGGTGCCCCTTTGCAGAGTGAAGCTTTGTGAGGTGATGTCGTTTGTCCTAACCCGTGCATTAGGAGAACTATGTAAGGCTTTGATCCAGTTAATGAAGGATGGGCCAAATCCAAATTTGTGTAGAACTGCTAATAAATATTTCCAGTTTACCCGGTCAAATGCTTTTTCTGCATCTAAAGATACAATGGTAGTCTCTAATTTGTTAATTGTGCAGTAATCTATTATGTTTATTAGTCTGCGTGTATTGTTGGCAGATTGTCTACCCTTGATAAAACCTGTCTGGTCTGGATGTATTATAAGTGGGGTGATTTCCTCTAATCTTCTGGCAAGTGCTTTGCAAATAATTTTAAGATCTACGTTTATGAGTGAAATGGGGCGATAGCTGGAAGGAAGTGTAGGGTCTTTGCCTGGCTTTAGAAGTACACTGATGTTAGCAGAATTCATGTCTGGAGACAGGACATGATCTTTTTGAATTTGATTTACCATTCTAAAAAAGGTTGGTTCTAGCACAGACCATAATTCTTTGTAGAATTCTACAGGAAATCCATCTGGTCCTGGAGCTTTGTTATTTGGTAGCTGCTGTAAGGCTTCATGTAATTCGGGCAGAGCAAGTGGTGAATCCAGTGCAACAATTTGTTCGTTTTCTAGCTTTGGGAGATTTATATTATTAATAAATTCTTCAATAGCTGAATCTGATGGATTAATCTGTGATGCGTATAAAGCTTTATAAAACTCTTTAAAAGCTTTATTTATTTGTTGTGGGTCGTGAATAATGCTGCCTGTTGAGTTCTTAATAGAGGAGATAGTTGTTTTTTCCTTATTAAGCTTTAACTGATTAGCAAGGAATTTTCCAGATTTATTGCCATGTTCAAAATTCTGCCAGCGCAGTCTTTGCAGTAAAAATTGTGTCTTTTTATCTATTATTTCATTCAATTCCAGTTTGAGTTTCCTCAGCTTGTTCAGTGTGTGTTCTTGTGGTGAAGCAGCATGGGCAGCTTCTAAAGATTTTATTTTTTCTTCCAATTCTAATACCTGTGTTTTTTCTGTCTTTTTCTTATGTGTGCAGTAGGATATTATTTTCCCCCGCATTACTGCCTTCCCTGCTTCCCAAAGAACACACGGAGAGGTACCTGGTAGATCGTTATATTCTAAATATGTTGCCCATTCTTTTTTGAAGTAATTAATGAAATCTTGTTCCTTAAGTAATGATGTATTTAATCTCCAGTTCCTCGTTGCTGGTGTGGTTCTTTTCTGTGTCAAAGAGAGAGAGACCGGTGCATGGTCACTGATAGTGATAGGGTGAATACAAGTGTCTGTGACATCTGTCATAATGGAATTGCTAACTAAGAAGTTGTCTAAACGAGAATGTGAGTGGTGTACTGCCGAAAAGAAAGAGTAGTCCCGGAGAGTGGGGTGTTGTGAACGCCACGCATCAGAGAGCCCAAAATCGTTCATATATTGTTTTAGGGTGTCTATAGACTGCCAGTTCCTTTGACTCACTGCTGTACTGAGCCTGTCGATATCTGGATCAAGTACCAAGTTGAAGTCTCCTCCTATTATTAGTTTAGTGTCAGAGTGATCAGAGAGTGCAGTGAAAATATTGTGGAAAAAGGAGGGGTCGTCAACATTCGGCCCATATATGTTAGCAAAACATAAACGCATATTTAGAATGGATAGGTTGAGTATTATGTATCTACCATCTGGATCAGTTATATTGTTGCTAATGGAAAAGCTTATCCTTTTATTAATTAATATGGCCACCCCCCTTTGTTTTGAGTTGTAACAGGCTGAGTACAAGTGTGGGAACTGAGGAGAGGTCAGTGTGTATGTAGGTGTTTTAGACATATGTGTTTCCTGTAGAAAGACAATATCTGCTTGTAAGTCATTTAGCCGATTAAAAATTTTCAATCTCTTTTCCCTCGAACCAGTTCCACGTACATTCCATGTGACGAACTTCAGTGAACTAATGTTAAAACTACTTGTTTGAGTGTTGGACGGTTGCTAAAGGTGTGTGTGTTGCACTTCTGTGTAGTATGCCTGTGTTGAATGTTTCGTGTATGTGTCTGCGTCTGCGCTACATGCCTATGTGTCTGTGCCTGCATGAATCGGTCATGTGTGTGTATCTCCTGTGTGTTAGTGTGAGAATGTGCTATATGTCTACGTGTGTGTCTGTTTTGCCTACCTGCCTGCATGTGCGTGTGTGTGTGCATACAATACATTGCAGTCTTGAAAGTGGGTGAACAAATCGCTGGGTGAGTGTAGAAAGAGAAAAAGAGAGGGGAAGGGAAAAGGAGACGTACACTGAAAGTGCATATACAACAAAAAAAGTATAAACAACTAGGACTAATGACGGAAAACATACAGTACGGTGCTAATTAGACCGGCATTAGTTATTTAAATTAAACATGTCTTGTTGTTCTAGGCGAAAAGTAATGTGTAGTAAGGAGTTGGTGTCGGTGTTGATACATTTCACCTGTTTAGAACAGCCATGGTGTTGTGTTGGTGTCGCGGTAGAGTTGACCGTTTACGTAGAGTTTATCCACTGATATTACAGCCCGGGATCCTGCCTGGATGAAACTCTTGCGGATGGGAAACAAGACCTTGCGTCGCTCCAGGATTTCTTTGGGGAACTGATCGTTAATACTGAAGTTGGTTCCCTTCAGCTCCCGGCCGCGGCTTTTCAGCAGTTCCTTTTGTTTGAAATGTTCAAATTTTGCCACGATCGGTCTGGGTCTCCGCGCATCTGGCCGTTTCCCCCCCAGGCGGTGAACGCGGTGAAAGCTGATGGTTTTGACGGTTGCCTCTGAGACTTTTAGGTGAGTCTGTATGAATGTTTTCACCGTAGTCTCGGGGTCTTCGTCCGCCTTCTCCGGGATACCTGCAAATATAAGATTGTCTCTCATACTGCGGGACTGAAGATCAATGACAGTTTCCTTTATTTTTTTGTTTTCTTCAGAGAGTCGGGTCATTCCCTCGGTGAGCGATTTCACCGACTCTCTGAGAACCGTATTTTCAGCCGCGAGTGCTTCCACTTGCTGCTGGCTAAATTCCACCGACTCACGCAACGCCTGAAACTCTTGGTGGAGAATTTCCACCAGCGCCAGGCGCGCGTCAAACCTGGACAGTTTGGTGTTGATGGACTCCAGGATGTCCGCCGTGTTGCAGGTGTGTGGGGAAGCCGCTCCCGGGGAAGCTTCGGCACGGCTCCTCTTGGTCGATGGCGTCTTGTCTGGTTTGCTCATGATAATTCTATCGTAGCAGTTGTCAATATACGTAAATATATTGTCCAAATCTTTGCGGTGCTCCAGAGTTGTTGCGTCCGTTGATACCTATGTAAAAGAGAAATAAAGAAAAACCAACAAAAAACAAACACAGAGATTATTATGCTATATTTTTAGGTTGTCTTAAATTATGTTAGCGGGTAATAAAAAATATTGTTAATTTTGCTTAGCAGCGGCCTGCCGCCATGTTCCAAAGCTTCCGCCTTCTGCCGGTTTGCTGCCTGACGTGTCACTCCGTCATTTCCTCCAAGTGAGCACCTCCGGCCAAGTCTCTGCACTCTGTTTTAACCCCATTCATCTACGCACAGAAGAAATAAATCAGCTGAACTCACACACACACACACACACACATACATACACACACACACACACACACACACACACACACACACACATATACATACATATACACACACACACACACACACACACACATACATGCACACACACACACACACACACACATACAGGCACACACATACACATACACACGCACAGACAATTGGTCAAATTCCATCATGCAATCAACAAATGTGTAGAGGGAGTTGAGCTCATCCTTTCATAAGGCCGTACAGCCCTAATGGGGATGAAACAGGCTGTTCAACTGCTCCCTGCTATGGCACCAAGTACAATTTTACAGGTGTTTTACAGTTTCAACTTTTTTTTCAAGCAAAACTCCATATCACTTTCACTTATGTACTCACTATGGTCTTAGAACAACAAAGGAAGGACACAATCTCAGGCAGATGTACAGCAGAAGGAAGAGTGATGACCTCATCACCCTCATAGGTAAATCCTTCTATGTGGGAATCATTAGTAAAAATTATACAAGAAACATAATGTAATCGCTTTATAAACTATAATCCCTTTATAAGCCATCTTTCTTCTTCATACATCCGAAATCTCACAACAAATCCCCAGCAACCCAGTTTATCTAACTGTAGTGTAGATTCAGAGGGAAGCAAACCTGTTAAGTGTGAGGGGAGCTCAAATGCTAAGCATACAGTGGGCCAGTGGAGGGCTGTTGGTATTACAGCTGAAGTGTCGGGAAGTGCTTATGGTACTGAACACACAACACTCAGTGTACAGGGAAGCAGGGTCTATGGTACTGAACACACAACACTCAGTGTACAGGGAAGCAGGGTCTATGGTACTGAACACACAACACTCAGTGTACAGGGAAGCAGGGTCTATGGTACTGAACACACAACACTCAGTGTACAGGGAAGCAGGGTCTATGGTACTGAACACACAACACTCAGTGTACAGGGAAGCAGGGTCTATGGTACTGAACACACAACACTCAGTGTACAGGGAAGCAGGGTCTATGGTACTGAACACACAACACTCAGTGTACAGGGAAGCAGGGTTTATGGTACTGAACACACAACACTCAGTGTACAGGGAACCAGGGTCTATGGTACTGAACACACAACACTCAGTGTACAGGGAAGCAGGGTCTATGGTACTGAACACACAACACTCAGTGTACAGGGAACCAGGGTCTATGGTACTGAACACACAACACTCAGTGTACAGGGAACCAGGGTCTATGGTACTGAACACACAACACTCAGTGTACAGGGAACCAGGGTCTATGGTACTGAACACACAACACTCAGTGTACAGGGAACCAGGGTCTATGGTACTGAACACACAACACTCAGTGTACAGGGAAGCAGGGTCTATGGTACTGAACACACAACACTCAGTGTACAGGGAAGCAGGGTCTATGGTACTGAACACACAACACTCAGTGTACAGGGAAGCAGGGTCTATGGTACTGAACACACAACACTCAGTGTACAGGGAAGCAGGGTCTATGGTACTGAACACACAACACTCAGTGTACAGGGAAGCAGGGTCTATGGTACTGAACACACAACACTCAGTGTACAGGGAAGCAGGGTCTATGGTACTGAACACACAACACTCAGTGTACAGGGAAGCAGGGTCTATGGTACTGAACACACAACACTCAGTGTACAGGGAAGCAGGGTCTATGGTACTGAACACACAACACTCAGTGTACAGGGAACCAGGGTCTATGGTACTGAACACACAACACTCAGTGTACAGGGAAGCAGGGTCTATGGTACTGAACACACAACACTCAGTGTACAGGGAAGCAGGGTCTATGGTACTGAACACACAACACTCAGTGTACAGGGAAGCAGGGTCTATGCAGCTGGTGGTTTTGCTTGTAACACACCCTCCACCCTCACCACCCACCAAAAAATGTTTGACCTAACATTTTGATCAGAGCTGATCATTGATCATTTTCTTTACTTCTTACAGCATCTAAAGGGTTAGGGGTTAGGGTTAGGCCTAAACCCAACCCTATAATATTCGAGGTAAGTAACTGGAAGATTCTCAGATTCAGAGATTCTCTTAAGTGAACTTGTGTTGTATCTGACCTACTTCACTTTTGACTCCTAATACTACTCGTAAATAAGAGGAGTCGGTATGGACACTATAATGGGGATCTTATGCCAACCTCTTTGTTGGATTTGTGGAAAAACATCACTGATCAATACACTGTACTTGTAGCCTTACAGTTTCTCACATACATTCATGACATTTTTGGTATTGCTATATGCACATCAGAAGAGCTCTGACTGTTCATTTCTTCATTCTCCACCAGCTCTGGGATACACAAGGAAGACAGCACATCCTGGCATGAAGATCACGTTTTGGATGTTTCAATGAATTTGACTAATTCTTGTTTAAATACCACCATCCATTTTAAACCTACAGACTCTCATTCCTATCTGCAATACAATTCTTCCCTTTCCAAAGCCTGAAAAGCTCAATTCCTCACTCGCAACTACTCAGACCTACGTGCGATAGTAGTGACAATGAACACTTCCTCCAGAAAAGTATTGAAATGCGTGAACATTTTCAAAACTCTGGATTTCCTTTAGATGTCATAGATGCTGCTTTTGCTCGTGTTTTACCTATTTAGAGAGTAGACGCACTGACCTATAAACCATCTACTGAGACAGCTTGAATTCCTTTGGTGCTGACTTATTATCCCACTAATAAAAAAGTGGCTAATATTAATCTTAAACACTTCAAGATCCTCCAAGATGATGTACAGACTGCATCCCCCTTTTTAAGTATCCTCCACTAATTTCTTATAGACGAGACAAGGACAGAGACCAGTTGTAGCCTGCAACCGAGCTAGAAATGTATTAACACAAACATTAAAATAACTGGCACAAAAGGATCAATTATCACTCATTCATTCTCATGCACCACAGCAGGAGTTGTCTATTGCATTTCTTGAAAGAGATGTAATCAGCATTACATTGGAGAAACCAAGAGAAGACTTGCTGATCGGTTTGCTGAACACCTTTGGACCATCAGGATTAAGGATGTCAATTCCAGTTTTATGCATTTTATGCATGTTTGCATATGAATTACTTCTTAAATATGATCTTGTACATCTGAATTCTAAATCTTCTGGATACTCAAGACAGTTTAACAAGGTAGGTCTGAATAAAATATGTCATTTACACAACAGCAGGCAATTTAACTAATCTATCCTCCTGTGGATACACTGAAACATTTAGAACATGTCAAAAAGACTACTTAATTTATGTCTGAAATTCGTTTCATTATATCTGTTATGAATGATTTTATTATCACAGGTATGGTGATGATGTCCGTGTCAGAGTGTGATCATTTTGCCTACATATTTCTAACCCTAGCACAAACCTAACCATCCCCCACCCCTTAACATAACCCTAACCCCTAAACCCTACACATATAACCTACACCCTAACCCCTAAACCCTACCGCTACCCCTACACCCTAACCCCTAACACTACAGGAGGAAAACGTAGAGTTCATAGCTATCTCAGCTTTCCCCTCTTCATTATTTAAAGCTGCAGTTAAAACTGAAGAAGCATGTCTGTATATTGAAATTATTTATATAAAACATTATTTTGACTTCCTAATGTAGCCCAACCTTCACTGATTCTTGCAATTTCCCAGAACCACAGAAAAAGTCTGTAGAGGTTCTAATTGAAGGAAGAAACACTTTAATGCCATCACAGCATTACTGCAGTGCACCGCTGGTGCGGGGTAATTGTGTTTGTGCGGTGCTGCCTTTTACACTGAGCCTTTCATCCTGTTAGCAGAAACGTGAGAGCATTCTGGTGTGCTTTGGCCTTCACCAGCTCACATCCTCTCTGGTATTCATACACTCCCTTCCTTTGTCTAATACCACAGACAGGTATATGCACTGCTTACTTTATATATGTGTGCATAACTGTTTAATATATACATGTAACTGTTTAGTGTGTATATGTAACTGTTTTATGTGTACATGTAACTGTCTAATGTGTACTGTGTATGTAACTGTTTAATATGTATACATAACTGTTTAATATGTATACCTAACTGTTTAATATGTACACATAAAATGTCATGCTACTGTATGCACAGTACAATATGATTTCATCATTTCATATGATTTCATTATTTAATATCAATCATCAGATCTTTTGGAACACACATATTTCTCTTCAATCACCAGATGGGTTAAATGAACAAAGCAATTGATGGAAAAATGATCTGAACCTTTATATTTAGTTTACCAGCGTTACTAAAATTATTGGGAATAATTTCAACCAAATGCTTTCTATAGTAACCCATCAGCTTCACACAGCAGATCTGATGTGATTTGGTATGTTCCTCTATGCAAAACTGTCAGACATCAGTACTACAGTGGGCCTGAAGACCATGTGCTTGTGCAACAACTGAAAGTGTCTTCTGTCTAATGTGGACCTTCTGTCTGATGCTGCCTGACTCAATGTCTTTGGTGTTTTAGATCACAGACCCTGACATTCTATGCTGGTGTTATCTCATATAACTACGTTTGTCTCTTAACAACCGCAAGCCATCAGGCTCTGAGACAGCAAAGTGGCTATTATGTCATGCTTCACAGCTGCAAAGAGGCTTTTACATTTGATGATGCTGCAATGCTTTATGTCTGGTGTCTTCAACTATAATGCTCTGCGTATTTACCAATTTTTCTTTCTTCTGTCCAAAGAACATCAATGAACTTGTGACGTGGGTCATGTGAGTGCGTGTGGTTTGAACCTTGGATTCCTCTGTGATTACCACTCTGATCTGATTACATTCTTATGGTAAACATGAGTAAGTCATGACCTGGTGGTAGGGAACTGGTCTTGTAACCGGAGGGTCGTGGGTTCGATTCCCAGACTGAGGTGCCCTTGAGCATGGCACATAACCCCAACTGCTCCCCGGGCGCCGGGCTAGGGCTGCCCACCGCTCTGGGCACGTGTGATCCACAGCCCCCTAGTAATCACTAGTGTGTGTGTGTGTGTGTGTGTGTGTGTGTGTGTGTGTGTGTGTGTGTGTGTGTGTTCTGACTGCACAGATGGGTTAAAAGCAGAGGACAAATTTCGATTGGGGTGTAAAAAATTACAATTGACAAAATATGGCACATTTACATTTTTACATTTTACATGTACACAGATAAAGTGCACTCTGGATATACACAGCTCCAGAGACACACCGCTCTAGAGACACAACACTCCAGAGACACACTGCTCCAGAGACACTTCTATAGAGACACACCACTCCAGAGACACACCGCTCCAGAGACATACCGCTCCATTCACACCGCTCTAGAGACACAACACTCCAGAGACACACTGCTCCAGAGTCACACCGCTCTAGAGACACAACACTCCAGAGACACAACACTCCAGAGACACACTGCTCCAGAGTCACACTGCTCCAGAGTCACACTGCTCCAGAGTTACACCACTTCAGAGACACACCACTCCAGAGTCACACCGCTCCAGAGACACACCGCTCCAGAGTCACACTGCTCCAGAGACACACCACTCCAGTCACACCGCTCCAGAGACACACCACTCCAGAGTGACACCGCTCTAGACACAACACTCCAGAGACACAACACTCCAGAGTCACACTGCTCCAGAGTCACACTGCTCCAGAGACACACCGCTCCAGAGTCACACCGCTCCAGAGACACACCGCTCCAGAAACCTCTGAGACTCTGAGCATTCTACAGGAGCACAAGCGCTGATCTCTGTAGGATGTCCACTCATAAGTGCTGTTGAAGTTCCTCCATGTGGAAACTGTCTGTGTTACTGTGACCTGCTGAAGGCACCATCCTGTAGAAACCTTTTACAGTCTCGTTAGCTTCAACAACCTTTTTTTCTAACGTTTTCTAAAATCTATGATTATTATTATTATCTAGTATTTTTATTCATTGCAGTGTAGTTCATCCGTGCACCTGATCTGACTGCAACTGCTGGTTCCAATACACTTCCTCTCTAAAGATTTCCATGATGCGACGTTTTACATCATTAGCCTTGGCTGTTTAATCCATATTTTGAGTAAAGTTATAGCTTTAAAATGCTGAATGTATCTGGTTCACAGGCTTTTTCTAAACACTCTCAGTGATGCTGTGTGAGCTCATTAAACACTGAGTTTACTGTATGCCTGTAGCAGTGAACAGCATGTCATCATGTATTGTTCCTCATACACCCTATGAGCTCATGCCTCTAACCTTATGCAACTGGACATGCATAACAGTGTAAACGTAAACCTCCAAACAAAACATCTTTGTGTAATGAGGCATACATGATCATTGTGTTATGTCTCAGTATTACGGTAGTGACTGTGTTTGTGTGTTTGTGTGTGTGTGTGTGTGTGTGTGTGTGTGTGTGTGTGTGTGTGTGTGTGTGTGTGTGTGTGTGTGTGTGTGTGCATGAATATCTTCCCTGAGGAAAGGATCAGCACGCCCACTGCAAATCTTCCAGCTCTATCTCTGCCTACAACTCCCAGGTGAAACACACACACACACACACACACACACACACACACACACACACACACATACACGCACAAACACACACATACACACACATGCAGTCAGCTTTTGAGACTCTAAACTGTGAGCCCACGTTATGTGTCTGGCACATCATAAATCAGGTTCTTGCAGATACCTACAGAGATATGCTACCATAACACAGATGGGGTTGTGGTTCTTTCTGGTATGGGTTGGTCCCTGCAGCTTCCAGACATGGCCCATGTCTACTGCTCACAGTATCAGAGAAACACATAGCCTCTCTACAACATCAGCTCAATGGAATTTTAATGAAATTTAGTGGAATTTTATAGACCACAGATATTAATTCTTTTTTGCCTGTTCGTCTCTCAAAGTCTTAAAATTCACTTTAAGCAATTCATCTTAAGCAATAGCAAGAGTGACATCTCATCTGTATATTCTTACATATTTACTGTACATTTGTTAATGAACCTTATACTTTAATGTGACCATTTTAAAATATGTTAAATATTTACTGTATATTTGCATATTTGGTTCAGGATCAGGAACAGTGGTCTTTTATCACTGTCACATGCTGTCAGTTTGTTTTGCAAGTTATTTTGAAAGAGAGTGTCTGCTAAATGAATAAATGTTCATTTCTGTAAGGGATGTTAGTGATTTTAAGGATTGCTAAAGGCATTTCTGATTCCCAGGGCAGTGAGTTCTGTCTTGAGATGATTCAGACTCGCCTCAGTTTCATCATGCTTGTTTATGCAAGGCCTAAGGCCCAGTTCAAGAGCAGAGCAACTCCCCTCTGAAACCAGAAGCTCCTCTCAGATATAATGGCTTGGCATCACGATCACAGCCCCTGTGGCCCTTTTCGGTGCTGCTCAGTTAAGACTGTGGTTGCAGTGAAGGCAAAGAACAGCAGGCAATGCCTGAAGGCTCCGAAAAACAGCATATTAGGGTTCTGACTTCACGTCTACAGTCCTATCAGTCACTAACGAGGATCACTGCAAGGAAACATGGGCTTTGAATATTAAACAGTGCTGCTTTAATTAGCCTGACATTTTCAATTAATAAATTCAATCACCCATCTTCCAAAAATTCTGCACTCTGCACTCGTGTTCCTTTCATGAGAAGTACAGAAGAAAGGAACATGTCACTGTTCTCCAGTGAAGTGTGGTTGTATTAATGAATATGTACATGCGTATGCAGTGTTTGGTTTTTATTTCTGAGGGTAGGATAATAATAGGACCTAATTGCTGTAATAGCATGTTTTCATTTTGAAAAAGTACTTCGGCTTCTGATCTTTGATGTCAGCATAATGCTGAAATCCTGCATGCTGCCTCCTGAATGTGCACAGTAACTACAGTGGAGCAGGGGAGACACCTAGAGGAGAGAATGAGAAGTGCTCCTTGACGGCGTTATTATTTTCATCTGTGCCTTATTGTGGTTTTCATCACTTATGATCACTGGAGCACAGCCTTAATGACAGGCTTCACTGCAGAGACGTTTATGAACTGCAAGAAAAAAAAAGCTAATGTCCTTTAAAAAATGGGACTTCACAATTCACACTTAAATGCTTCCACACCTCTGCTTTCTATTTCTTGTTATTGATTTTATATCTGTTAGGATTATGGTTTTTAGCTACATAGGCTTAGGGTTTTAGCTACACAAGCTTAAGGTTTTTAGCTACATACAGGAAAACTACTCCTCCTAATAGCTTACTTTTAATGTGTTAGGAAGATTAAGGCCAGAAGATTCCATTAACTTTAGGCAATTCAATCATTTATTAATTCTTTTATCAGAAATGGGAAAATGTCAATGTAAATAGGAATGGTGTGAGTTGAGAAGTAGCTAACCTGTCCATTAATATGTACTAAAGATAATAGATATATTTGTGCTTTTCCTGACTATCTGGGTTTAAATTTTACGTGCTGGAATTGCTGCTACAGTTGTAGGTGTCTTGAATGGAAGAATTACTGAGACATCCTTCTATAAAAGGTGTAATTAAGTTTTGAATCTGTATTCTTTGTTCTTCACCAACTTAATTAATAACATAATTAATAATTGATTATGTTATTCATAATTTCTGAACATTTCTTAAGTAACCTTAGGATAGCATAATATCTTACGGTTAGTTGTTTGTATATCATTATACAAAGTCATTTGATGATGAAAATTGTCATTTACATTTACGGCATTTGGCAGACGCCCTTATCCAGAGCGACTTACATTTTTATCTCATTTTTATACAAGTGAGCAATTGAGGGTTAGGGCCTTGCTCAGGGGCACCTCAGTCATGGACTGAGGTCTGGGAATCGAACCTGCGATCCTCCGGTCACAAGACCAATTCCCTAATCGCCAGGCCATGACTGCCAGGCCATGACAGTCATTCCTGGTCAGGGGTATAATATATAGTAATAGAATTAACATCATGATAAAATGGCTAAATGGCCTTCTCCATCCCAGAGCAGGACTGGGTTAGGGTTAGGGTTAACCCTCCCCAGAGCAGAACTGGGTTAGGTTTAGGGTTAGGGTTAACCCTCCCCAGAGCAGGACTGGGATAGGTTTAGATTTAGGGTTAACCCTCCCCAGAGCAGGACTGGGTTAGGTTTAGGTTTAGGGTTAACCCTCCCCTACATGCTACATGCTGCTGACTGATGTGTGGTCCTTTCCCACCACCTGCTGGTGAGCACAGTACCTAAAATGTCTCCTCTTCTCTTTACTTTTTCAAATATACTCATGCACACTCATGCGGTACTGACAAAATGTCACTTAGTCATTTACATGGACGATTTCCCATAGAACCCTTCAGCAGGAAGATCCTCCCGTTGCTAACAAAACTTTGTGCTTTGTCCTCTCATTTATCAGGACGCCATGCTTACACGGTGAATCACTAAAGCACATTACTTACAATTTGCATTAAATTCAAGTTCAAATCACATAATTATTATGGTTTAACTTCTTAAACCCTAACCACTAACCCTACCCCTCACACTAACCCTTTGCTTTAGGTAATATTTAATACGCTTTATCTAGAGCCATTTGACTCTTACAGTTATCACCCCATTTCTAAAAAAATCTTTTCCATGCTTGACAGGTTCAGGTACCCTTCACACTCGAAGCTCCTGACTGACACCTTGGCTCTTTCAGAATCTTAATCAATTTAATTCACTTGTACAATAAATAACCATATACAATCAATACATTTAATACATTTTATAAATTAATTTAAAAAATTTAACTCGTAAACTCGTCTGATTACGGGATTCCCTCATTCAGGCCTGACTACTCGAGTCTAATTTCCCCTGCTTTTCCAGTAGATGTCATCTGTGCACAGTGGAGGAATGTAGAAATCGGTTGTGGTAGTCGCCATCATCCTTACTTCTTTTAGGGTGTGTTAATGAATGTATGTTTATTCATGAGCTGATTTATATAGTATGCTTGGATTTGTACACGGGTACATTGACAAGTATATGTGCGAATACAGGATTAATAGAGATACCACTCTAGCCCTCAGCTGGTGCAGTGTTGTATTTTAATGGGCCTGTGGGCAGCGTTCAAGTGGCCCCATCAGTAAAAATGGCGCCGCCCTCACTGCCTTCACTGGCTGAAGTGCTGGGTGGGGCTTGCCAGCAGTTGGACATTTCCTCCCGTGTCGGATTTCTCCTCCGCACTGGCATTTAAATTCACCGTCGCAAGGCGCCGGGTTAGCCTGTCATTTTCTGAGATTCTGCGTCGCCGTTGTTTCCACACCTGTGATTTATTTCGCCACGAAAATACATATAATCTCGGGTGATCCTCGTAAACCGCGTATTGCAATATAAGAACCTAATTTAGCCTTTGGTAACCTTGCTGCGTGCGTTTTGGATTCCTCCATAATCTTCGGACATTTGGCCGTGGTTTTTGATGTGACATATAAATAGTGTTTTGCAATTTTTTACAATGTGTTAGCCTGGATTATTTTGTCGCTGACATAACAATAGCTAAATGCATTTGAGCCTGGCCTACGATCGCTCAAACCCCTGCAGATGCAGAATGTCACTTTAGTGTTTTGAGCTTCAAAATAGTCTCAACGTCGCAATCTACAAAATCAGTTCCTGCACCTGTTCGTCTGTGTGAAAGCGCGACAGTACATTTAACAAGTAAAAAGAGGACAAGGCATCATGTTCAGCTGGCTCGGTAAGGATGACAGGCGGAAGAGAGATCCTGAGGTGTTTCAGACCGTCAGCGATGGTCTCAGAAAGCTCTACAAAACCAAGCTCCTACCCCTAGAAGAACACTACAAGTTCCACGAGTTTCACTCCCCCGCCTTAGAAGATGCCGATTTTGACAATAAGCCAATGGTTCTCCTCGTGGGACAGTATTCCACTGGAAAAACAAGCTTCATACGGTATGTTATGTAATCTAATTGAGGAGAAATCGTTTATTTCATTAACCCCGATTAATAACAATTACTGAATTGCGAGCGCAGGCAGCCACGCCCATCCATAAAGATGAGACGCTTTTCTGATCAACACTGGCAGAGAACATAATGAGACATCATATCACAGTGGACAAAGTTTATGTTTACAGTGCACTGGTCACTGTGCTAAACAAAAGTATATGATTCAGATTGAGTTTAATGAGAGCATATTATTACAGTATAGAGTATTACAATATATGACACTGAAGCAATTTTGTGATCATTCTTTCTCATATGACTTAAGGCACATAGCATAATGGCTATGGGTTAAGGGTTAAGATTAAGGTTAGGATATTAGGGTTATGATTATGGCATAACTTAACTCTCTGTAGTAAGTATGATATTGGAAATGCTGCACTTTTTAAAGTTTGATTTCAGTCCTGTTGGAAGACACACTATCTGTGTGTGTGTGTGTGTGTGTGTGTGTGTGTGTGTGTGTGTGTGTGTGTGTGTGTGTGTGTGTGTGTGTGTGTGAAAGGACACAAGGGTCTGTGTGCATGGCCACAACCTGAGTCATGTTTTCAGAGTACCTGCTTCTCCTGTGTGTGTGTGCGAGTGTGTGCGGGGGGGGGGGGGGGGGGGGGGGGGGGGGGGTGGGCGGGTGGGGTGGGTGGTGGGTGGTGGGGGGGGGGGGGGGGGGGGGGGGGTGGGGTGCCTGCTTCTCCTGTCCTTGTTCTCACCTCAGCAAGAATCTGAATTTTCCATTGTTTTTCCATGACAGACCTGCCAAGTAATAAAGTCCTGGAATCGCCCTCTCTGTGTAAATGCGTAACTCTGTGTAAATAACTCTGTGTTGTGAAAAAATCAAGAAGTACTAGAATATTGTCCATATGTAAATATAGCCTACAGAATGTTTTTGGATTGTGTTTTATGGTGCAATATGTGATCTATTCCAAAAACAGAACTTGAAAAATACTTGAATGCCTTTTCATCTATGACCGTCATCTCTTTGATGGAAGGATGGATCGATGGATGAATGGATGGACGTGACACGTGTATGTCTGTATGTGTGTTTATATGTGTGTATGCAGGTATCTCCTGGAGCAGGACTTTCCAGGAATGCGCATTGGTCCAGAGCCCACCACGGACTCCTTCATCGCTGTCATGCATGGAGACATTGAAGGACTCATTCCAGGAAACGCATTGGTTGTGGATCCTAAGAAACCTTTCCGCAAGCTCAACGCCTTTGGCAATGCTTTCCTCAACAGGTACATTTGCAAGAACAGAATATATAACACCGATAATACAATGTCTTCTCTGGACATTCAGTATATAATGCTAGTTCTCGCCTTTGAGGCACCCTCTGGCACCCTTATATCTGGCCAACCTCCTACACCATTATGTCCCCACTCATAGGTGGTCTCTTGGTTGTTCCCAGAGTTAACTTAAACACTGGGTGATCGGTCTTTCAGTGTGGTCACGCCGACACTCTGGAACTCTCTTACCCTCTCTCTCTGTCTGTTTTTTTATTTGTTTTGATGTAAAGTGTCCTTGGTTATTCTCAAAGGTGCTACATAAGTGGAACTTGTATAGCATATTAATTTAGTATTACAGCAGTAAAATTATTATTGCTTACTGGTAGGGGCAGAGCATATTACCACGGTGCGTATAGCCCAGTGAGTCTCTAATGAGGCTTTTTTATAGGGAGACAGAACGTTGCTAAAACTAGAAATGCATGAATACTGATACAGGTATTGGGTATTTGCCCTGTATTGGGTATTTGATATAAGCGTACTCATGGCAAACGAGACTCCGATACCCACACCTGATACCTTGTGCCTCGTGCCTGTTGCTGCGCTAATGAGCAAAAACTCGAAATGTCGCTCTATGAACATATAAAGAGGAGGTTCTTCTGCATCTTCCTTCAATACAAGGAACCTGATAAAACATCTTAAAGGAGCACGAGGAGTTCACTGCTAGCAGAACACGCCATTAACCAACACTGCAGCAAATGCTAGCTAGATGAGAAAAATGTCAACACAGAACCCTAGATCTGTGAAAGTAACAGAAGCTCTTAGCAAGTATATTGTTCTTGATGATCAGTCATGAACAACCAGGGTTTTTGTTGCCTTCTTTTTGTCTTAGAGCCCAAGTACGACATTCCCATCTGTTATCATATAACGGAAACCGTCCTACCAAAGGTGCTCGACACGGTGCAAATGCATCATTAGATTCTATTTTACAGCCTAGTGTTTATGGTCTTGTCAGTGTAGCTCTCTGAAACATTACACATAGTATAGACATTATATGTATAGACCGCCACTCTTAAAATCCATTTAACTTCAAATGTGATTGCACAACATATCATCATTCATCTCTTTCATCCATTAACTGATGGAATAAAGGATTAGTCTAATTGTTAAAGCTATTGTTATAGGCTTTGTAATGTAAAGTCTAGAAACCCTTTTTGTAAAAATCTGGTTCAGCTTTTTCAAACTTTGTTACGGAAAGTAGTACAGAAAATGCAGAAAAAATTGTTTTGTGTTTTGCGTTGACGGGTAATATATGTTTGTGTAAATCTAAACTAAAACATTCACTTTCAAATAAATTCCACATTATTAATATCATTAATATTAAATAATTAACATTAACTAACATTAATTAATCAGCTATTCTTAGCTCTTGAAGTAGGTGTTTTATACTAACATTAAACTTCTATTCCAAAATTACAAAAGATTTTTCAGCATTTTTCCTCCACTTCTCACTTCCCATTTCTTCTCCACTTTCTCTCTTTGTTTCTTTTCAAAACTAGTAAAGCATCCAACATTCCGGGACTTCAAAAGAAGCACTAATAGTTGCCTTGCTTTTTACGCATACTGTATACTATACTGCATACTACTACTAGGACCAGTATGCAGTATCCAGTATATATTGAGTGCAGTATACAGTATGTAGTATGCTATTTCGAACATAGCCCAAGTTATTATGTGGAAGAGGTGCTCTCATAGCAACATGCAGGCAGCATTCTTGAGGGTCTCTCCACTGACGTTTGGTTAAACAAAGCCATGACAACATTGAACATTTGACTTTTTCTGACAAAAGGAAATTTAAAAAACTTTTTTTAAAGTTGTATTTTAGCTGTTGTACACTTTTAACAGTTACTAGTAAATGACTCCTAGTTTGGTGGTGTGTTTGGTGGTGTGTTTGATGGTGTATATGTGTGTTTGGTGGTGTGTTTGATGGTGTATATGTGTGTTTGGTGGTGTGTGGTGGTGTATATGTGTGTTTTTGTGTTTGGTAGTGTGTGTGTGTTTTGTGGTGGTGTGGTGGTGTGTTTGGTAGTGTGTTTGTATGCTTTGTGGTGGTGTGTTTGGTGGTGTGTTTGTGTGCTTTGTGGTGGTGTGTTTGGTAGTGTGTTTGTGTGTTTGGTGGTGTGTTTGTGTTTGTTGGTGTATATGTGTGCTTTTGTGTTTGGTGGTGTGTTTGTGTGCTTTGTGGTGTATGTTATGGTGTTTTGGTGGTGTGTTTGTTTGTTTGGAGGGTTTATGCTGTGATTCAGACGACTGCCCTGGTTTTAATATGTATTAATAGATGCATGTGTCATTTATGACTCTACAAATAGCAGCAGCTTGGGAAGGTTCTCCACTGAAAGAAGTCCACCTCCTCAGTTATAAACACATTCACACTAGAAATGCTGTTAAATGCAGGATAGGATCTAACCTTAACCCAGACCACTTCTAACCTTAACCCAGACCACTTCTAACCCTATCACAGACCACTTCTAACCTTAACCCAGACCACTTCTAACCTTAACCCTGACCACTTCTAACCTTAACCCTGACCACTTCTAACCTTAACCCAGACCACTTCTAACCCTATCACAGACCACTTCTAGTTTTGTCCCAGATTGCTTCTAGCCCAGACCACTTCTAACCTTAACCCAGACCATTTCTTTGGCTTTATGGATTTTAAAGCTACTCTGTAATAAAAAAACATCCAAAAACAAATACCAAACCAAAACCACATCTCATTTTTTATGTTTAAACAGTGTTTGTGTGTGTGTGTCTGTATGGCAGATTTGTGTGTGCCCAGCTACCCAATCCTGTTCTGGAGAGCATCAGTGTGATTGATACTCCAGGGATCCTGTCTGGGGAGAAGCAGAGAATCAGCAGAGGTATCACTCAGCCACACACACACACACACACACACACACACACACACACACACACACACACACACACTATCTCTTTCTGTCTTCTACTGAAGACTAACATGTAGTTTGGTATAGCATAATGTGGTAGGCATTACATTAACCAATTAAATCAATAAAAACTATTAAATTTTACCTTGTACAATTTTTATGCAGTTTTTAAACCTAGGCCTATGTTCTGTGCTAATTAGGTAAAACCAAGCTCAACTGCTTGACTAACCCTAACCCTAACCCTAATTACTTTAGGGATTAGGGTTATTTATTCTTAAAAATAAATGATGTAACTCAATAAAAGACTAGTGAAACCACAGAAATGTGGTCACATGCCTCCTGCACATATGTACCGAGTGAGCACTGATTTTGTGTTTTGCACATGGCTTTTGCTGTTGTTCAGTAGAGCTGTTGATGCAGTAATTCTGCTATTAGCACTGTTCCAACTAACCCTAACCCATCACATTTCAGAGCTACAAGAATCAGGCTTTGAATATCATCCTTTTATGTTACCAACAGCAGAAGAGGAAATCACATGATGTGCTAGATGGAAAGAGTTGTAGGTGTATAGGGTTAAACAGTTACCCATGCTTCTGATTATGGAGTTCAGATCACATAGGAAGACCACCAAAGGCGTGTAGGTGACACAAGCTCCACTATATTACTCAAAAAAACAACAAGCAGCAACAGAAGCCAGCGTGAGACCTGGAGTGAGACCTGGAGTGAGACTTGGAGTGAGACCTTGTATCTCTAGGGCTGCCCTTTCCTGTCTGGCAGCATTCTGGCTCTGTCACTTCTCTCTGCTTGGCTCTCTGACTAAAAGAGAAATGTAGTTATGATATGATCAGCATATAACACAGGTGTGCTCAGTTCTAATTACCTACTGATTCACCTGAGTTGCTTCTGCTCTGCAAATGATGCCCAAATAATTCATTTGTTAGCCATGTTAGTCATGTTAGCATTTCAGCACAAGTTGGCCACTCCCCAGTACACAGTAGGCCACTCCCCAGTACATGGTAGGCCACTCCCCAGTACACGGTAAGCCACTCCCCAGTAGCTACACGGTAGGCCACTCTTTTGACAGAATTTTGTTTGTTGAACTGTGTGTGGTATTAAGATGTCCTACTCACAGTGTAGTGTGAGAGCTGTATTTAGCAGTGCCTAATGAGACCTCTTTCTTCACATGGTGTCGATAACTTATGCCACTCTGTGCTGTGAAATTTCTTTACTGGTCGCATGAGAAGGAAAGCGAGAATTATTTTGATTGTAAATGTGTTGTAAATGTGTAAAAAGTGTTGGCATAGCTTGTGCACCACCGTGTGTGTGTTGGTGTGCATGCGTGCATGTGTGCGCTTGCGTGTGTGTGTGAGTCTGCATGAGTGTACCCACCCCTCTTTTTGTTTTGCTGGTTTTCTTATTGTTGGTTTGTGTTTGTGTTTTTGTTTGTTTGTGTTTTTGTATAGGTTATATTTGTGAGGTTGTGTTGCTGCTGTTGTGTGTTTCTGTTGTTGCTGCTGGTCCTTGCTGTGCTAAAGCACTGTGTACTTTAGCTGTACTAAACTGTAAAGCACAGGGTTAGGCCTAGGGGTTAAGCTTAGGTGTTAGGGTTAATGGTAAAGTGTTAGGGTTCGGGTTGGTGTTAGGGTTAGGTATTAGGGTTAAGAATTAGTGGTTAGAGCTAGGGGTTAGGGTTAGCTAATTAGAGTTAGCTGCTTTTTTGCTAACCTCCCTTGTCTAAATTATCATGGCATGTGACCCACATCTGTTCACTCATGTGACTGTTCAGGTCTAACAGGGTAACACTTTTCTGGTAGCACTTATATCATATATAAACACTTAAATCACTAATCCTATATACACACGTAAATCATGTCTTAAATACACAATAACACTCAACTTCTAGAAAGGCACGTTAACATGTTGCAGCTTGTTCTGTTTCAACAGAGAAGGTTGCAGGAGAAGTTGAAAACATCCAGTAAACCATATTCTTCTACACTCTCATTCAGTAAACCGTGCACACTCACACTCGAACACATTCAGCACTTAAATTGAGTTGTGTTCATGAAAGAACAGAATGTCATGATGCAGTTTCACACATGCATGTTTTCAGGCACACACACATGCATGTTTCCAGACACACACTGGTTAACCCTAACCCAAACATATGCTGGGAATGAAGTAAACATCAGAACAAGTTACAGTAGTGGGTACAGTCCTCATTCGAACCATTAGAAGTAGAGTGGGTGAGGCTAATGTAATGCTAATGTAATACTAATGCAATGGCTTTGTATCCTGATTATATAATGCCATAACATTATATTACTGTCCTACCCTGTAAGTGGTAAAGGGTGTGTGTGTGTGTGTGTGTGTGTGTGTGTGTGTGTGTGTGTGTGTGTGTGTGTGTGTGCATGTGTGTGTTATAGTGGTCTGTTAATTTGAAACGAAGAAACACTTCAGAAAGATGAGCCAAGCGTAAAGATTATTTCTGTTTCTGTCTTTTTATCTGTCTTTTCATCTCTCAGTCTTTCTACTCTTTCTCCATCTCATTCTGCCACTCTCCTTTTCTCATCTTCTATTCTGGTCTCATTTTACCTCTTTTCATATCATATTTCGTTGTTTCGTTGCTCGCTTCTGTTCATGAGCCTTTGACACCATCGCTCTAGCTCTCTAGTGTTAGGGTCACTCATGAGCTTCTAACTCTCTCTTCATTTTGCAACATGCCTTGATTTTCATGTTTGTGTCTCTCTCCCCTGTCAACTACAGGAGATGTGTGTGCTTATAGCATCCAGCGTAGATGCCCATATGGAGGTATTGTATATGATGGGAAGGTGGTATAAGCCAGTGCAGTGTTAACATCTGTAGCGAGGTGCTCCACAGAGATGGAAGTACTGTCGCCCCCTTGCTGATGGGCAGGAGCATTACACAGCCTGATCTAAACCCTTATACACTCCCCCAATCACTGATCTGAACCCTTACACACACAGACACACACACACACACACACACACACACACACACACACACACACACACACGCACACTAATCACTGCTGTAACGCTCATGTAAAGCTCCTTCCCCAGTTTCACTGCTCTTATTGTCCTGCTCTGTCATTCTAGCCTAAATTTCTGCAGATGTTATGGGTTATGGGCTATTGGTAAGGGTTAGGACTATGGGTTATGTTTGGGTTAGATTTAGGGTTATGGGTTAAGGTTAGGTGCCTATGAGGTGTGCAGAGAGTTAGGGTTAGTTTAGGTTAGCATAGGGTTAGGTTAGGGTTAGGTTTAAGTCAGGGTTAGGTTAGGGTTAGGGTTATTGTAGTCCTGGAGTAAATGTTGAGATTTTCTTTTAGGTAAAATGAAGGATAATATGTCCATATGTTAGTAGCAGTAGGAACACACACTACAGCCCTGCAGACAATAAAGAACCTCTCTCCTTGTGAAACTGCCTAATCAAGAGATGGTCTCCCCCATCCTGCATGCGTGTAATAACCCTGTAGAAAAAAACATTAGTAGTGTCTACCATATTCCATGCTGCCAAGTTAATTAACACACTAATCTGCCTGCAACTTTTAGATAATAATAATCTTTATTTGTACAGCACCTTTCATACATACATGCAACTCAAAGTGCTTAACAGAATAAATAGAAGAAAACAAACATGATAAAATAAGATAATAAAATGACAATTATTCAAATAATGGAATAAAACAACAATGTAATAAAATAATAATGTAATAAAATGGCAAAACTATTAAAATAATTAGAAGTTAGTCCTGACCTTACCTGACATGACATGACATGACCTGGTATGGTATGGTATGGTATGGGATGGTCTGACCTGATCTGGTATGGTATGGTATGGTATGGTATGGTATGGTATGGTATGGTATGGTATGGTCTGACCTGACCTGACCTGGTCTGGTCTGGTCTAGTATGTATGGTATGGTATGGTATGGTATGGTATGGTCTCACCTGATCTGGTCTGGTCTGGTTTGGTATGGTCTCACCTGATCTGATCTGGTCTGGTCTGGTCTGGTATGGTATGGTATGGTCTGGTCTGGTATGGTATGGTCTCACCTGATCTGGTATGGTCTGACCTGGTCTGGTCTGGTCTGGTCTGGTCTGGTATGGTATGGTATGGTATGGTATGGTCTGGTCTGATCTGGTATGGTCTGGTCTGGTCTTGTATGGTATGGTCTGATATGGTCTAGTATGACCTGACCTGATCTGGTCTGGTATGGTCTGACCTGATCTGGTCTGGTATGGTCTGGTCTGGTCTGATCTGGAATGGTATCGTCTGGTCTGGTCTTGTATGGTATGGTCTGATATGGTCTAGTATGACCTAACCTGATCTGGTCTGGTATGGTCTGGTCTGATCTGGTATGGTATGGTCTGGTATGGTCTTGTATGGTATGGTCTGATATGGTCTAGTATGACCTAACCTGATCTGGTCTGGTCTGGTCTGGTCTTGTATGGTATGGTCTGATATGGTCTAGTATGACCTGACCTGATCTGGTCTGGTATGGTCTGACCTGATCTGGTCTGGTATGGTCTGGTCTGGTCTGGTCTGGTCTGATCTGGAATGGTATCGTCTGGTCTGGTCTTGTATGGTATGGTCTGATATGGTCAAGTATGACCTAACCTGATCTGGTCTGGTCTGGTATGGTCTCACCTGATCTCGGCTGGTATGGTCTGTTTAGCTGGGTGGCAGTGCTGGTCAAGGGCAGATATTCATTGTCGTGTTATCACATTTCATTCTTCCTTGAACCATTTAAACTGGGTATTTGCACTTAATTACTTCTTTCTTCCCACACTGCCCAGTGTCCTGCTAGGACAGAGAGATTCGAGTTAGAGAGTTGTATGTTTGTACATATCCTAAAATTCCACAGATACAAAGTATGTATGAGTTAAAAGACAAGTGCCAGTGTACAAGAAGAATGTTTCCAGTTTATTCGAAGGTATAATGGCTGTGCTGGATTTTGGAAGTGCTTTTGCTGTGCTGCTTTAGATGTGGTTTGCCCAAGATTAGAGTTAGGGCTCTGTATCTCTCCTCAGAGTTAGAGGTAGGGTTAGGGCTCTGTATGTGTCCTCACAGTTAGAGGTAGGGTTAGGGCTCTGTATGTGTCCTCAGAGTTAGAGGTAGGGTTAGGGCTCTGTATGTGTCCTCAGAGTTAGAGGTAGGGTTAGGGCTCTGTATGTGTCCTCAGGCTCTTTTCTTTCCAAAGCTTTTTTCTTCTCTCTCACACTCACACTATTTGCAAAAGTATAGTTAAATGAAAGTCATCTATTTAATGTAAAAGTATGTGTGTATGTGTGTGTTTGTGTGTGTGTGAAATTGTGAATTGAATTTTCCAAACAAACTGGTTTTGGTTGATGGTATTAAATGTTCGGGCAAAAACAGCTATAATGTCTGATGGACTAAAAATGTTTTCAGATACCAAGAATGAGTAGGGAGTTGGAGCTGTTACGGTTTTAATTTGTGAATGTACTCCATTACATTATCTAGGTGATTTAGTTAAAAATGTTAAGATGGTATGGTTTCTTGAGTGGGACATAGCACAATTTTAGATGAAGAACCCATTACAACTTTGTAGACACTGCATCATAATATTCCAGAGTGACAGTGCCTTTTAACCATGTTGTTAAGAGTGCTCACAGTGTGCTTCAGCAGCATGGATGGGGTAGGATTGGGTTTGGGTTGGGTTGTGTTAAGGGTAGGGTTGTGTTAAGGGTAGGGGTTGTGTTAGAGATTGGGTTGGGATAGGGGTAGGGTTGGGATAGAGGTAGGGATAGGGGTAGGGTTGAGTTAGGGGTTGAGTTGAGTTAGGGCAGTGGTTCCCAAACTTTTTCTGCTGTGCCCCTTTTAGAAGATGAGAATATTTTTGCGCCCGCTCCTACACACACCCCCTATATTGACACATGTGCACACGTTTTACTTCCAAGCTCCACGCCCCCCCAGCAATAGCTCCGCGCCCCACCTAGGGGGCGCGCCCCCCACTTTGGGAACCACTGAGTTAGGGGTTGAGTTGAGTTAGGGGTTGGGTTAGGTTAGGGTTAAGGTTAGTTGTAGGGGTAGTGATAGGGGTTGGGTTAGGGATAGGGGGTAGGGTTGGGGTATGGTTAGGTGTTGGGTGGGGTTAGGGATACGGGTTGGGGTAGGGTTGGGTTAGGGGTAGAGGTAGTGATAGGGGTTAGGTTAGGGGTGGGTTAGGGTACGGTTAGGGGTAGGGTTAGGGTATGGTGAGTGGGGAAGGGTTTATCCTAACCCAGCACATACTCACTCCCCATCCAACACCTAATGAAGGTGATGTTCTTCAGCTGCCCATCAGTCTGTGTGTAAATCCTGGCCCGGTTACCCATTCCTTTCTCCCTGTCCTGCAGGCTATGACTTTGCAGCTGTGCTGGAGTGGTTTGCTGAGCGTGTGGACCGCATCATCCTGCTATTCGATGCCCACAAGCTGGACATTTCAGATGAGTTTTCGGAAGTGATCCGTGCCCTGAAGAACCATGAGGACAAGATCCGTGTAGTGCTCAACAAAGCCGACCAGATTGAAACCCAGCAGCTGATGCGTGTGTATGGTGCACTCATGTGGTCGTTGGGCAAGATCGTGAACACACCTGAGGTGGTCCGTGTCTACATCGGGTCCTTCTGGTCACATCCCCTGCTCATCCCCGACAATCGCAGACTGTTCGAGGCAGAGGAGCAAGACCTATTCAAGGACATTCAGTCACTGCCACGCAATGCTGCCCTCCGCAAGCTCAATGACCTGATCAAGAGGGCCAGACTCGCTAAGGTAACAATCAGAAACCTTTTTCATACATGGCTTAGTCACGGTAAGGATCAGGCTTGTGAATGAATGAAGTTACACCTGTATAGTGCCTTCTATGCCCAAGGGCATATTATAACGCACTACACAACATGCAGTCAACACAGTGAGAAGTGTCAGCCAATTACACACAGTGTACTCTAAACCGGAACCACAGCCTCCGGTCGCCTGCAGGAAGGGGAGAGATGACAACACCAAGGACAGATCACCATTCATCACTGGGCATACAGACACGCACACTCACATCAGAACAATTTTTAGGGTAGCTAGTTTCTACCTAACCTCCATGTTTTTTGGACTGTGGGAGGAAACCGGAGACCCCAGAGGAAACCCACGCAGACACGGGGAGAACATGGAAACTCCACCCAGATAGGGACACAAACATGAGAGCTTAGCACCAAGAGGTAAACATGCTAACCACCATGCCACTGCAGTAAGGCTTAGGCTAACCCGAGATAACACTAACCCTGAACTGTCTAAGCAGTAGTTCATCACGAGATGGTAAGTTCCTTCTGGCCCTGCTTAGAAGCAAGAAAGTTTTAAGGCAGTTACTAATAGTAATAATAATGAGAAGAAGCAGAAGAAGAAGAATACATACTGTTAAACAGATTGAAACATATTTTATATTAGTAATATTGCAACACATCTTACAATATCAATAAAAATATACAATATTTTAAATTTGATTTAATTTTATAGCTATTTAGCTATTTATAGCTAAAAATTATTTATAGTGATTGCATTTCTAATATTCTCAGAAACACTAGAATGAATAACAATGATGTCTTCCACCACTGAGTGGCTACCGCTTTAAGGCTTTTCAAGATTATAACCTCCGCAGTCCTGAGATTATAACGAATCTCGGCGAATATAGCCAACCTGAGGATGCCTGGGAGGTCTGTACAATAAGACAGTGTTAGACAAAAAAATTAGTCTTAACATCTTCTTAGTCCAATTGTTAGAATACTAGTTATTGTCCTTAACTACTTGACATTGCCTTGTAGTGGTCAGTGGCTCCACAGTGGGAAAACCTTAGAGTTCAGCACTAAAGGAGAGACCATAAAGCATTGAGTTCATTCAATGTGAAAGAAAAGTCTCTGAAAGGCCCATGTAGACCGTATAATTCGTATAATGCCTTGGATGAACAGTAGTGTCTCTCACCCATGGATACCAGAGTAAAATGCTGTGATCGTACACTGCTTTGTAACTGCCCCTGGCTGCAGATAGGTCCCCCCAGGGGTGTGTGGGGATAGCTCCTCCCAGGGGTGTGTGGGGATAGCTCCTCCCAGGGGTGTGTGGGGATCCTTCCTCCCAGGGGTGTGTGGGGATCCTTCCTCCCAGGGGTGTGTGGGGATCCTTCCTCCCAGGAGTGTGTGGGGATAGCTCCTCCCAGGAGTGTGTGGGGATCAGTCCTCCCAAGAGTGTGTGGGGATAGCTCCTCCCAGGGGTGTGTGGGGATCGGTCCTCCCAGTGGTGTGTGGGGATAGCTCCTCCCAGGGGTGTGTGGGGATAGCTCCTCCCAGTGGTGTTTGGGGATAGCTCCTCCCAGGGGTGTGTGGGGATCCTTCCTCCCAGAAGTGTGTGTAGATAGCTCCTCCCAGGGGTGTGTGGGGATCGGTCCTCCCAGGGATGTGTGGGGATAGTTCCTCCCAGTGGTGTGTGGGGATAGTTCCTCCCAGTGGTGTGTGGGGATCGGTCCTCCCAGTGGTGTGTGGGGATCCTTCCTCCCAGAAGTGTGTGTAGATAGCTCCTCCCAGGGGTGTGTGGGGATCGGTCCTCCCAGGGATGTGTGGGGATAGTTCCTCCCAGTGGTGTGTGGGGATAGTTCCTCCCAGTGGTGTGTGGGGATAGTTCCTCCCAGTGGTGTGTGGGGATCGGTCCTCCCAGTGGTGTGTGGGGATAGCTCCTCCCAGGGGTGTGTGGGGATCCTTCCTCCCAGAAGTGTGTGTAGATAGCTCCTCCCAGGGGTGTGTGGGGATCGGTCCTCCCAGGGATGTGTGGGGATAGCTCCTCCCAGGGGTGTGTGGGGATAGTTCCTCCCAGTGGTGTGTGGATATCGGTCCTCCCAGTGGTGTGTTGGCATAGTTCCTCCCAGTGGTGTGTGGGGATAGCTCCTCCCAGTGGTGTGTGGGGATAGCTCCTCCCAGGGGTGTGTGGGGATAGCTCCTCCCAGGGGTGTGTGGGGATAGCTCCTCCCAGGGGTGTGTGGGGATAGCTCCTCCCAGGGGTGTGTGGGGATAGCTCCTCCCAGTGTTCTGCATCGGCTTTTGTTTTTGTGCCTCTGTTCCAGATTTATGACTTGCCTTCAGGCATAAGCTGACTAAAAAGGGCAAAAACGTTCTTGCCTCAACTGAGAGTTGATCATAAATCTAGCTGTTCTCACAGATCTGTGCTCTCTTTTATGGCTTAGACAAGGTTGTTTGTTTCTTTCCACTGTGCAAATAATACTATATTGGCTCCAGAATGTCCGAATTTAGGTCCAGTTCTTACATAGAGTTTAGGCTAGCCATACATATTACATTTATACATACAGGTTATATCAAATATTACTTACCAAATTTGTGATGCATACCAACATTTATATGCACTGGTATATATTAATTAATATATTAACTGGTATATTAATTTATGCCAGGGGCAAGAATTTTGATTATAAGTAGTACTGACTGTATAAGTGAAGCAATGTTTTAAAGAGGACTTGTCTGCTTCTGTCACCTCTAGTCCATGAATGTCTGCATGTATATGTGTTCATAACATGGTTGTCTGTAGCAATCAGTTACTAAAAATGTCATGGCATTAACACAGCTCATGTGTTCACTTGTGTGTGTTTTGGTGTGCATTGTTCGAGCACTTGTGTATGATGTGTAAGGTTGTACATTGTTTGAGCTCTTGTGTGTGATGTGTAAGGTTGTACATTGTTTGAGCTCTTGTGTGTGATGTGTAAGGTTGTACATTGTTTAAGCTCTTGTGTGTGATGTGTAAGGTTGTACATTGTTTGAGCTCTTGTGTGTGATGTGTAAGGTTGTACATTATTCGAGCTCTTGTGTGTGTTGTGCATTGTTGGCAGAATAATGTCCTTCAGCATGTAGGTCCTCCCTAAGTATTGATTTCTCCAACACTGAATACAGAACCATTGATTTGTCCTTCATTTCCTATAAAGAATCTGACTGCATCTGGTGCATAATGACATGGTAAACCTGTCTACATCTTCTGGTGCAGCATGACATTGTAGTAAATCTAGCCTGCTAATGCTAAGGTTAGGGCTAACGCAGTCCATGTTATTTCTTTCAAAACAAAGAATTGTTTAACCAGAAATATTCACACTGACTATTGGGGTTTCACCGTCTAATTAAAATGCCAAAAGCATTGTATGGTGCTTTGCAGGGAAACAAGGTGATATGAAGTCGTCTGGTTCCAGAGGCAGAAAGCAGGCCCATACCTTCTCATGTCCAACACCTACACTGTTGGGAGGAGGGTCTTCCCTTTATACGCAGTGTTCTCCAAACATGGTGCCTGTGATTGTGGCCAAATAATTAAAGTTGGAAAGTTGTGGTACAACATTGTTATATCTCTGTTATATCTCTATCTCTAATCTACCATTAGAGAATTTTATGATCTTCACTTTTCCCTCCCTTTCTAGAGTAATGTTCCTATAAAGAGAGGGTGTGGCTAAAGAATACTTGCCCAGGCATTAAAAACATATTCCATATCGGCTCTAGGATGGATAATAACCACTGTAATAAGGTCAGTCATTAAGTTGCTCAACTAGTAATCCCAAGCCCCACCACTACCATGTTAGTTAGTATTGGGGTTAGGATTAGGGGTTGGGTAGGGGGTTAGTGTTGTTACCATGGTTAGGGTTAGGGTAAGGGTTAGTGTTAGGATTAGGGTTGTTACCACTGTTGTTGCCTTGAGCAAAGCCCTTAAGTTGGTTAGACTGTATTTAGTTATAATTGTAAGCCTTTTTTGGATAAATGCTGTAAATATAAATACATGTGGCATAAAAACCCTTAAGAATTGGTCGTCATCTTAGTGGGTTTTCGTTGGATGGGTTTTGTTGGATGGGTTTTCATTGGATGGGTTTTTGTTGGATGGGATTTCATTGGCTGGGTTTTCACATTTATGTGGATTTTCATACCAAAACAGTATGATAAAAATTCATCATTCATCATTAAGAGAAAAGAAAACATAATTACAATGAACAGGACAGTCTATCAAACAAACATATTGAAAGGAGAGTTAAAGCAGGGTCGTGCAAATGCATCTCTCTGCAAGATCGTAAGTAAGGCCATCCTAACCCTAACCCCTGCTCACACTAACCCATCCTAACCCCTGCTCACACTAACCCACCCTAACCCCTGCTCACACTAACCCACCCTAACCCCTGATCACACTAACTCACCCTAACCCCTAACCCCCAACCCACCCCGATCCCTAACCACCCTAACCCATCCTAACCATAACCCCTAACTCTTACACCTAACCCAAATCATAACCCAAGGCCGAAAGGGAGGCCATCCTTGAATCATGGATACCTTTGCCCCTCCCCCTAACCCTAACCTTAACCCTTTGACTACTCTGATCACAAACACCATTACTAACACCAAAATATTGCAAAAAGACTTTTGCACTAGAACACCTTGGAAAAATCAGAATACTGCCAAAGCAAAATGCAGATAAAGTGTGTGGACTCGATTCATATTTTTTTGTTCAGCTGAAATTTTGGCTGATTTGGTGCTTCTGGTCTCTTGGCCTCCTTTGCTGTAAAGCTCCTTCTCCATGACGCTCCTTCATTGTAAAGCTCCTTCTCCATGACGCTCCTTCTCTGTAAAGCTCCTTCTCCATGACGCTCCTTCTCTGTAAAGCTCCTTCTCCATGACGCTCCTTCTCTGTAAAGCTCCTTCTCCATGACGCTCCTACTCTGTAAAGCTCCTTCTCCATGACGCTCCTTCTCTGTAAAGCTCCTTCTCCATGACGCTCCTTCTCTGTAAAGCTCCTTTTCCGTGACACTCCTTCGCTGTAAATCTCCTTCTCTGTGACGCTCCTTCGCTGTAAATCTCCTTCTCTGTGACGCTCCTTTATTGTAAAGTTCCTTCTCTGTGACGCTCCTTTATTGTAAAGCTCCTTCTCCGTGATGCTCCTTTATTGTAAAGCTCCTTCTCTGTGACGCTCCTTCTCTGTGACGCTCCTTCTCTGGGAAGCTCCTTCTCTTGTCAGATCACTGTAAACTGCTGCTTGGCATTCCAGAGGATCAAGTGCAACAGAGTTGTTTCTGCACAAGTGACCTTTTAAGACGTTAATTAATTTGAAGGGTGTGTGTAATGATGTGGAGGGTGGCATGTCACCCCCATTCAGCAACTTATTCATAGTATTATTATCATTACATTATTATTTGAACTTACTTCAAACAGCAGTCCACCTCTACAGGATGTGAAGAGGACAGATATTTAGGAAGTCGGTAAAAAATGTTCACTTGAAAAGGAAACCACTTGTCACTTCCTCTGTGCATGAAAACCTCTGTTTGCCTATCAACGTGTCCTGGAGATGCCCAGGCATCATTCAACCGGTCAGATTGAAACCAACTGATAAAGTTAACCTTTGACTTCCTATGGCCCGACCTCCCAGTCCAGTACATGATCGTCCTTCCTTTGACCATACAGAATGGGAGGGTCTCTTCAAGGTGCACAGAGTATATTATGGGGTATTGTTTGTCTGTTTACTTAATATAACATCCTGGATTACATCCTACTCACATTTGGAGGAAAGAAAGTTGCTGGAGGTTTTACTTTGAACTCAAAATGAGATTCCTCTTTCACCACAGGTCCATGCCTACATCATCAGCTCTTTGAAGAAGGAGATGCCTACCGTCTTTGGGAAAGAGAATAAAAAGAAGGAACTGATTAATAGTCTAGGAGAAATCTACAGCCGCATTGAGAGGGAACATCAGATTTCTCCTGGAGACTTCCCCAATCTCAAAAAAATGCAGGTAAATATAATTTTTCACAAACATTACTTAAATTGTGTTGTGGGATCAACATCAGTTTTCTACATGAAATGACAGTCATGTGTAGTATGGGAGGCATAAAATATTATGAGATGTAGTGTACTGAGACGTGAGACCTTATATACCATGAGATATTTTAGAAATATGTTGAGACATATGTGAGACATAATATAAAACATAATATACTGTGAATCATCATATAATGTGAGACAGGAGAAAAACATACTGTGACATACTGTGAGACATTAAACATATAGTGTGAGACATGTTAGATGTAATTTTTGAGACATACTGTGGAACAATATAATGTGAGACATGATGTAGTGTAGGACATGTGACAGTATACCGTGAGATACAATGTAAGACATAATTTATGTGAGACATACTGTGAGATACAGTGTGAGATGTGAGATACACTGTGAGATACAATGTAAGACATAATATATGTGAGACTTACTGTGAAATACAGTGTGAGATGTGAGATATACTGTGAGATCCTGTGAGAACACTGTTGTCACCCATGTTCTTGGTCTAATCCTCCTGTGTGAGCAGGAGCAGCTGCAGGCCCACGATTTGAACAAGTTTCAGCCGCTGAAAATGAAGTTGCTGGATGCTGTGGATGACATGCTGGCCCATGACATCGCCCAGCTCATGGTCCTGGTGCGGCAGGAGGAAACCCAGAGGCCCAACCAGGTGGTGAAGGGTGGAGCCTTCGAGGGCACCATGAACGGCCCCTTTGGGCATGGCTACGGAGAAGGTGCAGGCGAAGGCATTGATGAGGTGGAGTGGGTGGTGGCCCGTGACAAGCCTATGTACGATGAAATCTTCTACACCCTCTCTCCTGTCAATGGCAAGGTGAGCGGTGCCAACGCCAAGAAGGAGATGGTGAAATCCAAGCTGCCCAACACAGTTCTGGGAAAAATTTGGAAGCTGGCTGACATAGATAAGGACGGCATGTTGGACGATGAGGAGTTTGCTCTGGCCAACCACCTCATTAAGGTCAAACTAGAAGGACATGAGCTGCCAAGTGACCTCCCTGCCCACCTGGTGCCACCATCCAAGAGAAAAACAGCAGAGTAGAGCAGAGCAGGTGAAGAACTTGGAGCAGATCAGGGGCTCGAGAGCAGGGAAACAGGCTGTTAGGAATTCACACTTTAGAAATTGCGTGGAGAGTAGAAATGGACCATTGTGTGAATCTGACAGTGGCTGCTCTTAAATGAGAGTTATGTCTTGAATTAAGACTGCTCTATTAAGAAATATGCCTGCTACATCCTTTGATCTATTTATGTATTTTTGTTGTCGATGTTTTGTGAGTTTTTAAATAAACTAAATCATGTTCAGAGCAGGTTTTTTAATGATTCCAAAAAAACATCCATACATATTGTCAAATACACTTCTTTTGTTCAACAGCCATAGCTGATAAGACAAGCATAAAGACTACACTTGTTTAATACGAGTTCTTATTTGAAGCAATTTAATCCAATACATTTCTGTCTCAGAACAGTGTAAGAAAATGTAATAAAGTCTCAGTCTTAATGATTCCTCTATCTGTAGGTCTTAAATACAGATATACATGAAAATGATCACAAAATAACTTTTTATAAGTAGGTGTAGAACTCGTCTTGTGAAGGCAGCAGCATCATAAATGCAAGGCCCTTCTAGCCTGACCAAGAGACTGTTAATGCTATAGAGCTGTCATGTCAGAGAGCTGCTAGACTTCTCTGTGTTTAGTGTATGGATGGTCCTATAGATGTAGTACTCTTGTGGTTAATCTATTGTACATGCTAATTCCTATGTAAACATTTGAGTGTGTTTAGAATACATATTAAATTCTATACAGATTTCAATAGGAACAGGAGGCATCACTGACTTCCATATGTCACGTATGTGTGCTTGTTATTATCGGTATTGTTATTATCGTGATTATCGTTATTATTGGGGAACTGACCATGTTATTTTCTGCATAGTTCATTTTCTGCATAGTTATTAAAACATATATCACAAAGTGCATTTAGTCTTTACACTGCAAATCAATATTACAGTGGTTAAGATACATAAAGAATATTAAACTGGTTTCAGCCCTCGATGCACCCTAAAGTCACTTTCTGCTGTGTTTTTAATTGTTTTAGAATGTTACCCTTCTGTGCAAGAAAATGTAGGATATTTGAACACTGGAACCAGCTGAGAAAACACAAGAACACGGTTAATGAAACTAATGCAATAAACCATGTTTGGTCAAATGGGTCAAAAATGATTGATAAAGACAGAGTAAGGTCACAGGTAAATGTGTATCTTTTGTAATGAAGGCTTATAAACATATGGGTGAGAATAGTGTATCTGACAATGTGGTGTTATTTGGTGTGGATGACAACCTTTTGCATTAATAAACACATATATTAAGCTTGAAGGCCCAAATATTTATTGTGTTATTATCCAGCAAAGTGAACCCAAAACAGAGGAATTGAAACATTCACTGTGTGTGTATATGTGTGTGTGTGTGGGGGGGGGGGGCACGTCAAGCAGGAGTTCTCACTGTTCGCATTTAGAGTGTGTCCAGGCATGTCTGGAGGTATATTGCATATGTTAGTGCTGTTGTATATTTGTGAGGTTAGTACTTAGACTACACATGATCTACAGATAAATGCTGCTTTTGTGTTTTGCTAGTGCGGAACATCGAACAAACACTGCACTTTCATGTGGAGGCTAGGGACCTCAAACAACTTGAATAAAAAGTGGAGCTGGGGAACGATGGTGTGATCTGTTTTATTTTTGCATAATATTATTACATTTTAATTCAGTTTGACCACTATTTTGGTGGCTTGAATATTTCTTAGGAACTGAGCAGCAGAGATGGGCGTTCGAGTGAGTGACTCGAGTCAAAGTCGCACTTAAGTCACCTACAAAAAGACTTCAGACGACTTGAGACTCATTCCTAATGACTCTCGACTCAATTCAGACTCATCAAAAATAACTTGTGAGACAGTAAGAGTTGGTTCGTTATCCAGGTGCTGTGTGAGAGTTCTAGATGTATTTATAGATTTATTTTGCCATTATTCCTTACTGTTGTTTTAGTGATTTAGGACGCAGGCCCTTTTCTCGTGACGTATCATAACATCATTTATTGTGAGCAGGAAATCTGAAAGAAACATCAAATGTAAACAAACAAGGTTGCCATGGCTACGGCTGGAGTACCACATGTGGAACCTTTGGCTACAGGGAGTTTAAATCCTTGGACATAATTGAAGGACACAATATTTAAAGAATGTGGGAAAGAAATCAAAGACACTGGAACAACAACATCAAATTTCATAAGCACCTAAAACACACCTGGATAGGTTGGTTTAGTTTACGTTAGACACTTAGCTGTTATTACAGTTAATATATGGAATACACCTAGATAGGTTTGTTTTGTTTAGGTTAGACACTACAGTTAGTCATTACAGTTAATCTATAAAATGCACCCAGATAGGTTTGTTTAGTTTATGTTAGACACTTCGCTGTCATTACAGCTAGTGTAGTAGCCCCAGTTAGCATAGTGGCCACTAAACCTTTGCCTTTGGCTTGCTCCTTAGTGATCTGGACCCATACAGTTGTGAAGTTGCTTTGTGACAACATGTGTTGTAAAAAGCGCTATATAAATAAATTTGACTTTGACTTTGACTTAAACAAATCTCAAAACAACAACAATAATACTCGCCACAACTCTTTTACAGGAGTGATAAATTTGTAAATTAATTTACTCATTAATTAATTTGACATAATGAGAAAACTTTCCCATAATGATATTTTTGTTTACTTTGACTCTAGTGTCTGTATAACAGATGTTTGTCCCACATTTTTTGAAAATTCTTAGAAGTAGGCTACTGGCGATAAGAGACACAGAAAATATGCAATATGTGGAAGTGGTCGATAATGAGGGACAATCGACAACAGGAGGTACCAAGGTAATATATCAAATAGTTACTTTTTATCTCCTGTCCCTAAGCTTATCCTGGTATTGACTTGAGACTTGACTTGAACTCTAGCCAAAAGACTTGTGACTTGATTTGGACTCCAGCCTAAAGACTAGACTTGAACTTGTATTTTGACACTTTTGAACGTCTCAGCTGAGCCCATGTTTCTACATTATGTTGTTCCCACTGATGGAGACTCTGGATTAAGCTTGGTGCGTTATCCATTAGGAAAATCACTTCTAGTGGCTGCACTGACTTACTAGTGTACTGCTTTGGTGCACCCACACCTGTCATGTTGTGGTGCACCTTCACCTGTCACATTGCGTGGACACTGTGTGATGTGATGAGTGCACTCTGGCCTGCCTTTCTAGCACACTTATAAAACAGTGACAGAACAAATCCAATCATCAACCATTAGTGTTCACTGAACATTTTAGCTCTGATTTGTTATGGCTTTGCATAATTTCATGATGACATCAGTCTTAAGATGTTTTGATTGGCTGAATGCAATTTTCTAATTTCTTCTTCATATTACTAAGAAAGTATTAAAGGGTCAGAGGGCAGCTCCCTGTTCCTGACCCCCTCAACACCAGGTCACCAGCGGAAGGGGTGGATCAGCATCACACCAGAGGTCCCAAACATCCGCCAGCCCACACGCACACCCTTCAGGAAGAGCATCTCCGGTCATAGCCCACACACACACACACACACACACACCCTTCAGGAAGAGCAGTTCCTGTCACCCTGTCACACATGTCCTTGGTAGAAGGGCACTGTTCTCTATTTGCTTCATTGTTTAGTTATAAGCTGCTCCTCTTTTTGCACTGCTTGTGATGGGTGACTGAAGGCTGATGTTGAATCTTGGTGTCTCATCATTTCCAGATAATTGGTGTATCCATAGACTCTTTTTGTCCTGTATATTATGTGTCCTGTATATTATGTCTGTCATGATAGTTCAATCTTAAGCACATTTCACGCTTTCTGAGTTTTCTGGTTATTTAGTAATAACCAGGCCTACTGCTACTGAATACAGGAGCCAGCTGCTAGCACCATGGTCATCGTATAGCAGGGCCATCATGCTGCAGGGTCGTTGTCAGGGTCATCGTCAAGGTCGTCATGTTGGTTTTCTTTGTTTTTGTTTAAAAAAAAAAATCTGTGGTGTGTTTGTGTCACAAACAAAAATGTTTTGTGAGGTATTACAACTTTACATGGCATCATCTGTGGCTGGATGTGACCTAGTCAATAAAAAAAAACAAAATTAAAAACATATATAAATATACAAAGAGTGCAGAACAAATCCACACAAACACAGTAAACTTTAGTCCTGATTTTGGGAGGAATATGTCCCAGCAGAATATATGTGCCACTCTGCCAAGTTCGACCAATTCCAAATTACTGAATGTTACTACTGCTCTGTGTAACCTGTTTGTTTCCACTCATTCACTGCAAAACATTGCTATGTCTATCCCATATTTACTGAGCATTACCTGATATCTACTGAACATTAAACTACACTGCAGATTACACTACACTTTACACTTTACATTATACTATTAAGATCATCCAGTTTTGAAAATGTGTAAAGCTGGTGTGTCAGATAGACATTTCTTTGCTGGCTCATTACATTTTCAACAGCATTCACGTTAGCACATGTACAATTAGCACTGAAACAGATCTGATACGAGCAGAGAAGAGCAGAGAAGAGGTCAAACCAGAGGCATGTAGTGATGTGGAGTGTCAGAGAGCTCGAGTATCTTGGGCCATTCTAGGCACCAGTGCTTAGGAATACTGCAACCCAGTGTGAAAAAGTGCCAGGAGTGTCAAGGACTCCTATGAAAGATCACAAGCAGGCACTAATTACCTAGACATTGACCATGTGCTGAGCTCACGCTCCGCTCAGCAGACCTGTGGGGTTCTGTGATCCCGGTGCCGTAAGAATCAACCACAGAGCAGACCTAAGGAACTCCAGAAATGGCTGCATTAAAACAAAAAAATGTCTGTATGTGGGAAGCTGATTCCATGGATACCTTCAGCAAATGTGACAAACATTTGATTGTGGAAAGTTGAAAAAGTTAAATGTCATTGACTCCCATGTATACTGTATATGAGGAGTACAGCATATACTGTGGTACAGTATATATGTGCAGTACAGCATATACTGTGGTACAGCATATATGTGTAGTACAGCATATACTGACACAACCCATTACAAAACATTGACACAACCAATAACAGAACACTGAAACAGCCCATAACAACAGCTTGTACTTTCTGACTTCATCCTCCGTCGACAACCTCAGTGCAAAGAGGCAAAACAGGAAGCTGCAAAGAATGAATGATCCTGCAGGAGATCCAAATAAATTTTGCCCCCAGTGACTTTGGTCTAAACTCCTCCCCTCAGCACTTTTGAGGGACACAGTGAAGGACAGTCTTCGAGGGACACACCTGAGGACTGTTCTGAGGAACACATCGATGGACAGTCTCTTAGTGACACACTTAAGTTTCCAACATGTCTCATGTCTCTGGCCCTGACCACAATATATCCATTCATTCCTCATACCGTCCATTAGAGAGCAGGAGCAGTGAAGCACATTCCTTACTGCTGCTTGTGCATGTAATTACAATAGTGATGACATCTATGGAGACCCTTTTCTCTTCTTTCCTTATAGAATGATACATTATACTTAGAGAACAATCTAGAAAATACACATATCAGACAGTCAGCATGATGATACACATATCAGACAGTCAGCATGATGATACAAATTTCTGACAGTCAGCATGATGATACACATATCAGACAGTCAGCATGATGATACACATATCAGACAGTCAGCATCATGATACAAATATCAGACAGTCAGCAACATGATACACATATCAGACAGTCAGCATCATGATACAAATATCAGACAGTCAGCATGATGATACACATATCAGACAGTCAGCATCATGATACAAATATCAGACAGTCAGCATCATGATACAAATATCAGACAGTCAGCATCTTGATGCAGCTCAAATCAGCTTCTGGTCTCCTGTAAAACAGAGAGAGTTACAAATTGTCATATATATCCAGTCTGTTGATTAAATGATGAAGGTCAGCAGTTAGTAAACTGCAATATAACAGCAATGAATTCAAATTGCCTTCAAAATACTGTCTACATTTGTAATTCTATGAAGCACGTTTTGACTTTTTTAGTGATGCATGTTTTTAGTCCTGATCTATAGTTATCTATAGCTCTCGATATTGCTCTAATCATCGTAGACTTTGATGATCGGGGCAGTCATGGTCTGGTGGTTAGGGAACTGGTCTTGTAACTGGATGGTCGTGGGTTCAATTCCCAGGCCTGAGGCCATGACTGAGATGCCCTTGAGCAAGGCACCAAACCAACTGCTCCCCGGGTGCCGGGCAAGGGCTGTCCACCACTCTGGGCACGTTTGCACCACAGCTCCCTAGTAATCACTAGTGTGTGTGTTCTAACTGCACATATGGGGGAAAAAATGGAGGACAAATATTGATTGCAGTGAAAAAAATTACAATTGATACAATAAAATACAATAGTTCATGGCCCTAAAAATTCTTACCATTAGTTTTAGTTTAGACATTTACATCTCATACTCGCTGTTTAACTGCACTATTCATACTGTCTTGCTTATGTAACTATGTGTGTGACCTTTTTAGGCATTCCAAATATTTCACCATATCTGGACATGAACTGATAAAATTGACAAATTACATCCATGTATCAAATTTCCAGGACAAACTGCTGACAGTTGTACTAAGTGAACATATGAGGTTCATGTTTCCTGTCTGAGATACCAATGTCCCAGGAAGACCATGGCAGGATGTGAGTGTATTTGGGGGAATGATGGAGATTGGACAGTATGTTTTTTTGTGTTGCGGTTGTTAATAGTAGACAGGACAATAAGATAGAACATAGTTGGCAAATTTAGTAACAGGATCAGTTAGCACGAGTAGCCCATTGGGACTCGTCATTAACTATGAATACTATGAATAATGCAAGTTTGAGTAAACTACAATACAATAATGAAATGAACCCAGATGATAATTTACACATTTAAACCGTACTCTCTGAAGGGCCAAAGATAATATGGTCTTGCATGCAATGGTTCCATCTAGTGGCAATATATTAAAAATATAAAATTGTTTCCATGACAACTGTTAAAAACAAATGATATAATTCTATACAGCATCTACTGTATGTCTGAAGTTGTGAACATTTACATGTTTTACATTTAAACTGCCATAATCATATATAGTGTAGTGTAGGGTACTGTAGCAAAAGATAGACAGATACTGACAATGGTAGAAAAGTACACAATGTTTCTAGAGAAACAGGACATTTCAGCAAAGGTCCTTCATCAGCTGTGAAAGCAAAGTGCTTCTGAATTTCTCAGAAAAGGAACCAGTTTGAAAATCAGAATGAAAATCATAACATTCATGGACCTCTTCTGCTGTTTGTCCATGGTTGGGGATTCAGCATTCTGATTCTGTATCTGGAAGTCCCAAAGAATCAGCCACTTGGTTATGCATGTATGCTCTGCCAGCTAGCATATTGCACGCTGCTGTTATGTGCTGGACTGTCTCTGGAACATCTATACACAGCCTGTATCTGGCGTCCTGGCTGGTGTGATAGATTGCAGCCTGTATTGATCTTGTTCCTGTGTTGCTTTGACTAGTTCCTCTGCGCAGTCTCCTCTAGCCATTGGTAAGACTGCTATACTCCTAGATCTTAATTGTTTCATGCTGGATCGTGGTTCTTGTGCTCACTAATCCTCAGCCATCCTCTTTCCCCATAGTGCAATGTCTCAAAGCACTGTATTTGGGATGAAATCCTCCATAATAGGGACTTGTCTGAAATATCTTGTTCCTCTGGAAACTTTGTGTTCTGCATTACAATAAATCTAGCAGATGGTCACAGAGCAGGTGAGCCATACTGTATATTATAATGGGTGGAGCCATCTAATGGGCTGCATTCTACCACCAGAGGGAGACATGGGTAAACTCCAACATAATCAGGGCCAAGTAACCGCACCTGTCCTGATGTCTCCTTAAGATCAGCACACAGGCTTTCCTGTGTGGCCTTTCAGTATTCTGGTGAAAGACAAGGCAGGTAATTTGTATAGAGAGATAAATCACTGACATTTGGGTCTCTTTTCACCCCTTGAGGTTCTTTCCTTCTTGAGAATGAAGGACCTCTGTCTAAAATTATCTGTTTTTTTGGAAACCTTGTATACTGTATAGTAATGTTACATCATGAACTACTGATCTGATTAAAAAAAAAACTGAAACTTATAACTAATAAGGTCAACTAGAAAAATCTCTGAATTGTAACATTTAAATACTTTATTGTGCAACAAATACACCTTTAGTAATAATGAATTAACTACAGATTATATACATTTGTAATTTTCATGTTCTGATATTTAAATTTGTTTTATTTTGGTGGTTAATTGCGGATGTAATAAATGTGACTCACATAGATTATATCAACTTTGAGAGCCTTATTTCTCCGCTGTGGTTTTAACCAGCTAAGTGTGATTTCCCCTTCAGCTCCTGAAGAAAACCGCATGAATGCATCTCCACAGTGGGAGAACACACTGTTCATAGTTGAAAATGCTGACATACCTTTTTTGGGGAGCAATTTATTTCTGTTAAAAGTTATTAGTTTAGTTATGTTTTTAGTTTACTATAACTATATTTCTTGATTTTACTCAGTACATAATATAATACTGTATACAGTGCATTTGTACTGTACAAGTTCATACCTCAGTACATTATTTAAAGGTAAAGGTAAATATGTTGTAAATATGAAGGTAAATATGTTGTAAAACTTGAAAGTGTGAAGGACATGATTTAAGGACTTAAAATCTGTACTGCGATTTTAATTTGGAAACTTGTTAACTAAAAATTGCACTTGTCTTTTTAATCTGGGAACTTGTAATCTAAAAGTTGTTTTTTTCACTTGTTGCAAAACTGATTTGTACACGAAGTGGTTGGGGCAGTGGGGGTGGTCAGGGCAGTGGGGGTGGGCCATAAATCATGACTTATCAGATGCGCATAAAAAATTCTTGGCGCAGAGAAATGATCCCTGATTTATCTCCATCAATGATGGCACACCGAATGACTGTATATATATATACTTATTTTTATGTGCACTATATATTTATTTTATGTGCACTGTTTTGGTAGAACCGCAAACATGACACCACGTGTGTCTGCCCTGTGGGGATTAATCAGATTGATGTGTGTGCTCTCTGGGGATTAATCAGAATAACATGTGTGTGCTCTCTGGGGATTAATCAGAATGACATGCGTGTGCTCTCTGGGGATTAATCAGAATAACATGTGTGTGCTCTCTGGGGATGAATCAGAATGACATGTGTGTGCCCTCTGGGGATCTCCGTGGCATCTTGGGTTTCGCTGAGATTTGGGGGAGTGTATGGGTGGGTGCTGTTTCAACATGTGATTTGATGCACGGTTGTGTGTGTGTGTGTGTGTGTGTGTGTGTCTGTTTACTTCAGTTGGTTTTTGTTTGTCTCAGACGGGGTGGCCAATCGGTACTGGGACACTGTTCGCCACCAATTATTCTAGCCAGTGGCTTAGTGCAGGCAGTAGTTTGGATTCGGCAATGTGTGTTTGATGTACGTTTTTAGATATTACTTCTTAAAGCTAATAAAGGTAATTCTATTTAATTAGTGGGTTTTAAGCTTGTGCATTGGAGCCACTGGCTGGGGTGAGGAGTCTAGCTGTGCACTACAGGCTTATTCCAGGTTTCGTAGAGGTTTTCTTCTGATAAGCTTGTAATGTTTTTAATAACCCCTCAACTACGTTTGATCTGTCTTATTGCTCTTCTGTGGTGTTGACAACTTACTGGTGTCCAAACCTGGTGTTACATATATGTGTGTGCTCTATGGGGATTAATCAGAATGACGTGTGTGTGTGCTCTATGAGGATAAATCAGAATCACATGTGTGTGCTCTCTTGGGATTAATCAGAATTACATGCGTGTGATATCACTGGGGATTAATCAGAATGACATGTGTGTGCCCTCTGGGGATTAATCAGAATGACGTGTGTGTGTGCTCTATGGGGATAAATCAGAATCACATGTGTGTGCTCTCTTGGGATTAATCAGAATTACATATGTGTGCTCTCTGGGGATTAATCAGAATGACGTGTGTGTGCTTTCTGGGGATTAATCAGTCTTGCTCTTCAGGCTTCTTGTCCTAACATTGTTACTTTTTAGCTGTCATTGGCTGTAATTACTCACTGCAGGTGTAGTTTTGCCCTCAAAGCAGTGAGTTAGAAGCTTCATGCTGTCAAGTTTTCTGCAGCCTATGACAAGTTCAACCACAATATCCTCCTCTCTGGCTCTGCATAGAAATGGTTCCAGTCCAGTCTGGAAGACCGATCCAATCAGGTAACATGGAGAGGATCTGCACCCAATCCATGTAAACTCTCTATTGGAGTCCCCCAAGGCTCAGTCTTAGCCCCTCTTTCTTCTCTTTGTATACTTGTTCCCTTTGTGACATTATTTCTTCTCGTGATTTCTCATATCACTGCTATGATCATGACACCCAGCTAATTATTTCCTTCCCACATTCTGACACTCACCACCTGAAGCTCAACCCTAGTAAAACTCTAAAGCTTCTGTACATTCCAGAAACCCCAAACTCAAACAAGGACCTCACAGTTTCTTTTGAGAACTTCCTGTTATCACCATCAGAAACTGCACAAAGATTGGGTGTAACTTTGGACAGCCTGTTGTCTTTCTCAACACGTTTCAAACCTGACCAAGTCCTGCTAATTTCTCTCCTGAGAATACGACCTTTTCTCTCAGAGGAAGCTAGGTCCTTGTGCAGTCTCTTGTCATCTCAAAGCTGGACTACTGCAACTCCCTACTTGTGAGTATTCCGCTACGGATCATCAGACCTCTACAAGTGATACAGAATGCAGCAGCATGACTTGCTTAAACCCACGAGAGACAAACCTTAAGCTTATTCTCTGTCCTAGCTCGAAGATGGAATGATTTTCTGCTAGGTTTTTGGACTGCAGTCTCTTTTGGTCTTCAAACATAGACTGAAGACCAAGGTGGCGATGTGTGTCAATTGTTGACGGGGGGGGGGGGGGGGGGGGGGGGGGTGGCGTGTGTCAAACCCTAGATGTTGGATTGGCTACCATGTATGTCAATTGAAATACAAGTCAGTGCAGATGGACGATAGCCTGTCATTCATCCACTACTTTTTAATGTCATGCGAACTACCCACACTTCCTTCGCGATCGACCCACACTTCCTTCGCAATCGACCGGTCGATCGCGATCGACGTAATGGGCACCCCTGTTTTATTGGGTTTAGGTCTGGAGACATGCTTGGTCAGTCCATCACCTTTACCCTCAGCCTCTTCAATAAAGCAGTGGTCGTCTTAGAGGTGTGTTTGGGTTATCATGATTGAACACTGTGACCCAGTTTCTGGGGGGTGGGGAGCATGCTCTGCTTCTGTATTTCACAGTACATATTAGAGTTCATGTGTCCCTAAATGAAGTGTTACTCCCCAACATCTGCTGCACTCATGCAGCCCCAGACCATGGCATTCCCACCACCATGCTTGACTGTAGGGATTATCTTTGTACTCCTTACCTGATTGCCACCACACATGCTTGAGACCATCTAAAACAAAGAAATTAATCTTGGTCTCATCAGGCTATAGGACATGGTTCCAGTATTCCATGTCCTTTGTTGACATGTCTTCAGCAAACTGTTTACGGGCTTTCTTGTGTACAAACTTCTGAAGATGCTTCATTCTGGGGTGACAGCCATGCAGACCGATTTGATATAGTCAGGCTGACCCCCCCCCCACCCACCTCTTCAATCTCTGCAGCAATGCTGACAGCACTCCTGTGTTGATCTTTCAAAGACAGCATTTGGATGTGATGCTGAGCACATGCACTCAGCTTCTTTGGACAACCAACACGAGGTTTGTTCTGAGTGGACCCTGCTCTTTTAAAACGCTGGATGATCTTGGGCGCTGTGCTGCAGCTCAGTTTCAGGGTTTTGACAATCTTCTTGTAGCCTTGTCCATCTTCCTGTAGCACAACAATTCGTCTTTTAAGATCCTCTGGTAGTTCTTTGCCATGAGGTAGCATGTTAAAACTTTCAGTGACCAGTATAAGAGAGTGTGAGAGCTGTACTACACACCTGCTCCCTAAGCATACCTGATACCTAATAACACTAACGAGTCACATGACATTTTGGAGGGAAGATGACAAGCAGTGCTCAATTTGGACATTTAGGGGTGTAGTCTCTTAGGGGTGTACTCACTTTTGTTTCTGGTGGTTTAGACATGAATTGCTGTATATTGCATAATCATTAATTACATATTTATAATCTCAAAGTGCACCAGAATGCTGGACTTTGCAAGCAAAATCTAAAAAAAAAATTCTAGGACTTCACCACTGTTCATTATAGGTGTCATAGCTGCAGCCTTGAGAGAAGAAAGAAAGAAAACCAGCAGACAGACATGAAACTAGAGCAGAGACTGTAAACCCACACGCTGGAGGAGCGAAGGCCTAACAGACATGATACTTGACATGCAGGGGAAACACATGATCTTACTATGAGGAATTAGAAGACATGATTTAACAGCAAAGAATGACTGAAGAGCTGAGGTAAAATGCTGATGGAGCTGATAGAGACTGACATTGCACAGTAGTACATGAGATATGTAGAGAAGGGTTTGAAGAGTTTATCAGTGGTCTTAAATAATGTTCTCAGCCTATTACAACCGCTACATCACGGACGTAATTTTGGGGGGGGACGGGGGGGACATGTCCCCCCCACTTTTTCAAAAGCCGGCTTTGGTCCCCCCCAGTTTTTACGGTTAAAACCAAATATTTAAATAGCGACGAATCCATGTCCCCCCCCACTTTTGAAATCAAAATTACGTCCATGCGCTACATCACACAGGAGTAGCAGACAGCAGCATTAAGGACCAGAAATACGTGATGATTGTACATGGACAGGATGCTAGTTTGTGATAACATGGGACTATTGTATGAAACATGATAGTCCCATGGTACCTAAATGACATACACTGCAAAACCTTCCCTGCTATCACCAAACCTGACAAACACAGTGACAAAATAAGTTGAATCAGGAACATTACAAAATAACCAATCTCAAAACCCCACACGTAGCCCCAGGAGCAGATAGATTCTACATTCACTGTAAGTAAGACCAGAGTTTCCTAGAAGTGAACTCTGGGCCACAGATTTCAGATGTTCTCTGGACCATTCACACACTGAATGTACCAAACTCACAGAGCAGGCGATTTTGTGTCTGGGAAAAAAAAACATGCTAGTGTGAACATGCCTTGATTAACTGAAAATTAAAGCTTATGCCAAAGTCTTAATCTTTATATGAGTAATATTTCTATGAGGGTTAGGGTTCGGGCTAAGAGGGTTAGGGTTTAGTAGTGGGAATGCTAATACATTCCACTGCTGGACTGACACTGAATTAAGTTTTCCAATATTATTCTTCTACTGCCTTGAAATGACTGCTCCATGCTTATTGAGAAAAAGACAATGATTACACAAACACATAGGTAGCTACACTTAAGAGTACAACTCAAAGTTCAAAGTCATCACCCTATTTTGGCACTACACCTGTGTTCAGTAAAGTCAGCTGAGGTTTGCAGAATTCTCCAACTTCACCCACACCTCCAGCACCCACACATGCTCATTTCCTGCCGTAGGCCCCCAGACTCTTTTACCCTATTGTACACAACACTGTACAATATAGCAATATTTTTGCAAATTGCAAAAGGTTGTAAAAAATTATGAGATGTGTAGCTGCTCATGAGTACAGAACACACAGGTAAATGACGTTAGAGCAGAATTAAATCCAATTGTTTGGCGCAATAAAGACACCTTTTCTTAAACACATTTCACTCCCAGATAAGTATTCGGAAACTAATGTGAAATATCTGTAGTTATAAGAATGAAAAATAAGATGATCCACCTAAATGATCTTTAGAGTGTACAGGGTTAAATGTGGTTTCTTGTACTCAGTAGGGGGCAAGGGCGGGAAATTCTACGAGAACCGGCCACGGTTATTTCCCTCACGTGTGGTGTCACTTGTTCCCCGGTGGACCGAGTGTAGTGGTATGTAGACAAGGCGGAGTCTCACTGTTATCTATTATAAAATGGAGGCCTGCCGCCATAAGGTGATCACAGCTTGCACAAGAAGCCAGACATCCAGAGCCCTGACCACAGGCCCGACTGAAGAAGCAGACATGAAGCCCTTCTGCATTGCTGCACTCACTGTACTGCTCTTCACATTCTGCTCACTCACCCTCTCTCAGAGTAAGTGTGCAGCCTTTCATTTTAAGCATCTCTCAGTGCACCAGTCCTCAAGTTACTGATTAGTAAGAATACTAACATTTAAATATTTTATATTTTTATTGTTAAAATATGAAATGTTCATCCGATATTGTGGTTTTTACGTTTTGTATAAAATGTTCATTATGGTTACTTAAATTTTAGACAGTCACAAACCCAACAAGTGCTGCTTCAGATATATGGAGTCACGAATTCCTGAGCCCTTTGTTAAGCGCTTTGAGGAGACCAGCCCTGAATGCAGGTCCCCAGGTGTCATGTAGGTATTTGTCAGACCATCTGTGATGGTGAAATAACCTCTGTGATTATTCTGTAATGAGCTCTTGTCACTGAACGGTGGTCAAACATACCTTGTTGTCTTTGATGCAGATTCTTCACAACACAGAAGAAGGAGATATGTGCTAATCCAGAGGAGAAGTGGGTTAAAAGACTGATGAGAAAGGTGCAGAATCGCATGAAGAGCAGTATGTCTGTGACTGGTTCTGAAGATGAACACATCCATTAAGTGCTTACTTCCCACTTCTGATTCTCTCTAGCTATCTAAGATTTTAAAGTTAGTTAAAACAAGTTTCATTTGTAATTGTAGTGTAAAAGTTTACATTAACTTTGTGATTGATTTGGGATTGTTTTGTAAATAAATAAACTCATTACTTATGAAAGAATAATAAAAAACATTTCAATCTAAACCTTTTTCATTATCTCCCTAATGATGTGATATTGACTTAACTGTAATAACTACATTTCTGACAAGACAGGCCAATTTCATTTTTCATTCTTTTTTTTCTATTTTTAAATGTCAGTGTCTGTTATGCCTGTATTTCAACATCAAAGTATTACGACACAAAAGAAAATCAGAAAACAAAACACAAGGGAATAAAGTCCTAAAATACAAACTACATTCAGAAAAGCAAAAACAATTTAGAGGATACAAAATACAAATATACAAATCTTAATGTACAAAAACAATGGGTGGAAATCTAAAAGTGTGACTGAGTGAAGGGACAATACAAATGGTTCTCACAACTTCACAAAGTAGCAGCACCAAAATTCCCTGCCACCAGGCATGTGGTGCACCTACAGGCACCTCATGGACTTCCCCTGCTGAGTGTACTGAGAGATTACCCCAGGATTGAGTGGGGTATACTTATCTAACTTTTGGGTCTGATCCATACTGAAATATACTTAAAAGTTATGAAGCACTCATATGACACATAATTCATTAGGCAATATAACAAGTATATGTATAACTTACTTTTGTAAGTCGCTCTGGATAAGAGCGTCTGCTAAATGCCATAAATGTAAATGTAAATGTATAACATGTTTACTGTATGTATAATATAATAAATATATGGCTGGCATATTTCATATATGAACTAGATGGTCTAACTTGAAATTGATACATATAGTATGTTTTTTTTAGTTTAGATATATATTGTATAATTTTCTATATAATTTTTTATTATATATATAATTTTCTTGTTTTCAATGGAAACACTTAAGATTATGAAATAAAGCAACTAGTGGTGTCAATTCCAGGTTCAGAGATTAAAAGTCCTCACCAGGATTTTGCTCAAGCTTGCTAGATTTTCTAATTAGCAATCCAGGTAAAATTAGTGGAATCAACACAATCCAGGAAGCCTGAGCAAAATCCTGGTGAGGACTTTTAATCTCTGTACCTGGAATTGACACCTCTAAAGGCAACTAAACAGGACATGCAGACATTGTCAGAGTAAGAAATATAGATTTTATTTAACTGTAAACTTTTCAAGGTAATCTGATGTGATTTCACCCCATGCTTCCTATAGCATGTCCCACAAAATGGATTGGCTTGATGCAGTCTTCCTCCGTACCATACAGTCAAGCTGCTCCCACAGCAGCTCAATAGGGTTCAGATCTGGAGGCCGTGCACCCACCCCATTACAATCAGAATTCTGGTTGACTCCTTATTTCTTAAATATTGCAGACACAATTTGGAGGTGTGCTTGGGGTCATTATCCTGTTGTAGAATGAAATTGGCCCCAATCAAGCACTGTCCACAGAGTATGGCATGGCCTTGCAAAATCTTGTGGTAGCCTTCTTTCTTTAATATCCCTTCCACTCTGTATAAATCTCCTATTTTCCCACCTCCAAAGCATCCCCAGACCATCACGCTGCCTCCACCATGCTTGACAGATGGCATTAAGCATTGATCATGCATCTTTTAATTGATCCTGTACCTCACAAGTGTTCCTCTGTTAGATCCAAAGATCTGAAACTTGGGCTCATCTGTCCACAACACCTTCTTCCAATCTTCCAGTGTCCAATATCTTTTCTCTTTGGCCCATCGCAGTCTTTCCTTTTTAATGGCCAGTGTGAGGTATGGATTTTTCTTGGCAATTCTGCCTTGAAGTCCAGCATCCTGAAGGCGCCTCTTGACCGTTGATGTTGACACTGGTTAGTGCAGCTGTCAGTCGACAGCCTGTGAGGCGTCTTTCTCTCAAACTGCACACTCTAAGATGTTTATCTTGCACAGTTGTGCACCGAGGCCTCCCACTCCTTTTTCTGTCCTTGATAGAGCCAGTTTGTGTCACTCTTCGAAGGGAGTAGTTAACAGCATGGTAAGATATTTTCAGTTTCTTGGCAAAATTGTGCACTGAGTAGCCTTCCTTCCTTAACACAACAATGGTCTGACAGGTCTCTAAAGAACGTAGTTTCTTTCTGGCCATTTTGAGCCTGTTAGCTAACCAACAACTGCTGATGCTTCAGATTCTAAACTAACCTAGAATGTTGTGCTCCCTTTTATGCTGACTTATTAGTATAATGTTTTTCAGCTGTGCATCACAATTGAGCAAGAGTGTCCTAACAACCAGTTAACTCAATAACATCCTTAACTTGGATTGGCGGCCATACCAGGAGATTTAGTCAGAAGACTGAGAATTGCTGATAATAGGACTATATGCAAAATAAGCCTCAATACAAAAATTTAATACTTAATACATTTAATACATTCTTACTCTTTAAAAATCATCTGATATACTTAAATGAATTGTGAAATAGACAATATTGTTGTGATTTGTGAATTTGTTGTCATTTATGTTGTTCCTGCCTGGTCCTTTGTAACCCCACCCTTCATTATTGCTGTCAGGTGTGCATTGTTTATTTCCTTGTTAATGTCATGTATTTTAGCTCTTTGTTTTTTGTGTTGGTGTGTTTGTTATATAGCTGTTTAGTTCGTATCTGTGTGTATGGTAAAGTGAATTTGGTTTATTCTTGGTTTAGCATGTTAGCAAATATGTCCTGGTAGAAGTCCATATTTATAGTTCTATTTCTAGGCCAAGCGGTCTCTCCAATATTGGGTTGATATTGGCACGTCTGCTGGTGACATTGGCATATCCATCCATGCCATTGGCATATCCACTGGCGAGCCAGACAATCCTCGTCTTTGTAGAAGCATGTAACCAGGTTACAAAATACAGGTTAAGTATGTAAACATCACATGAAACATCCATATAACAGCACATGTGCCAGTGATTAGCATGTGGCTCTGGCAGGCTTATCTATAGCAGCATAAATAAAGGGAGGGGCTACCCTTTAAGACATGGCTAGATGACAGCATTAACATGTCAGATTACCAGAAGACTCAATGACTGATGGCCCCCGAGCTTCACACCTTCATATGTATTTCATTAACTGAAGGCTTGATTAAACAGGTGAGTTTTAAGTCTTGATTTAAAGATTAGAACTGTGTCAGGATCTTGGATTGGAGCTGGAAGACCGTTCCGTAACTGAGGGACTTTAAAGGAGAAGGTTCTGCCTCCAGCTGTAGTCTTGCTCATTCTCGGAACTAAGAGAAATCCTGCATTTTTAGAGTGCAGCAGGTGAGATGGGTTATGGTATACAATGAGTTCAGTCAGATATTGTGGGGCAAGACCGTATAACGGTTTATAGGTCAACAGAAGAATTTTTTAATCAATTTGATATTTAACCAGAAGCCAGTGCAACTGTGATCGACTTTTTTCTAGCCCTAGTTAGGACTTTGGCTGCAACATGTATGAGTAGAAGTGTCTTTAGGGACCTTTTAGAGCATCCAGTTAAGAGATTGTTACAGTAGACAAAAGCATGGACCAGTGTTTCTGCATCTGATAACAAAAGTGAATGTGTCAGCTTGGCAGTATTACATAAATTGACAAAGGTAGCCTTAGTGACATTGCATATGTGTGTGTCAAATGAAAAATCCTTTTGCAATACCTAAGCTTTTTGCGATAGATTTAGGTGTTACTGAAAAACCGTCTAGGGTAAGAGGAATATTACAGCTTTGGGTCCAAGAAGCACCTCAGTCCAAGAAAATAAGATGCCATCCAGTTTCCTGAATGCAGTTCTCAATTTTGGGAGTAGTATTAACATCATCTGGATTAGAAGATACAGTATATACAACTGAGTATCATCTGCATAGCAATGGAAGCTAATACCATGCCTACAAATGATTGTGCCTAGTGGTAGCATCTATAATGAGAATAATATGGGGCCCAGTACAGATCCATGTGGGACACCGTATTTTACTTTTGTGCATTCTGACCATTCATTATTTACAATGACAAATTGGCAACAATCTGTCAGGAAAGATTTGAACCAGGAGAGTGCTTGACCTTTATGCCAATGAATGTCTCCAGCCTAGCCCGTTGAATGTTGTGATCAATGGTGTTGAAAGCAGCACTGAGGTCCAACAGTATAAGAAAATAAATGCATCCTTTATCAGAAGATATGAAGAGATCATTAACTAATTTATTCTGTGCTGTTTCAGTGCTGAGGTGAGCTGTAAATATATGATGAAATAACTTAGGGACAAAAAGTAGAGAGTTGTGAAGAAACTACTTTCTCTAGACTTTGGAGACTTTTAGAGATTGGCCTAAAGTTGAATTGTATAGGGCTGGAGGTGCTGCAGTGGGTGGTCTTCTTCCTGCCCTTGCCGCATACCCTCTGCTACTTGGTGCTACTTGGTGCGCTGCTCGCTGATGCCCCCGCAGTCCCTTCGGTGGGCACGCAGGCAGGCTCTCTGGGCGACAGTACTCTTCCTCGCTGGAGTACTCGGTAGGGATCGAACACACAAACCGAGAGGGGCTGACGTCTTCGCCCTCTTTGCCGTAGTACTCGGTAGGGACTGAGCATACGGACGGAGAGGGGCTGACGTCCTCGCCTTCCTCGCCGTAGCACTCGGTGGGCGCCGAATACAAGGAAGGAGGAGGGCTTACCTCTTCCTCACCCTCGCTGTAGTACTCGGTGGGTGCCGAGTACACTGATGGAGGGTAGCTTTCCTCCTCTCCTCAAACTCACTCTCGGGGGGGTTTAGGAATCATCTCCGCTGTGAAAACCTCGAATGATCCCGCTTTTAGGGGAGAGGAGTCTCTGGTCGGGGAGCAATATGTCTCTCTCCACACCCTCTGTGCAGCTTGCCTGAAATGGTCCGCACTTGACTCCGTCTTGGCCTCCTGAACCTGACACAGCAGGCTCACGCATATGAGATCCAGCATCATCTCAGTGACAGTCGTGGGGGCTTCGCAGCGACGTACAGGGGAAGAGGCGTGATGGTGCCTACTTGCCCTCTTCCCCATTCGTTTCACATGATCTTTTTTTGGTTGGCACGTCTTTTTGTGACATTAAGTGTGCGTCAACAAATGAGGAAGGAAAATGCAAACTTTAAATGTTTTAATTTAGTGAAGCGCAGACAGCGCACATGGAACATTAACACAGAGATGTGTTTGACTGACAAAGATGAGCACGGGACATTGCGTGAATGCACATTAAATAGACAAACTACACAATCCTCCAGTGATCACCAGACGAGCCACAGGTGAGACCGATGAACATGCTCACTTACAACCCACACCCACGTAGATACATATACGGACATAACCAGATGCAGACGACATAAACACATGCACAAAAGGAGGGGTCCCGGAGCTGTTTTGTGACATGAACAGTTCATGAGGATTAAGACCAGGTTTTTTAATTAGTGGCTTAATGACTCCAAGTCATAGGCTCCGAGAATAGTAAATTATAGTGAGCAAAGGTTCTATATTACTATGCAGGTTATGGTCTGTCAGCATATGTTCTGTTTATCATTGTTGCATGTTGGTTACTCTCAGTGTTACTTTAAAAATGTAATTCGTTACAGTTACAAGTTACCTTGTTTAAAATGTAATTGTAGTGTAACTTTTCGATTACTTAAAAAAAGTTATGTAACTAAATTACTGTTGGATTACTTTTTGATTACTTTAAGGTTTAAATGAGCATTGACCCATGTTCAAAATTTAACTTTTGAGAACTGACAGTGGGAACCTTAAAAGAGTACTAAGCTGAGAGGGAATTGCTGACAGGCAATCACAGGAGGTCCACAAGAAGAGATGCCTGCACGTACAATGATCGCTCCTTTCAGTGTTTGTGTCTGCACTGTCTGCAGTGTCTGCAAAGAGGGTTGCATAGGCTGTACAAAATTTTAGCACCCCTACTAACTCCTCTTATTTGTGAGTAGTACTTAGGAGTCAAAGGCGAAGAAGTTCAGAGTTAACAAAAGCAGTTCAGAGTGAAGCAGTTTAGTGAAAAAAAAAATCTCAGGAAATGTTTTAAAGCTCTCAAGCCATTTTCATTAGGGATGATGTGTGTATGCTATTTGTCCACTGGAAAAAATCAATGAGTTGGCCAGTAGTGTTTGCTATTTCAGGTATTCAAGAATTTGGAGTGTAAAAAGTATTTGTAGACATGTAGTAAGCACTGAACAATTGGTTGAAAAATGTCATTCAGAAACTGAATCTACAAGCAGATTTCATGTGGAAACTAATGATTAATAGTGGATTGACTGGAGGACTGGAACTGGAACTGTGATGTCAGAGGTATTCTGTCTAGCATCAGGAAGTCACTTCATTTGCTTATTTGTTCTAAAGGTTTTTCTTCAAACAGCTCCACTCTTATCAGCTAAGTAATACATTGCAGAGTTTCTTTATTGTTTAGAATTCTAGGGTGTGGAGATCTGGAGTTAGAAAAACAAGAAATCAAAATAATTAAGATTTCAATTCAACATTCAAGTACATAATGTCCATCGATCCATCCATCCGTCTATTTGCATCTGCTTATTGTGGGGTAGAGGGGGCAGTAGCCTAAACAAATAAGTCCAGGTTTTCCTCTCCTCAGTCACCTCATCCAGCTCTTCTGTGGGGATTCTGAGATTTTCCCTAGACAGCAAAGAGATATAATCTCTCCACTCTGTCATGGGTCGTCCTCCCAGTTGGACATGCCCGGAATGCCTCCCAAGGTGACATCTGGATCAGATGCCCAAACTTCATCAACTAGCTTCTCTCTACATAGAGGAGCAGCAACTCTACTATGAGTCTCTCCAGGATGACAGAACTAGACACCCTGGGAGATCCTGGACACCCTGCAGAGGAAACTTGTATTATTATTATCAGCCGCTTGTATTCGTGATCTTATTCTTTGAGTCATGACCATAAGTGAGAGTAGATTGTAGATTGAATGTAGATTTACCAGTAAATTGAGAACTTTGCCTTTCGGCTCAGCTCTCTCTTCACCACAACAGTCGGGTACAGCGTAGGGTTGAGCGATATGGGCCAAAAATAATATCTCAATATTTTTTCTGCTGAATGGCAATATACAATATACATCTTTATGTTTTTTCTTCCCATAAGGTAATAACAAAAAGATACTTCAGAGTGAAGGCTACATGTCCCAAATGCCACACAGGCACTTTTAGTAACATTCAGCTGTACATTCATTTAACTGTACATGAGAAATTGCTCAAAAATTAACTATCGGCATATATTAATGTTCCTCAAAAAATAATGTTCTTTTCCTGCATAACAAAAGACTCACAGCTATTAAAATGTAAACAAAAATAGATACAGAGCAAAAATAGCAAAAGGCAAAAAACTAGGCCATAACCTAATGCGCTATCTACATAGACAGCATTTTACATCATAGAGTGAGTGCTCCTGATATTTAGGCGGTGCAAGCTCTTAGGTACTTTAAATATGCTGCCTACCTAAATCTGGCTGAATTTGAAATCAAATGGGATCTTCAGCTGCTAAGGCTATCCCATGATTCAATGCAGCACAAATTGTGAGCTCACTTTCAAATGTGCTCTGCTGTGTCACGTTGAGGACCCCGGCCCCTCCCTTTTGGGCGTGTGTTTACGTTGTCCACGTGTAATCGTCTGCATCTGTGGATCTGTGTGGTTGTGGTTGTGTCTTGTGATAATCCGTCTCACCTGTGGCTCGTCTCGTAATCATGTGGGGCTAATTTGGTTTGTCTATTTAATGTGCGCCTGCACAGTGTCCTGTGCTTGTCGTTGTCTAAAGTTACACGTCACATGCTGTTTCTAGAAACATGATTCAAGAAACATTTAAAAAACTTTCTTAATATAAAACCACATAGCCTTTATTGTACCATTTAGGTTAAATTTGAAATTAAATGTCATAATTTTATACACAGAGCAGTTAGCATTTGTGCTACCAGTGCTGGAAACCTCTGAGGTAAATAAACACTGTGTGACACCACGACAAAAGCAGCAGCAGGCAGAGGCTGTGCGCGAAAGGGTTTATTTTCCATAACAGAAATGAACGAAAGCACTTAGGCAGAACGAACCCAACAGAATACTCAATATGCACGAAGTAATGCTGAAAGTCCTCAGACTAGCAGTCCAAGTGAGAAGCAGATCTCTCCCATGTAGCGAGGCGAGGTTGCAGGCTGAATGCACAGCGCGACCTGTGGGAATTTAAGCGGGTCTAACCCGATTAGTGGCAGGTGTCAATATTCAGGTGATTGAGATGGTGGGAGTGTCCGGGGATGTGAGGGTGTGCGCTGTGAAGATATAGGCGTGCTGGTTTGTGAACAAGTGCATGTGCACGCCCTCTGATGGCGTCTGCGCCAACCCACCGTGACAGAACCCCCATCCCCCCCAAGGATTCCTCCAACCAAGCTTTTCTCCGACTTTCCGGGTGACGCAGAGCAGGGATGTGAGGGTGTTCATGATGGAAGGAGGCGAGCATGGAGGGATCCAGCACCCGGGAAGCAGGGACCCACGACCTCTCCTCAGGACCGTAACCCTCCCAGTCAACTAGATATTGCAGCACACTGCCTCTGCGCCTGGAGCTCACCAGCCTCCTTACGTGATAAGTCAGACCATCCAGCAGCTGCAGCAGCGAAGGCGGTCTCGGCATCGCCTCAGTGCTTAATGGCCCCTCTCGGGCCGGCTTTAACGCAGAAACATGGAATGCCCTTGACATTCTGCAGTCTCTGCAGATCTGGTATCTGGTAAGTGACAGCGTTTATGCGTTTAGCGATTACCAGTTTTGTGGATAATGCCGTTAAAAATAAGGGCATTAGGTGTCATTTTGTCAGTAATGGGATAATATAATTAATTACTTTTCCTGTCGTTACAACGCCATTGACGTTACTGGTCATTAAAAGCGGTTCGTTACTATATATTGATATACTAACAGTAATGCGAGCGGACCCCTGCCCAGGCTAGTGAGGAGTAACAGATCTCGATAGGTCACAGTTCTCGGTGTAACACCTTAGGCAGCGTTATGATAGCCAATCAGAGCCAGTGTTTTACATGCGTGCCGAAGCACACCAGGACACACGACACAAACGGAGTAGAGGCAGAAATGGCGAGTCAGGAGCAAGCAGAAGAAAAATTTGCATTTTCAAGTTGGCGATATAAACATTATTTAAGAAAATACTTGAAGTTCCTGAATGTCTACCAGACTGGGTATTTGATTTATTTAATTAAGAATAGAGGTTTTATTCTTAAGTTTACTTCTGTTGTGAACAAACCAGTTGTCTCAGGTTGAGAGAATTTAATTTAATTTGATAGATGTAAATGCACTTTATATAGTGTAACTGTTTACTTTTACTTTTGCTTTTATTTATTAATTTTTTTTTTTTAAAGATTTGGGATTTTAAAGGGATTTGTCCTGCCCTGGTCTGTGGGTGTGCATTAAATATCAAAAGTTAAACACCTTTCTGATCTACTCATTTCAACTGACTGTGAAAAGTGCTTTTTTCAAAAAATCCTTATTCATTGGCGTATAACTTTTTTTACTGTAATGCAAATAGTTACTTTCCCTGGTAACAAGTTACTTTTATTATAGAGTAATTCAGTTACTTACTCAGTTACTTTTTTGAACAAGTAGTGAGGAACTATAACTAATTACTTTTTTTAAAGTAACGTTCCCAACATTGGCGATTACGTAAGGACCCGCACAGTAATTGGTCAGCTTACCTCTCGGTCCAAGGCGGTCACCCATACCTTATCGCCTATCCTGTAGGCTGGCGCCTCGGTGAGTATCCCCCCCACACATGCTCGCTCCGCTTACACCATTCCTCTACCACGGGTTGGTCAGAGGAGGCGCCGTTCCAAGGGTAAAACGGGGGTTGTCTCCCCAACACACACTCAAACAGTGTTTTGCCTGTGCTCGATTGGACTAAGGAGTTCTGCACGCAGCCTGAACTGACAAAACACTTCCTAGAACAGCGCCTCCGCTGTCTCCCACACTGTATAAACCCTGGCATCGGTATGAAGCGCACCATCTTAGAGAACCTGTCTATCACTGAAAGGGTGGTGGTATTTCCTTCTGAGACAGGCAGGTCCGTAACAAAATCAACTGCGATGTGCGTCCAGGGCAGGTTTGGAATGAGTAGAGGTAAAAACTTACCCGCCGGTGAAGTGCGAGGCGCATAACCTCTCTGTGCATACCTGGCCACTAGTATCGGGCTCCCAGCACCTGTGACGTTTGCGTCAATCCGGGATTACCTGTGCCGAGAGACGTATGCGCCCAACTGATCAAGGGAGTACGCTGAGCCGGAAGAACGTACCTGCGGTGAGGAGGACACAGAGGGTGAGGGTTAGCAGCTGCAATTGACCTGTCAATCTCCCATTCCACAGCACCAAGGAAGCACTTTGCTGGGAGGCCGGGTTTCTCGTCTGTAGATTCTTTGCTTTCAGGAAAGGAGCGAGACAGAGCATCTGCGCGCCTGTTCTTCTCCCCAGGACGGTAAGTATCCTGAAAACGAAAACTGGAGAAAAATAAGGACCACCACGCCTGACGCGCATTCATACGTTTGGTTGACTTGAGGTACTCCAGATTTTTGTGGTCTGTGATGACCACAAAGGGATGTTTGGCTCCCTCCAGCCAATGTCGCCACTCTTCAAAAGCCAGTTTCATGGCCAACAGTTCACAATCACCCACTCTGTAATTCTGTTTGGCAGAGCTGAGTTTACTGGAATAGAAGGCTATTGGGATAGCACCGCTCCTACCCCCATGTCCGAAGCGTCCACCTCCACTATGAATGGTCGTTTTGAATCGGGCTGGTGCAACACGGAAGCAGAAGCGAAAGCCTGCTTGAGTTGAATGCGGTCTCTGCTTTGGCATTTCATATTAGCCTCTTCACCCCTCCACGCAGTAGGTCAGTAAGAGGCTTAGCGATCTGGCTATACGAGCAAATGAAACGCCTATAGAAATTCACAAATCCAGGAACCGCTGGAGCTTGCACCGTGTGGGAGGCCGATTCCATCCCATTACTGCCTCCACCTTGCCAGGTTGCATCTGCACCTGACCTTATGATGTAACCAAGGAAGTTCAACTCAGAGAAATGGACCTCACACTTCTCCAGCTTGCAATAGAGCCTATTATGCAGGAGAGTGCTCAGGACTGCATGCACATCATTAACATGTAGGTCCAGAGAAGGCGAATAGATGAGGATGTCGTCGATGTAAGCTACGACGCATCTATTCAGGTACTCCCGTAAAACCTTGTTAATGAACGCCTGGAAAAACGATGGTGCCGAAGCCAAGACATATGGAAAGACCCGGTACTGGTAGTGACCAATTGACGTGCTAAACGCCGTTTTCCACTCATCCCCCTCCCGGATGCGAATGAGATTATAGGCGCTGCGCAGATCGAGTTTGGTGAATATACTCATCTCCCACAACTGCTCCAGTGCTGAAGGCACTAGAGGCAGCGGGTATGAGTAATTCACCAAGAGGGAATTGAGCCCTCGGTAATCTACACAAGGCCTCAGACCACCATCCTTCTTTTTCACAAAAAAGATGCTGGCTGAGGCGGCAAGGTGGATGGAGTGATATAACCTTGCGCTAAAGCCTCCCTGATGTACTGGTTCATCACTTTCTCCTCCTCCTGTGAAAGGGGATAGATTCTGCCTTTGGGGGGAGTAGTGCCCTCTTTAAGGGTGATGGTGCAATCCCATGGGCGGTGTGGCGGAAGTTGCGCAGCCCTGGTGGCGCTAAAAATCTCTGCGAGATCTTTGTACTGGCTGTGAATCGCTTGGGGGTTGGCAACGTTAGGGCTCTCGATGCTAGTAGTTAGCATCCTGACAGGGGCTCTGTGATAAGCGCGTCTATAGGGAGTCGACCAGCAAAGGATAAGGCCAGTGGACCATTTTATGTGCGGATTGTGCAGACAGAGCCAGGGAAGTCCTAGTGTAACCAGAGGTGTCAATTCCAGGTTCAGAAGGTAAAAGTCCTCACCAGGATTTTGCTTTTACTTTCTGAACCTGGAATTGACACCTCTGAGTGTAACCGGGTGACGTAAGTGTGACAATACATAAAAGGAGATATGTTCAGTATGACCCTGGATGGTGAGATGGAGGTAAGCGGTGCGGTATTGTATTATACCCCTGCCCACAGGCCGGCCGTCCAGCGCCTGCACATGCCTCGTTCTCTCCAGCTTCACAAAGGGCACTCTCAGGCGCTCCGCCAGGCTCTGCTCCATCAAATTCCCTGCATAGGCTCTGATGTCTGGCTCTCCTTGGGGTTCGTCTGAGCTGGAGTGGAGTGGATCTCCTCCGTAGGCTTCAGGCGGAACAATGAGAACCTTCTCCTCCTTTGCGGAGGAGGAAGCGCTGTTCATCTGGGTCGAGAGTCTGCAAACAGCTGGACTTCAATTGCATTAAATTCTTCATCTCATTTATTTCTTGCTGTTGTTGTCCAAGAGTCCTACCTTATGTCGCCAGGATCTCAAGAGGTGACAGCGCTTCAGCTCCCGCTGCCACAGGCTGCGCATTCTGTGATGCCGGGACAGAATGCAGCAGCATGACTTGCTTAAACCCACGAGAGACCAACCTTAAGATTATTCTCTGTCCTAGCTCGAAGATGGAATGATTTTCTGCTAGCTTTATGGACTGCAGTCTCTTTTGGTCTTCAAACAGACTGAAGACCAAGGCGGCAATGTGTGTCAATCGTTGATGGGGGGGGGGGGGGGGGGGGGGGGGGGGGGGGGGGGGGCATGTGTGAAACCCTAGACGTCAGATTGGCTACCATGTATGTCAATCAAAGTTCAACCGTCAGTGCAGATGGATGATTGCCTGTCATTCATCCACTTATTTTTAATGTCATGTGATCTACCCACAATTCCTTCACGATCGACCCACACTTCCTTTGCGATCGACGTTTAGTGCGGCACCCCTGGGCTACAACATGGTGATGGTAGTGTGATGGTGATAATCAGGTCATGGTAGTGTGATGGTGGTAGTGCAATGGCACTGAAAATGTTTTTATGGAACATATTAGGATACCTGAATTGAACCTGAATAACAATGTCAGGGAAATTTGCTAATGTCATTTAAAATCACATAAGAACATGGTTTAGTACATGTCCTTCTGATTAGCAGAAAAACTGAGAATAAGGTTGATCAGTGATTTGGTTCAGTGATTGATTTGTAATCATGTTCTTGTTCGTGTGTAAACGGCGTCAGAGGAATGTGCAGAGACAGAAAGCTTGTGTACAACTGATACGTCAGTTTCTTTTGCTAAAAACAGGAAAGATCCATATTAGGATGAATGCATATGTGAGACGAAAACTGTCTACTGTGCATTCTCCACCCTCAGTTTCTCAGTGTGCCCAAATGTACTATAAACATGTGATAACAATGGAATAAAGGAGATTGGACTGCCCTCTCTCCTCAGAGTTCTTATTCTAGACAAGACTCTCATGCATGTTTACTTTTGTAATAAAACTCTTTTAGCCACGCCTGAGTTCTCATCTATTTTCAGGAAATTTCCACGACAACGTGAACAACACAGCATTTTTGAAAATTGCTGCTGACCATGTTGATCTCTTCAGGCTTATATCCAGTCTGGATGTTTGCCCTGTCAATCATAGATACTTTATGCTCTGAGCCTGACCTATGGGAAATGTATCTTACTTAGATTGGAAGAATTTCTTAGACCAATCTTGTAGCTCAATCTTTCACACACAAGCAGGCTAATGATTCTTCACCAGGGGATAATATTAAGTAGCCTTTGTAGGCATAATCGAATGGAAGGAAATGTGTTTCTTTAGGTCAATGACACGCTGCATTTTTAAAGGTGAGCATAGAGCCTTTGACAAATAGCCACAACATCTTCCACCATTTTGCTGTGAATGTACCGAAATGTTCTTGCCAAACTTGTGTTTATTTCAGTTTAGATTCATATAATTAAAATATCACAGATTGTATCTCGCTCTAGTACTGGTTCATTCAATATGGAGTTAAATGTGGCTAAAGATGAGCACACTGTTTTCACTCCCTGGTTTTATTCAGCCAAGTGTGATCTCACCTTCAGCTTCTGAAGAAAACCACATCTACAGAAAAACCACATCTTACAGCTTATCAGACATCTCCTCAGCCTACTTCAAATTAACATGATATACCTCGTACATACCAGCATACATTTTGAAACACAATAAAAAGCCCTTTCACAGTTTTGTAGGTCAGTAAATTCACAATTTGATGGGTCAATAAACTCCCATTTGTCAACAAAAATGCATGGATGTAATTTCATGTCATTAAACTGAACAATGAAAGTTCAAAGCTTGCACATGATTTGTGGTTAATATCACACAATATCACAAAACCCAATCATAGGGTTATGGTTAGGGTTAGTATCAGAGCCGAAGTGGCTAATCAGGAGATTCGGAAGGATTCCTGATGGGCCGGCTCATGTGAGTCTCTAGTTTGGGCCCGATTGGGAGGGAAAAATAATTTTGGGCCGGATTTGGTCATGAAACTCACGGGCAAACTCCCGCCCACTCCGGCCCTGGTTAGTATGTTAGGTATATTATGTAATTTTTGCTTTTTCTGTGGGTAGACATTATTTGTGAGGTGTCAGCATGGCAGAGGAGCACATGGCAGCAGTTTGGATGACATTTTACTTGGTTTATGTGTTTTTAATGTCACTGCTGGGTTCAGAGTTGCCTGCAATCCCAATGTATCCAGACAGTCTGTTCTCTATCATTCATTAAAATACAACGCAAGAGCGGTATACCTTTCTTAGTCAGGAAAATTATTGAAGTGTAAAGATTACAGGTCAGAGCAGTCGTACTGAGTAGCTGAACACAGCTGTGGGAATCACTGGATAAATAAACATGAGGAACTTCAGCACCTACTGAGTTATGAGATATTCTGATGACCTGATGTGGAGGGCAAATGGGCTTGGGGAATCAGTGAGAGAGGATTAAATCCAATTATATATACAGTATATACATATATACTATATACTGTGTGTGTGTGTGTGTGTGTGTGTGTGTGTGTGTGTGTGTGTGTGTGTGTGTGTGTGTGTGTGTGTGTATGTGTAGGGTTAGGGTTAGTGTTTTATACAATTTTCAACAGTCAGACTGATACAGATGTTTTTTGTTTAAATAGAAAGAAATAAAATTATGCTAAAGCAAGCATTTGCGTGTGAGCTAGTGCTTAACAGTGTCAGTACCCTACCAATTGCAGTGAGTATACCACAGTAGAATACTCTACGCTGTGACTCAGAAAGTACTTTTTCACTTTATTTGAAAAATATTGAAAAATAATCTGTATTGGAAATCTGTATTTTAAGGAAATTTGTCAACTTTTGCTGCAATCACTTAAAATGTCTCATATAAACACGTAACAATGATCTGTTAAAATGATTTATGAAATTGGGTCAGCTCTCACTGTGTGCATGAGTTCACCACAGTTTCAGGGCCACCTCTTCTCAAAATGCACCCACAGTTCCAGCACCTATACAGACTTCCTGCCCCAGTCCCCCAGACTCTTTCAGACCCACAAACCCACAACGAACACAGTGAAGTTTTTGCAAAGTTGCAGTCAGCATCTTCTACTACTACAGCTATCAGAAAATCAAATGCAGAAATAAACATGAACAAAAATAAGCAAAAGGACCACATTTGTCTTAAATCGTTTATAAAACTTTCAGACAAAATTAATTGTTTTGTCATAAATTATTTGGATAAAATCTTGGTACTGAGAAATGCCCTATATAATTGTAACTGATAACTAATATATACTGATAATACTACTAATATTATTAACAAGTCAATTTTTCCTTAAATACAGAAAGGCTAAGAAATACAGTGCAAATACTTGTATTTTAAAAAGCATATTAAAATGTTCAAATTACATATTTTGATTATATACACATAAAATCTTTTAAAAACACAACTATTCAGTGTGAAAAGTTCCACATGGTCACAGAAAAGGTGATTTCCATGAGTCAAATGGGGAGGGGGTTAGGCACACATCACGGTTATTTCCCCCATGTGTGATGTCACTTGTTCCTCGGTGGACAGAGGGTAGTGGTGTGTAGACAAGGCGGAGTCTCGCTGTTATCTATTATAAAATGGAGGCCTGCAGCCATAAGGTGATCACAGCTTGCACAAGAAGCCAGACATCCAGAGCCCTGACCACAGGCCCGACTGAAGAAGCAGACATGAAGCCCTTCTGCATTGCTGCACTCACTGTACTGCTCTTCACATTCTGCTCACTCACCCTCTCTCAGAGTAAGTGTGCAGCCTTTCATCTGCCACAGACACTTTCAACACCTTCCGTTTAGTTCGTCGATTAATGAGAATGCAGAAATTCAATTAAATAATTTGATGATATCATTTATGTTATGAAAATTGTTGTGCTGTGCAAAACTTGTGGAATACTGCGATATGTTTTAATTAAGTTCATTGTTTTACATTTCAGTGAGTCACGAACCAGACAAGTGCTGCTTCACTTACTTCAAACCCAGAATTCCTGAGCGTGCAGTAAAGCGCTTTGAGACGACTAACCCTGCATGCAAGAACCCGGGCGTCATGTAAGCATGTCAGACCATCTACTGTGGCTTCGAAACATTGTTCGTGTCATTTAGTTGTGTTTTAATCAGTGTTCTTTTCGTCCCACAGATTCCACACAAACAAGCAGCTGGAGATCTGTGCTGATCCCACTCAGCAGTGGGTTCAGAAGCTCATGGATGTCATAAAGAAGCGTATGGTGGCTGTTCCTGTCTCTACTGCGTCTTCTGGATTTACTGCTGCTTAAGCTCCCTGCTGCCGAGAAGAAACCCTGAAACCCGTATAAGCTACCAGATGCAGGCTGGGTCTCCTTTTTTTGCATTGTAACTGGGTCTCCTTTTTTATATAATTTTGGTGGTTAAATTATATTTATTTAATAATTTTTTAAATTTTTATAATTTTTTTTTTATTTTGTTATATATTTTTTAAAATAAAAATTTGGCATTACAATTTTATAGTATGTCATCAATTTTAAATAGTATATATTTTCTTATTATAGTAATAATAGTACTGAAGGTTTACATTGTATAGTATACTTTATATGCACTTTTTAGGACATGTTCATGTTTTTGAAACAAAAAATTAATACATATAGGCCTACTTCACACATCAAAACCAAGAGAACGCAAACCTTTATAAATAGTCTGGCACTATGTTAATAACACAAATGTAGTAAATGGTCAGGTACAGTATTTATAACACACACATGGAGTAAATAGTCTGGTACAGTTTTTATAACTGTAACATTATGGAGGAGGCAGGATGCCTAAACTACAGTAGTTCTCAGCAATGTCTTTTATTAATACAAACAATATTGAGATAGCGCTATCGTAACACGAAACACTCGAAAGTCGGTACATGAATAAGCATGGACGATGAACAACTGACAAAGACTAACATCAAGACACATGTTTATATGCACAAAACACAATGAGGGACAAGTGTAACTCATAATTCTAACAAGACGAGGAGCAGGTGACGCAATTGAAGGGGCATTGGTACACACACACACACACACACACATACACACAGAAGTATATATAAGAATATAACAGGATTAAACCACACGTAGAGCAAAAGGGAGCGATCCGGGGTCATAACATGACTGACCCTCCCACCAGGGGCAGCTCCTCCCAGAACGACCCAACAACAGCAATCAGGCGGGGTTAAGAGGCAGGGCCAGAGCACAGAGTGGGTGGCACCGTGGACCTCTAGGAATCGTCCTCTCCTGGTGGGGGGGACTGCCAATGCCACAGTCTAGATTACCATCCCTGGGTACACAAAGGGAAACAGATTAGGCACGAACACTGGAACAGTAACAACCACAGGGATGAACACTGGCATGGTAACACAAAGGGACACATTCACAAAAGCAAACAACAGATTAGGCATGAACACAGGTACATTTACACATATGGGTATGGTGATGGTGCCCAGGACGCCAGGCGGGAACAGCCACACCCATTGGAGATCCAAACCCCGCAGGTGGGGTCACCTGCTGGGGTCTTTGGGGACCGGGCCTGGGAGTGACCGGAGGACAACTGTCCTCCTTAGGTGCTGATGGAGTGGTGTTTTTACTCCTAGACTGGATGCTGCTTGACGGTGGGACCCAGATTTGGGTGCATCCGATGAGTGCACAGGAGATGTGAAGGGACACCTTCCTGTATCTGTGTGGGGTATGCACTGAGGAGCTTCAGGAAGATATAACCCCTCCTCCTTGGTTCTCATATCCTCAAGGCTTCAAGCGAGCCGGGTTCCGTGACCTACATTTCACTCCCGGGTCCCAGGAGTGAGAGAGAATCTTGCTGGTGACATTTCCACATCCTCTCTCTCCTGGCCCTCCAGTGGGGAAGGTCTATCCCCCCTGTCTTTGTAGTCCTCATTTCCCCCTGAGAATTCTGAAGGAGGCAAACTAACCTCCTTACTTTTATAATACCCTCTTTCCTCCAAATACTACGATGGAGAAGGGCTAGCCTCTCCCTCCAAGTAGTCTGTGGTCTCTGGGTAGTATTCTGCATGAGGCAACGTCTTTTATTAATACAAACGATAGTGAGATAGCGCTATTGTAACATGAAACACTCAAATGTTGGTACATGAACAAGCATGGACGATTAACAACAGACAAAGACTAACATCAAGACACACACGGAAATACATATAAGGACATTACCGCACTAAACCGCATGTAGACACACTCAAAATGGAAGGATCCGAGGTCGTAACTTGACAATAACTCACAAGCAGTAAACAGTATGGTGCCTTGTATATAACACACGGTGAACAGTAAAATAATTATTCAACAAGACTTTTATTATATCTTGCAGGAAGCACTCATTAGACTACTCAGTAATATCACTGTGAAAGAATAGGATTTTGCTTAGATTGTTGTCATTTTGGAGTCTTAGCCTCTGACAACTCAGTTCTTTCCCTCATCTCTTCTATTAATCTCCTAATCTCTTCTGTTAATATCCTAATGTTGTAGCATTGTGGAGAAGGCAGGATTCTGAGACACCAGTAATCTCAGTAAATGTGTTTATTGATATAAACAATAGCAAGACAGTGCTCTCATAACATGTAACATGTAAACGAAGGTTCACGAACAAGTATGGAGATCAACAACTGACAGAGAACAATGAGAAGTCACATATTTAAATACACAGACCACAACAAGCAACAAGTGGAACATGTAACAACGAGACAAGGGACAGGTGCTTTGCATAGCACAGCCGCACACACACAAACATGCAACACGCAAAAACCACATGCAAACATGCCCAACGGTCCAGGTTTGTACTGTGTACTGTCTCCTGTAATCTTCTCATCTCTACTACTAATCTCCTTTTCTCATCTGTTAATCTCTTAATCTCTTCTGTTAATCTCCACATCTCTTCTACATTGACATTTTAGTTGATAGGCCCACTCACCCAGTTTTAAGATCCACTTCTGTCACCAGGTGGAAGCAGGGAGCCACTAATTACAGTATTAATCAATTATTTGCAGCAAACATCAAGGCAAAAAAACATCACCATGACTTCTTGAAGCTTCACTATGAAACATTTGTTTGTAAAAATTTCTCTGTACAAAAAATTGGAAGACACTGCATTACTTAGCAAAGAGAAAAAATCTGTTAAAATATAATATTGTGAGTTGGCATTAAATGTTCAAATTCTGAACTGTTAGGTCAGATGATTTTAAACCATATCAGTTTTTGTGTTGACATCATGTGCACAGGCTCAAAAGAAGGTGCAGCATAAGAGGTTTAGATACCTGAATAAATTGTTGGTGTAGCTCACACTGTTGATCTGTACAGCACTGCCATAGCTGAGGATGAGATCAAACAGCACCCACACAGCCCTGTACAGCCCAGTTGTCCTCTGTGGTATTTCACATAATTACATATTTGCACTAGAAATGTAGAAATGTTCCCCAAAGTTATGTACTGCAGCTAAGGGAGAGATGATTTCTTGTGACTTGCCTATCTTATTGTCAGTGTAAAGAATTATATACAATCCCTCCGCTCCTCTAACACAACTGCACCACCTAGTGGCACAAGGTTGCAACAATCTAGATCTAGATATCCAGAGAACTAATCACCAACACCTGCCACACCCCAGCCAGGCCTATACACACCCATTGCCTTCCCTTCTTTGTTGTGAAGGTTTCTGACCATGTCATCTACTGAGTGTTTACTCTACTTGGCTATCTTTCTGTGTATTAACCTCTGCTTCTCCCCTAGACCTCACACCCTGCCTGCCCCTACAACACAACGGAGACTGCTTTCCTGGCTTGGACTCGGACTTCTTGATCTACGCCTGTGACTCACCCTCAATACTCTTGTGTGTTGTTTTACTCCAAGCATTACAGTCAGTATTAAACGAATATTAAATGAACAGTCATTAGCAGTGACTGCTGCTTCCCAGCTAGGGACTGGGGTTTGACTCCTGGCACTGGAGTTTGTGGTATTTATGGTGGTGTTTGTTGTGGTGGGTTTTGTGCATTCTCCCTGTGCAAGTGTGGATTTTCTTTGGGTGGATTAGACAATAAAGGAATTAACAATAAACGATTTACAGCTTCAAAGTATCTTGACACCCACCCCTACATGTTTCAATGCCAAAATTGTTTATATATTTATAATCTTATATAAACTATATATATATATATATATATATATATATATATATATATATATATATATATATATATATATATATATATATATATATATTTTTTTTTATAGTTTATATAAACTATAATCTCATTTTATTTCATGTATTTCAGTTCTTGTTCTTGATCCTTTTATATTGTCTTTTTTCTCTCGTTACTTTTATATACAGCACTTTGGTCAACGAAAGTTGTTTTAAAAGTGCTCTATAAATAAAGATTACTTACTTACTTACTTACTTACTATATGACAAGAACCAATCTGAACTTCTCTTTGGCATCAGTGTATACAACCCAAAATCCTAAACATTATGGACATTTGTTGCATTTAAATGTTTGTATATGATAATTGTTATGGTGAGCTGGTCCCAGCATTCAGGGGAGACGCCCACTCCCTCACATACACACCACCCCCCAGTCAACCCACTCCCTCACATACACACCGCTCCAGTCAAACCACTCCCTCACATGCACTCACCCAGTCAACCCACTCCCTCACACACACAGCCTCAGCCACTCCCATTTCCTCACACACATGCCCTCATTACCGGCACCACTTTACTTTTGTTTGAGCTTTGCGCTCAATTGCTAATGCACATTACAAAACTTTAATCAGTTATTCAGTGTGCGAGTCTGTTGTATCTGAATGAATGAATGAGCCAACGTGTTGCCTGTGTATCTGTCTTCATTATGGACAATAACGATGTTCCACTGACACCTTTGCCCTCTGCTTTTTCCTTAGGATACCTCCAGCATTAGAATAATATGTTACATTTTAATGAAAAGTGGAATTAGTTATTTGTAAGTTTAACCTTGAAAATAATACAAAAGTACATTTCAAAATAAGTTGGGACAGTAAAGCATTTAGCAATTTGTAATGTTGCTGATCCTTTTCACAATAGCTAAAATATGTTTAGGAACTGAAGACGTGCTTCGGGTGTATGGTGGTAGGTATTCTCCTACCCTAACTTTAACCCTAACCCTAACTTTAACTCTAACTTTAGCCTTAACACTGCCTCATGTCTCACCTTAATGTGTCAATAAAAAGATTCTCCATACAGACCCAGTATTTCATGATTTGGGGTCACAGAAGATACAGGTTATGCTTTAGGTTATTTTGCAATGCCTCACGAGAAACTGTGTAGTAGGTTCTTGTACCAGGCGCTTTAGAGATTGTGATGGCTTTGTCAGCCTGTTTATTACCTACTCCTGCAAAATCTGCCAACAGTTTGCCATGTAAATTTCCACTTAGTGTTGCTTTGAAGATTCTCCACATTTCATCTTGTACAATAATACATTTTTCCTGAGGATTAGGATGAATTCCTTGATGCAATGTTATAGGAGCTTTTCATGAAAACACATGAAGCAAAGCTTACCAGGCAAGAAAAACACAACATTCCCTTGCTACCAGAACAGAGCAATACATAAGAACGTGAATTATTACATTTAATAATGGGCCAGTCTTTACACAGACATAACAAAATGAATAAAGCAGGATCAGTGTTTTGCACCGTTCTTGTCAAATGCATGTTTTATGTTAGTAGCATTTTAATTATTTTATTTGCACATTTCTGTAGTAATGACCAGTGTTGGGAACGTTACTTTAAAAAAGTAATTAGTTATAGTTACTCACTACTTGTTAAAAAAAGTAACTGAGTTAGTAACTGAATTACTCTATAATAAAAGTAACCCGTTACCAGGGAAAGTAACTATTTGCATTACAGTTTGCCACATATATGCATATGTGCATTCTGTTTTGCATTCACAGCATATACTTTCTGCTCTTGATGCTAAAAATTTTCCCTACAGATTTTCTTTTGCTTCTGTGGAACTTTTGAAACAAACATCACTCCATATAACTCGCCGCAAAACCCATGGACTTATCTGAGTGAAATATTTTAAGTAGTCGAAAAGAAAAAAAATTACTCCTTCATTTTAATGTGCCTTCTCTACCTGCCTCAGTCCCATAAGATTTGTTTTTATAAGAATTCCCCATTCAGTCTAATGAAACACATAGAACTGAGCTATTTTCATAGGTCTACTGATCATTTGCCTTAATATGAAATCTAACGATATCATGCAGCAAACGGTTTCTTTGTGTTTGTTAAAATAGGTCCGACATTAGCATGGTTAGGTAGCTAGCAAGCAAAGTAGTCTATTGCTGGTACACAAAGGAAAACTGCTTTACCAACGCGCTTCGCATGTAGTGCGTGCAGCACTTTACATTAGAAAAGATTCAACTTTGACAGATTTTCCAAGCAGGGCATGGTGCCTTTTACTATCAGTACTTAAGTACATTTGAAAGTCAAAACTTTGTACTTTTACTCAAGTAGAAGACTAAAGAGAGGACTAATACTTGTGCTAGAGAAATGTTTTACCTTGGGAATCTGTACTTTAACTCAAGTACGTGGTTTGTACATTACACAGCTGTGAGATACACTACACAGCTGTGAGATACATGACTGTAAGATACACTACACAGCTGTGAGATACATACATGACTGTAAGATACACTACACAGCTGTGAGATACATACATGACTGTAAGATACACTACACAGCTGTGAGATACATACATGACTGTAAGATACACTACACAGCTGTGAGTCACTCAGAGCAACTGTGAGGCAGAGCAGATTGCTCACATGGCATCATCCCTGCTAGTTTCTGTGTGTGTGTGTGTGTGTGTGTGTGTGTGTGTGTGTGTGTGTGTGTGTGTGTGTGTGTGTGTGATGCATGATTAGCAACCATTATAGTTTTTATTATAGTATTGTCCTATTTCACATATTCCTACTTTTCTCTATCTATATCATATGTGCAACATATCACAACAATACACAGTTGCTGTTTAATTCCACTATTTAATCCAGTAGTTCTATATCCTTGTGTTTGTATTATGCACTTAGTTTGTTAAATGTTAAGAGTTCTCCCGTCTACTTTAGCACCTGCCTGTCACTTTAAACGAAGCCTTGCAATATAATACAGTCCGCTAGTCCACTGGTGCTCGCAAACCTGTGCTAGGCGAGAGGGGGGCGTAGTCTGAACACAGTGTCTGTTTTGCCTAGTAGTGACAGAGTATCCGCGCTTTACGGTAAGATCTGGCTGTCCTGGTAACTAACTAGTCAGATTTGTCCGACAATCTTCGGAAGTTCACATATTTCTTTAATAGAGATGGACCAGAAGGACACGGAGATGAGCGAGAAAGGAATTTCTTCCTCTACCAGTGGAGTAGTTGTCCAAGTCAGGGAGAAGAAGGGACGCTTACGCGCAGCTATACCGCGCATGCCCTTTCCTGTAGCGGTTCTTTGCTTATTTCTCAACACGTTTGTTCCAGGACTCGGTAAGTCACCGCAACCGTGTGCGAGAATTAACGTGTATAACTTGCAATTTTTTTTCCCGTGTGTTTGCGCGTCAGTGTGTGTGTGTGTGTGTGTGTGTGTGTGTGTGTGTGTGTGTGTGTGTGTGTGTGTGTGTGTGTGTGTGTGTGTGTGTGTGTGGAGGGGGATGGTTGTTTTAAATGTAATTTCTAGAGCATAATAAACGTCTTTATAACAAAGCGCAAAATTCTATCAAGAAGTCTTATAACTTGTTCCATCTAATGCCATCAGTACAATTCAAGGTTTCAAGTAGTATTAGATTGTATAATGCATATAGTGAAATGTGTATTGTAATCTCACATCTAAAGAACGATGAACGGTGGCCTTCTGAAATATGTAAAAATGTATTGTGTGAAAAAATACAGAACAACTATTAGTAGTGTGTGTGGGGGGGGGGGTTGCTTGTTTTTTATATACTTTACTATATTCAGTTGTGTTAAGTTACATTTGAGAATGAACTCACATGTTGCTACAGTATGTTTTTTTCACCTTTGCAAAACAACAACATGCTCCGGTCACTTTAGTATGTAACCCAAGGTCAGGGTCCCCAGGTTTAGGGTGCCCAGGTTTAGGGTGCCCAGAGTTAGGATCCCCAGGGTTAGCAAGTGCTTCATCAGCAGAGATTTCAGCTTCCACTGCATGTCATCATGGCTCTCAGTAAACTAGCTGGTTTCCTTTGTTATTTTATTGTATTATCTGCTTACTCTCTCCTTTCATCCTAAGATCCTCCCCCTTTCCCCACTGCCAGATGGAAAAGACGTTCATACAGTATGCTTCTAGGGAGTCAGAAGGTCACCTTCTTGTCTAAATGTTGGAGCTCAGGTTCACCCTGGGTTAAGCCTAGCCCACATTATCCTGCCGGGTGTATATTATTTACACATATGCCTTTGATGGACCCGTTTACATCCTGGATAATGTGTTGATCTCTTACACAGAAAAATCATCAACTGTTGTGTTTTCCTACACTTGCTTTTTAACAATGTGGCAAAATGTTTTGATGCTCGTAAAGCAACGTTGTCCTGCTCCTGACAGCCTTGAGTATTTACACTGACACCTCGCTGGTCCACATGGTGAGAGACAACAGTCACCACATGCAAATCCACATGTAGATTTAGTCACTTTCTTGTTTTTGATCTAAGAGCCAATGGCACACATTTGGCCAAGAAACAAAATATATGGCATCCTGAAATGGGGAAATTATATATTAAAATGGCCTTGATTCAAATATTCTAATATACATGAAAATACTATGACCTTTAGTTTAACATCTACTGTTATGGGGTGCAGAGGGGTACTTAATGTTCAATTACTTAAGTGCTGACTGTCACTATGGTCTGAATATTTAGAAACTTAAAATATGGTATCATCATTTAAAGACTAGGATTGGCGCAAACATCATATTACTGTAAGACTAGGGTTAGTGCAAACATATAAAGACTAGGATTACTGCAGACATCATACTAAGACTAGGATTAGTGCAAACATCATATAATGACTAGGATTAGCGCAAACATCATACTAAGAGTAGCATTAGTGCAAACACATGTGTACCAGGTGGAGGACTTGGACTACTGTTGCATTCTTGGAGAGTGTGCACTGATGTCAACTTTCTGTTGAAATGCAGACAACCCCCTCCACACACACACACACACACACACACACACACACACACACACACACACAGAGAGTGGCCAGTTGGACTTAACAGCGATCAATGGATATCGACATGCAGTCAGGAATTGGACTTCCTGACATTTATGTGTACATGTTCAGGACTTCCTAATGTTTATTTATACCTGTTCAGGACTTCCTGATGTTTATGTGTACCTGCTCAGGACTTCTTGATGTTTATGTGTACCTGCTCAGGACTTCCTGATGTTTATGTGTACCTGTTCAGGACGTCCTGATGTTTATGTGTACCTGTTCAGGACTTTCTGATGTTTATGTGTACCTGTTCAGGACTTCCTGATGTTTATGTGTACCTGTTCAGGACTTTGTGATGTTTATGTGTACCTGTTTTGTACCTGTTTTGGGGACAATGGGGTCTCTGGGGACTCTGGGGACATGCACAAAGCAAAGCCTGCCTACAAACCCTTTTGCCACATTCTCAAACTACAAGGCAGAATGTGTAGGTGAAATTAAAGTAACAAGGACACCAATGGAAATTCTGGTTTTGTGCGGACAGGTATGTACAAATATTTGCATTTTATTGCAGTTTCTGTTTGGAATAGTGTGTGCTATCTAAGCCTACTTTGTTTGTATGTAACACTGGCACTCACACTCATATTTTTATACATGTTAAATAACCTCTCCTCTTACCATTAAATCTAATATTAGTTTAATATATTTTAGTATCTTATAATATAAATATCATGATCATCACGATCTTTAATGTTGTTATCATGACCCCACAGCATTCATACTAAAGGTCGGTGCTGTTACTCCACTGTGACATCACATGCCGTCTATATCAGTGGAATTCAAATCTAGACCTCAAACCCAAATCCTGACCTGGATTTTGTTACTTCCTATAGTTGATTAATTGTCTAATGTGATTGGTTAGCCACGCTTTTGTCACACATGACTCCTAGGGCAAGGGTGGGCAGATAACCTGTACCTGGACCTTGTGGACTGGAATCTGAATCTGTCTGCTCCTGGTTTATGTACTAGGACTTTCCTTCACCGTAGGTGTTCTGTTACCTAATTTTTTACAAATTAAATACTGGTAACAGTAATGCCATGTTTAATAAGCATACTGAAACTGAAGACTGCTAATGCTATAATAACAATTGACCACCCCCATCCTTCTGGGCTGTGTGTGTGTGTGTGTGTGTTTGTGTATTTGTGTACATGTGAGTGTGCAGGGCAAGTGTGTGTGCGTGAGATGCATGCATGCGTTTGTTTGTGTTTGTGTGTGCTTGCATTTGTGTGTGTGTGTGTGTGTGTGTGTGTGTGTGTGTGTGTGCATACTGTTGGGGTGAGTGTAATCAGGTCATGGGAAATATGTAGCTTCTCCTACCCGCGCCTGGTTACTGTGGTTTTTCAGTAGTTTCTCACTGTTAGGCTGCAGACCTTGTCCCCTTGCTACTGTTTTTTTTTCAGTAGTTTCTGACTGTAAGCTGCAGACCTTGTCCTCTTGCTACTGTGGCTTTTCAGTAGATTCTCACTGTAATCTGCAGACCTTGTCCCCTTGCTACTGTGGTTTTCGAGTCCATCTGTGTGGATGTCTGTGTTCTTATTGGGCTCTATCCAAATAAGGTGTCATTGCTTTGTCTGAGGTTTCTCATTACGCCTGTAAAACCTTCTCTGGGCACCATAGGAGATGGTTACTGTTATACACCAGTATGGTTACTGTTATACACCAGTACAATTACTTTTATACACCAGTATGGTGTTTTCAAACATCCTTGACCATTCTGTGCGGGTTTTGTTTCCAAACAGCCTCTCACTGAATCATGTTTGATCATGTATTATTGGATGAACCTCTTAGTATAAGTAATCCCTCATCCTACACTTTACAGTACAACCAGGGATAGGATTAACTCTAACCCTAACCCAGACTCTAGGATTGTGAAAATGAAGTGTTTCAATTTTATTTTTAATGAATTCGAATCACGTTGATGGTGGTTCCAGCAGATTCAACAAATTTCTCAATATACAGCACTAGCCAAGATGTGTCTTAATTTAGTAGATGTATATGTGCTGTCTTTGGCCATGTATTTAGCTTTGCTTGGTTAGGCTGTATTGCCCTATACCATTTATGAACAGAAAATCATTTTTTTTCCAGGAATGAAGCAGTCAAGATATGTCAAAACCTTTCAGTTATGATAGTATGGAAGACATCTCAGTTATGATAAGGACCCAAAACACAGTCTTTTCCTGTAATGTTAATGTAATGTAATGTTTCACGTCTGATCTTCTGAAAAGGGTCCAGGGGACCAACCACTGTTCTACTACCACTGATGCTCTTGCAGTTGCCATGACAGCAGATGCTACTTAAAGGCTGCTTCCCGCAGTCTCTGGAACGATTAAAGATAACCCACATGACCGTCTACACGGGAGAGCATCTTTCATAAGGCCCTTTACATGATCAGTTGTTTCACATTCTCATCAGTGTTTCCTACGTTGTCTATGGTGGAGTAAGCTATAGTGCAAGCACATCAATTTAATTAGTAAACTTGTCCTTTAATTATAACCAACAAACAGCTCTATCTATGTATTCTGTGTCCATGTAGATAAAAAACCTGTAACCTGGAACAGTCATATTACTTTGGCATAGCTTTAATGTTACTTCCACTGGAATTGAATTCTTCTGAACTTAAAAGGTAGCATGGCAGTGTTTCTATAATGTATTATAGCCACTGAATGAAAATGAACAGTAGAAGCACAGACTCCCTCAGAAACACTAAAGGACCCCCACGAGCACTTACTGACGCGTCTCACGTGTTCTAAATCCACATGCTCATAAGGAAATTGCTTTAATATTTTCTGAAATACAAAGTCAAATCTCTGGTTCTGATTGCAATTAATACTCTCAACCAGAACATTAGTTGAAGTCATTACCATCTGTTATTATCATGAAGTCCTACTTCATCTCTGACCCCCACCATGTTATGCACATGCATACCTTAAAACTGAGATCCTGGATGAATGCTATTAACACAGAGCTTGCGATTCCCTTGATTTTAATGCCACTACATAATGACATTCAACAGATGCACATTAGCATGTCACAGCCATTGAAATACTGTGGAGGGTGAGTAATGTCTGCAGCTATCTTAGAAACAAATGCCAACAAACTGGTCAAGCAACCATAAATCATGGGAGCCTGTCTGAGTCACTGCATTCAGACCAACCCAGTTCCAACCTTGAACCGCTTGCCTCATTTTAGCAACATTAATTGAGGCCACTGTCATATTGTGGGTTGTGGTCAACCTCTCATCTGTCATCCGCTGACCAATATCTTACTCTCAGTCCCCAGGTTTTTTTTTCAGTCCAGCACTGAACCATTTTCCTCAGACATTTAAATCATTCCTTGATGTCAGTCTTCAGCCTACAACAGGCAAGTTTGTTTATTCATGGTTAGGGTTATTTATATAAGGTTATGGTTATTTATATAGGGTTAGGGATATGGTTATATAGGGTCAGGGTTAGGGTTATTTTAAATAATATTAGGGTTTTTATCTAGGGTTAGCTGTTAAGAGTTATGAACTAGGATTAGGGTTAGGCATAGCTGTTAGGGTTAAGTCTTAGGGTTATGAACTAGGATTAGGGTTAGGATGTTGCCCAGGCATCTATTTCAGTACTTTCTATCCAATAGAGAAGAGCTGTTTCAAAACCCTCTATAGTCTAGATGCTGACCAATAATTCACGTCCTCATTACATTAAGGAACAAAGATCCAAGTGTCACAAACAACTTGTTCAACACTTCCCTTTCTCTGACCTGTCAGTGCTGCAGCACATTTAGCACCGCCCTGCTGGTGGAGGGGGCAGGGTGTGATGTTCCTGTGGAGAATACAGGATTTGGTGTTCCTGTGCAAAACTATGGGGGGCGCCAAATGGTGGTATTTTCCTGGGGGTGGCAGATAGGAACAGTGGGGGGGGTGTGTACCTCAAGACGTTCCAATAAGACTGACCATGTGTATCTTGATAATATATGTGTTTGTATCTTGATTATATCAGTGCATTTGTATATTTAATATTTTGATATTTGTTTAATGAATCTGGTTAACTGTGTAACTGTGGTCATAGCATGGTTATAGCTATAGTGGGCCAGACAAGCTCATAATTAGTATCAGATAAAGGTAAATGTATGCTAACACCAATTCCCTATAAAGTATCCCATCTGCTGCGCATATTTTTGATAAACCTCTGACAAAGCAGACTATTGTTTATAGCAAGGAATTTTACAATGTTCATTAGGGATTTTATAACACTGGGCTCTGAGAAGTGAGCTGCCTTATGTTCTTACTAACTATAACTATATTTTGCAGTCAGATCATTTATTAGGTTTGTACACAAAATAATCCTTCTTCTGCACCTATTTCCATCCTTGGTTGTAGGCAAGCAGGTAGGGTCGTTAAAATCAGAACGAAAATAAAGAATAAAGATGGCTATTTCACATGAGAGAGCAAGTAGGTCTTCATTTTTTTCTTTGCCTTCCTGCATGTTCCCAGGTCATTACTATATTTATTCAAGGTGCTTACATAACCAATGTCTTACAAACTATACAAGGTAGAAGACCAAAAATCTTCCCCACACTCTCCTAACACAAGTGTGTCTGAGGCAGAGCACTGTGAGTGAGCACTCTGTTCCTGAGAAGAGAGGATGGAAGTGGATAATTAACCTCCCACACTTGCAGTTGGCATTCTATGAACAATGATGTGGAAAATTACCATCATCATCAGCCTAATGTGTAAGGACGAGGAACCAGAGCTGTGTTCTTGCACACATTCTCATCAGTTCTTCATATAGCAGGAGTTGGCTATGATGGATAAAGCTACAGTGCAAGCACATTAACAAAATTAACAATTAACAAAAAAATGTGTGTGTGTGTGTGTGTGTGTGTGTGTGTGTGTGTGTGTGTGTGTGTGTGTGTGCATGGCAAGTGTGCGTGCGTGAGATGTGTTCATGCATGTGTGTGTGAGAGAGAGAGACAGAAGGAGGGAATGAGAGAGGGGGAGTGAGAGAGAGAGGGAGGGAAGGACTGAGAAAGAAAGGGAAAGTGAGAGAGAGACAGTGGGAGGGAGGGTGTAAGAGAGGGGCAGTGTGAGAAAGGGAGTGAGAGAGCGTGAGAGGGAGAGAAAGTGAAGGAGTGAGAGATAAAGAAATGTGGGAGGATGGATGAAATAGAACAGGGCTGGTCACATCAGTGCCATTAACAGCCAAGCCTTTAAGCTCAGTTAATCACACACATAAGTGAACCCTAAATCTAACCCTTAACTGTAAACATTGCCTTTAATCCTAACCTTAAACCTAATCCTAAACCCTAACCATTTAAGATCAGTTAGTCACACATAATTAAACCCTAACCCTTAACCCTAACACTAATCCTAACCCTATGAGCTCAGTCACACATAAGTGATGCTCATTCAACCACTCAAATGAAAACCTAAACATTAGGTCAGATTTTTACTTCAGTGAATTACCGGTAATTTTCCCCAAGATGCACTGATGTTTTCCAATGCCATAGGAAGGCTGTGTAATGTCACATTCTGTGATCATATGACTACTAAACTCCCCAGTTCGAATGTGTTTATTGCCATACAGACATACAGTCGTCTCTGTGGCATCGGCACAGCATAGCTTGTTACCACAAAACAATTCTGCTGGAAATAATGTTGGTCTAGCAGATGTCGCATACCCTGCAGATCATGCTGGTCTATCACACAGAGCTATGTTTTATTTTTATTTTTAGAACGTTGTCCTGGGTTACAAGTAAACCTTGTTGAGATACCAATAATGATCAGTTGTGCAGCAGGACGTCTGAAATAAAGCTGAGACTTATTTGTATTTTTATTTTTCAGGTTGTATGTGTATGTCTTTCTTTTCTTTTTTAAAAGTTATTCTACCTTTTAGGCTATGCTGCACAAATCTGTTTAGTTTAAAGACATTTCTTAATGTTGCCAGCCCTATTGTATATATGTAGGTAGCCTTTATGTAGAAAAAAGAGTATATACTTTTTTTTGCAGCTTTATTGTTGTATGGTAGGACCCCTTCATTTTTCTGATAAAAACAAATCAATTATTAAACATTGTAGAATCTGATTAAATTAATTTGATCAATGTAAGTTAAGTACAGATATACCTGATTCTTAGTGAAACCTATACCACACTTCAGTTTAGTGGTTTAACCCTAACCATAACCCTTAACACCCTACGTAGGATTAACTCCAAACGAAAGTGACCCTTTAGTGACCCTTTACTGCCCTTCAGTTCATGCTCACTTTTAGGTTTTACACTTTGATTAATGTTCTAACCCTTTAATAAAGTGCTTTGTAATAAGACTCAATTTAATTGCCTCCAGATGTAGAGATCTATCACTCAACTTTAAAGGAATATTTTATCAGAAAACGTTAACATTTTTAATAATGTTTAAACACTTTTTAAACAGATTCAATTTTAGTATTCTAAATGAACCAGACAAGTCAGTTTGCATTCACTGTTAGTTGTATTAGCAGGTAATTTATCCTTTTCAGATACCTTATTAACAGTCCATGTGTCCTCTCTGCGTCTGATTGGCCAGGAACTTTCGTCTCAGCGTTTGCTGTGCTTTGTGGTGCAAGGACAGATCTGCCAGACCTGCACGTGTGCTGTGTGTTCTGGCTCAACATCGCAGCCGCATTCATCCAGATCCTGACTGCTGTAGTCATGGTGGGCTGGATAATGAGCATATTCTGGGGCATGGACATGGTCATCCTTGCAAGTAAGCACAATGCATGGTGAGGGTTACGTTTAGGGTTAGGTTTAGGGTTAAGTTTAGGGTTAGGTTTAGGGCTAAGGCTTCCCTAACCTATAATTCTGAATCATGGATGTTTTGGTTCTCAGAAGTAAGCACAATGCTTGCTTCTAAAAATACACAGATCTGTTAATGGCTAACCCTTTTGCCTGACCAGATATATTGTACAGTGGCATAGAATATATATTCTGTACAGTATTATTTCAGTATAGAGAACCATGCTACTAAACACTATATAGCAAATATGCACTTCCTGTGATATAAATATAGAACTATATAGTAAGAATACACTTTTTGAGATGCAAATATAGAACTATGTAGTAAAAATACACTTTTTGAGATGCAAATATAGAACTATGTAGTAAATATATACTTTCTGTGATGTAAATATAGAACTATAGCCTATAGTAAATATACTCTTCCTGTAATGTAAATATAAAACTATATAGTAAATATATACTTCCTGTGATGTAAATATTGATCTATATAGTAAATATGCACTCCCTGTCATGTAAATATAGAACTAAATAGTAAATATACCCTTCCTGCGATGTAAATATAGAACTATATAGTAAATATACACTTTATGTGATGTAAAAATAGATGTATTTTCCATGTGTAACAGCTGGACCAATTTTGAATTGTGGTCCTAATGTCTTCAAATAGCTTTGTATTCCTGCTGTTTTGTGGCTAGAACAAATTCAACAGGATGTTTGGATAACCTGGGTTAGGTTTTAGGGTTAGGGTTTAGGGTTAGGATAAGGACTGCTGTTCTTGTAGATTTAAATAATGAACATTCATCATTTCCCCATTTCTTTTCCATGCTGCCCTTCATTCTAAAGTCTCTGAAGGTGAGTATATCATTCCAACATTCATGTCTCATAATGTCCTCAGACTTGTCTCAAACAGAACACTTCTCGGTTTAAGGTTAGTAGTACCACAAGAGGTCTTCAGTGCTACAACTCTGAAGTTGTTGATCTGCTCCTGTGGGCCATCCAGACACTTCACCTTTCCTTGCTGTCTATTAGTCCTGCTGTGTTTGTTCTGTTCATGTTGGTCTGTCTCTGTTGAAGAGCCTCCCACTTACTCCCATCTATCACTCTCTTGACATTTGATCTCTGCTTTCCAGAGAAATGTCTTTACGCTGCTTGTTATAATGTTTTTTACGTTTTCCAACATTTTTAGAGGCAGTGCAGAAAGAAAAAACACACCCACTGCATTTGACATGGGCACGTTTGACATGGACACGTCAGAAATAAATAGTGAGAAATAAATACTGCCTCCTAGGCCATGTGAATGTTTAGAATGTTAAAATTAGATGTTGTGAACTGTTAGAGAGTTAATTTGCATATTACAGCAGTATAAAGTATTGCGATTTTTATTAACCATTTAAGAAATATCAGTACTGGTTTTGCTTAACTGATTAAGCAATATACATATAACAGAAAACATACATATTCTGAAAAAATTGTAATCTTTCTAACTTAATATAATCTTTAATCTTTATAATAAGAATAATAATCTTTTTAGAAAACAGTTTAAATAGGCCACCCATGGTTTACCCATGGGTTAGGTGTATCTGATTTTGATTGCTCATTTGTTCACCTCGAATATCTCTCCATCCAGGGACATATGCAAGATTTGTGTTTCTGAATGAATGAACATACAGATAACACCTTTCTCAGAACCCAAGAACACTTTGCAATCAAAACACCAATGAGAGGCAGCAGGCCTTGTTTTGGATTGTGAGAGGATATCAGAGACCCCAGAGGAAACCCACACCAACACAGGGAGAACATGGAAAGTCCACCAAGACAGGGACACAAACCTGAGACCTAAGTGTTGACAGGTCATGCTAACCCCCAACCACCATGCAGTTTATAGGGCTTCATTTTGGAATTCAACATTACCATTCCAGACATCCTTTCTTCTAACGTCTGCCAGATTCTTTGTCTGTGGGTCACCAGCTCCATGACACACAGGGAACAGCAGAGAACTCTGTGGAAGTCACTCCCAGTATACAAATACAGTCAACTGTATATATACAGTCATCACTAATGCTCCTCAAGTACATGTTCTCTCCGCACTGCTCTTCTCCCTCTACACCAAGGGCTGCACTTCCAAGACACCAACTGTTAAACTCTTGAAATTGGCAGACAAGACTATGGTCATCTGACTCATCCAAGATAGCAAAGAGTCGGATAAGTTGAACAGATTGGTTCTGGTGATGGCCCGTGGAGAGAATCCTGAGAGAAAACATGAAGCTGAAGGTCACCCTTCTGCCTTCGAGGACAAAGAAAGGAAACCTGATGTCCATCGTATGGAAGCGCTTCAGATGTCTGATCATATGAATGTGGTTCAGATATCTTAACAGAGCGCAATTAAGACCAAAAGATGCGCAGTGCAAACAAAGTCCGAAAACACTACGTTTTAATGTTTGAAAAAATACCATCCATCCAGTCAAATCGGGACACAACACTTTTTTATGGTAGGAATATTGTTAGAAGTCAGGTTTTCATTATTTGGGAAATCTAATTATTATTATGGTAATCAAAAAGTAAAATGTTCATTTCATTGTGGATTTAAGTAATGTACCTATTCTGCATTGTTTGGCCTTTTTTAAAGGATTTAACAGTGACTGTGACTGTTAATTTTAGATTACAAAAATTACTGACATTGAATAGAAAAAAATTATCATTATAACATTTTTGGCCATATCGCCATGGTCTATGCCATAGCTACACATTTCTTCAGATATTACATCCAGCTTCATACTGCATACATGTGCATTATTTTTGTTGGTACTACCACATAAACACTTGAATTTGTGAGGGTTGCATTGATAATGTAGCATTTATCTTCCCAATATGCTACTAGATGCCATTGTTCAGGGTTTCGGGTCAGTGGCACTGGACTACTCAGTCATTCCTTCTGGAAGGCAGCAAACTACTCCTGGTTCAAGGTTCCTGGTCAATGAATCTCATCCTGGACTGAGTATCCACTGCATGTAGCAATCTCAAAACTGCTGAGGTTCAACTAATGAACTTGTTGCTTAACCACATGTTGTAGTGCAGGGGTGACCGGGGGGGGATTGGGGGGGTGCCGGCAATGTGTGTCGATCGTGGCCGGGGGGGGGATTGCATGTGTCAAACCCTAGATGTCAGATTGGCTACCATGTATGGCAATCAAAATACAACCGTCAGTGCAGATGGACGATAGCCTGTCATTCATCCACTACTTTTTAATGTCATGCAATCTACCCACACTTCCTTCGCGATGGACCCACACTTGATCGTAATCAACGTAATGGGCACCCCTGTTGAAGTACATCATTGTCCAGCTGCAGCAATATGGGATACAGATGTCCTCCTCATAGGGATGTCCTCCTCATAGGGAGCAGTGGTAGCTGCATCTTGTGGTGTCATCTTGGAAAGGATGATCAGGGACACAACTGGGCCACTGGGTTGCTGCTGCAGGCTCCATGGGACCCAGCAGGCCATGGCTGGCTTAGTGAGGCTTTGAACCACAGGTTTTCCTTTTTGCAGTAGCTCAAGGAAAACCTGATTCTGACTGTGCTGCAGGTTGGCTATAATTTTTAGGTAAACCCATAGGGAAAGACTTATGGTGTACTACACTTTCTTTGAATCCCAGGTTTTGATACCACCTGTAAGGGTTGGCCCCAGCACCATACCACCACCAGCCACCAGAGGGAGCCGATTCTGGCTAATCAAGCCAGATGAGCTACACCTGCTCTGTAGCCCTTACAAGCAGCTCAGTCCAAGACACTGGTTGCTGAATTGTTGGTCAGTGTTCTGATGTACAGATCAGCTGGTATCTTTGGGTAGAGGTTGCGAGAGTTCCTCTCTCTGGTCTTGGGTCATTCTCTCCATTCAACAAACTGTTGTTAGAAAACTAAAAGGACAAATTTGTTCACCTCTATTCCTTTTGGCTATGCTCTTGTTGGGAAGTTTATTTCAGTTTTTTGCCTCACTCAATGAGGGAGTCACTTGCCTTTATCTTCTTCCCACTCAAACCTTTCAGGGATTTTGTCATTTTTCTATTATCCTCTACCTTCTCCCGGCTGTTCCCTTTTGCCCCTTTAGTTCTCACTACCAGTTATAAGTCATATTGGTGATTGGATCCTATCTACCCAAAACCCCATGGTGGTTCACCCGGTTCAGCTCTGGCTAGCCATCACATTGCACCACTGTAAGAATTGAAAGGCATATTAGCCATTACAAGCTTTTATTTACTTATAGCATAACCTGATAACAAAACAAGCCACTGTTGGGCTTCTCACTCTGGATTGTGGCTCCACTTCTGTGCAACTGTCTCTTTCTGTATAGCTTAACATTGAGATAACAGGTTAAATTGGCTACCCCTTGAAAAATAGGTGCATACAATTTGATTACCTACAAATACACTCAGATCATTGCCTGATTCTGAGCCATGTCTGACATGCTGAGAGTTTCTTCATCAGCTCCATCAGCCACATAATAAATAAATGATGGTTTGATGCTGGCCCATGCTGGTTTGACATGGTGTCCAAAACTGCTGTCGAAATCTAGCTGTGTTTGCCAGCACCTGCTGCATTACTGGGCTGGAAATGACATACTCCTGGCACACTCCTGGTGTGCACCAGATTTGTTCCAGGTTGCCAGAGGGCCTCTACCCCAGAATACTAACCAGGTTACCATGACTACCTTTACAGCACTTACCTGTCTTCAATTCCCACCTTAATTAGCCATCCTACTTAAACTCTGCAGTCACACAACCAGTCACCAGTTCCTCCGAGTGTGCAGATCAAACCTTTGTTTTGTTTGTCATGCCCTGAACCCCTGCCTGTTATTTCATTTTAGTTGTGTTCTTGCCTGCTTGTGCTTTTGTGCCTCTAACTAGCTTGCTGTTCATTATGCTACAACTAGCCAGCTAGCTACTTGTATTGGTCAGATAACCTTGTTAGCTAACTTAACCAATATGTAAACTCCTAGCTAGCTAGATAAATTTGTGTGTGACCTTGATTGTAAAATCTGAGTTCCTCTAATAATTATCAACCACAGCAGTCACAGGTGAGTCTAGCAAAGTCTGGAATGGGGCCGACTTAATTACCAGTGACCAAAGTAAATTAATGTTGTGCAGGTTTCCTGTGAGCACAGTAGTCTTATGCTGTGGTGTTCTCGTAGCTACATTAACAACGATCTGACTCATTGAAAGCATAAAGAATGTAACTGTCAAATCAGTACTGGTTCTAAAGAGATTGTTTGGTCACATTTTATATAACACATCCAGAAATATTCTGTGTTGTGTTGGCATCCGGACCTGCCGTGACTCAGGACACGCTAAGTACTCCTCTTCCAGGCACTGCCTTGTTAATCAGTTACTGTGTGCCTCTTGTGTTCAGGCTACCGGGAGCAGACAGCCGCCCAACACCTCTGAAGCATTCACCATTCAAACCCACGAAAGTGCGCTTTTTCAGCGGAGAGGTCCCGCTAGCACAGATGGAAGCATGAGGGTGCTTTCCTGGTGTGGTGAAAGAAGAGTCAACAGCCGAGTTGGAAATCAAGGCTACCAGAAGGCTGGCTGTAAAATGTCCTTGAGGCTCCTGTGAATATTACCAGAAAATGCTAATATGGCAACCGTCTATGTGCTAAACTCTTGTCTGAGCAAGCCGCTCATTAACTTGTCACCTGTTTCCACCCTAACCCTCTCCATCCACCTGTACATGGAGTGAAGGATCTGTACTGCCTATACAGAAGCAAATGATATATAAATAACATTTAAACTAAAATGGTTTAGATGTGTACAAAAAGCAAGAGATAACTAATGCAGTGGCCTAATGAGATATTTAGTGATAACACTGCACCATGAATCCCACATCAAAATATCCTAACCAGAGTAGCCTAAGTAATTAACACACATTATACTGTTATTGATGTATATTACATTATAGATGCTATAATTTGTCCTAGTATGTAATGTAGATATTTTTCTTTTAATTTCTAAATACCACACTTTTTACCACACCATTTGCCCTCAAAGTTCGTAAATAGGCTACAAAATCAGGGCAGTGTGTACTGTTTCTGAAGTTTTTTGTATAACATGAACAGTATTCTGCATAGATATCATGTGTGTCACAATTAAACAGTGTTTGACTCCCTTATCTTGACCTCAAAGCTCAAATACAAACAAATGTAAGATTTTGTACTTTAATGCAGAACTATTGGTGGTTTAGTGAAGCTTCAGTGTTGGGCCGTTGTTATGATAACATGAAAAATGTCATTAGGATGTATTATTATTATTATTATTATTATTATTATTATTAGGATGTATTTTCATTTCACAAACATGGCAAGAAGTGATTTAAGAGTCACCCTGAAAAATTATACACATAAAAATTTCACACATGCTCAGAGTAAATGGATAGTGTGGTTTGTGTGGATAGTGTTTGATTTGTGTGGTTGTGGCTTTGTTTTTACTTAAAAAACATAAATACAAGATAGAACTAGTCTTAGTGTCCAAAGAATGTATTAAATTTAATTAAAAACAATGTCAGGGTCTATTCTTTAAACATCAACATTTCTGTATTATTATTGAATAATTATATGAATCGATATTAATAATATAATAATAATATACCCAGTGTTTGTGTTTACGTAAATTTTCAGGACAAAATACTACATGACTATGCAGTATACAATGAACCATGTTTCTTTTATAAATATAATTTTACCTTATTCAAAAAGATTTTTATGTTCCTGATAAAGTAGGTAACCATTTTTTCTAAACCTAGAATGCTAAAACACATATTTTTGATTAGTGAGACTTATCTTTTAGGATTATGCTTAGAATTGTTTATTTATTTTTGTGCAGGTAGTTAACAAGCTGAACATACAGAATGTTTTCAGACCATTTCCAAATGTTGGTATGTTTTCTCAGGAGTCTATACACAATGCTCTACAATCACAAATCAAAAAAGGGGGTTTAGTAAAGTTTCATGAACTGAAAAACTTAAATTATTCCAAATACTTTTTGAGAAGAAGACCCTAGATCCTACAAGCTTGGAACATCTTCCTGTTGGAAGTTTCTCGCATTTTTATTAGGACTGTTGAAGCTCAGTCGGGTTGGGCCACCATTGTCAGAGCTTTCCAGAGATGCTCTACTGGGCTCTAGATATGATGCTCTACTAGGTTCAGGTCCAGACTCTGGATCCATCATTCTGGGCTTGCCCAGTCCTTCTGCAGAGTTCCCGAAGCCGCTCCTGCCTTTTCTGTGTAATAAACATCCAGGTCATTTATTCTCTTTGTGAAATGCAAACCTTTTGGTTAGGGTTAGTGTCATAACGAAGTGTCATATTAAAGGGCACAAATACATTATGTGAATGTAATGTGTTTATAGTGTTTTATTTTTAATACATATACAAAACATTTCATAAATCAATTGTGGAGTGTTTTGTGTATGCTGATTAAGTTTAAAGATGAGCCTGAAGATTTTAAGACGAATCGTAAATGTGGAAGATTTGAAATATCTGAAAACATTCTTTATGCACTGTATATATATATTCTAATGTCCTGAAGATTCCCAAAAAATGTGGGTGTGTTATGTGTGAACATGAATGTGTTAGCCATATTGAAGGTTTTTGTGGTACTAAGGGAAACGATGTAGTAATTTACAATCCATCCTGTTGCTAGTGCTGCCTTTTGTATACAACAATTACAAATCTATGAGAAGGTCAAATGGGAGCAAAACTGCCTTCATCGTTTGAAGATAATGATGCGTTACACACCAATATAATTACAGAAATTAAAGATATACATTGTTGCCTTTCTGTAACCTTAAAAGGTGCTGTATCTATTAAAATGTGGCTATATTTACCATGTAAGATTTGGTTTCAGTTTTTATGTTTTATGTGTAGTGGCATTTGTCCTTTGGCCTTACATTAAGCAAACAGATGAGCTTGTAACTAGGGACAGAAAGAATTCAGGCAAATGTTTATGTAGCATCAAGGCACAGACCCTCAGTCCTGTGCCAACTGCTGTCAAATAGGACTTAGTTTGGTTCTTGAAAGGCCACCCAAATACTTCTTGGTAGTAGATTCATATCTGTAGCCTGGGTAGTTAATTTATTTTCCAAAAATATATAGTAAAATTAAAGTGGCGCTGTAATGAGGGGAGGCTGTGCGTTTCACACAGAACATTTATTTAAGTAGCGTGTTAGTGATTAGGAACAACAAACACACAAACTACACTTTGACAAGACATGTAAGCACACCTAACACAGACTGGGCTAGAACAAATATGAGTGATCAGCACATCAACGCACATTAAATACTGTTACAAACGCAACACACAAGTGCAACACAACGGTAACGAGACAAGCAACAGGTGTGACAAATGACACAGATGAACACACACACAGAACCACACCCCCGAACACACATACACATAGACACAGACAAACCCCAGGGAGGAGTCAGGGGTGGACCGTCACGGGTGTTTATTTTATGTTGCCAAATGTTAGACAAGATCATTTAAGATCTTTTAATTACTATTATTATGCATGTAATTACTGGAAAATGACATTCTCCAGTTAACATTTCCAATTAACATTCCATTAAACTGGAAAACATTAACATTCATCAAGCCAAGGGGAACTATGAAGACTGTGTACAGTACACTATACATACGTATGAGAAGAATGGCGGAAAGCCCGTGTGCACATATGCATACGTCACGCAGTTTGAGTAATTGAAGTGGTTTTTCCCATTAGTAAAGCAGAGGTAAACTTCACTTGGAGCAAGACACCCTGACAATGTCTATAGGGTTAGGGTCCTGCACTATTCCCACGACACCCTGATGATGCCTATAGGGTTAGGGTCCTGCACTATTCCCACGACACCCTGATGATGCCTATAGGGTTAGGGTCCTGCACTATTCCCGCGACACCCTGACAATGCCTATAGGGTTAGGGTCCTGCACTATTCCCACGACACCCTGACAATGCCTATAGGTATTCTGTCCTTATTGCATGTAGCTTAACACAACTTGACAGATAGCTAAACAACAGGGCTTGAATAAAGAGCTGGACCAAAGGCGTTTCAGTGTTTTCAGTGTTTACTTTATCCAAAATCCCATTTTACTTGTAAAACTGCAAACAAACATCACATATCTTAATACAATGTACACCAACATTTGTAAAGCACCATGACTAAGTATCCACACAGAGCATGAAACAGAAATGCAGTTAACTGCACTAACAGGTCACAGATATATGTAATATTCTACTCATGCATATCTTAAAACATACTGCAAAAGGTTTAACTTACAAACAGTGAAAGATATGGCACAAAACATGAGGATGAATAAAGATGCTTGTAGAGACGTTACACCTGCTTAATCACATGCGCAGCTCAATCTAAGATGGCCACATTGACCTATGAACCAGTTACACCAGTGGCTGTAAAGGGGAATAACCAGAATACAAAATATCAGTCAGAACAATAGGGTTAGGGTCCTGCACTATTCCCACGTCACCCTGATGTTGCCTATGCAGTCAGGATGTTTGCACCTCCCTTTGCTGTGGACATCTCTGGCCACGTCAGGAAGTAGCAATGATGTAGTAGAGGGTTAAGGAGTTCTTACAAACTATTGAATTCTGTGATTAATGGTATGAAAAAAAAGAAATGTGCCATATTTTGTCAATTGTGATGTTTCACCGCAATCGAAATTTGTCCTCCGCATTTACCCATCTGTGCAATTAGAACACACACACAAACACACACACTAGTGATTACTAGGGGGCTGTAGTGCACACATGTCCAGAGCAGTGGGCAGCCCTAGCCTGGCACCCGGGGAGCAGTTGGGGTTAAGTGCCTTGCTCAAGGGCACCTCAGTCATGGCCTCAGGCCTGGGAATCGAACCCACGACCCTCCAGTCACAAGACCAGTTCCCTATCACCAGACCTTGACTGCCCCTGTATTACTAAACATGTTTTCATTCAAATGGTAATTTAAATTAATCCATTGTACCTTTTCTCAGTGGTATGATTTTAGCCATGCCATCGTGATCTCCAGCATTTTATTTCTGTGCTTATCTGCAGCTGTTGTATTTTCCTTGTAGTCTCTTCTGTATAACTAATCATAGATTATCTCTACAGTCTTCTGTAGTCTGTCTCTTCTGTATAAATAACCCTAGATTATCACCACAGTCTTCTGTAGTCTATGTCTCTATGTCTGTTCTGTATAACTAACTAGTTTTTATGCTGTACAGGATTATCACCACTATGTTCAAAGAGTATCATGTGGATTATTGTTAAAACAAAAGCCCTTTTTTTCCTGTTCAAATGAGGCTTCCTGGTGGGTGAGATTACACAGCTGTCATGGCAAGTCTTGAGGTCTGATGCAATGTTATGGCAAATTAACATTATATTCACCAATGATTCACCTCATCTGTAAATGTCTTCAAGCCTGAAATACAATTTGAACTATATTTGTACTATTGTATTTGTACTATTTTTGCTCCCTCTCTGTTCCCTCTCTGTTCCCTCCCTGCTCCCTCTCTGCTCCCTCCCTGCTCTCTCCTTGTTCCCTCTTTGCTCCCTCTCTGTTCTCTCCCTGTTCCCTCCCTGTTCCCTCTCTGTTCCCTCCCTGCTCCCTCTGTTCTCGCCCTGTTCCCTCCCTGCTCCTTCTCTGTTCCCTCCCTGCTCCCTCTGTTCTCTCCCTGTTCCCTCTCTGTTCTCGCCCTGTTCCCTCCCTGCTCCCTCTGTTCCCTCCCTGCTCCCTCTGTTCTCTCCCTGTTCCCTCTCTGTTCTCTCCCTGTTCCCTCCCTGCTCCCTCCAAGGACCTGGTACTGAACACAGGTCAAAATGAGAACAAGACACAGCCAGGAGTATTTGACCATTTTACATTTACTTTGTTAAAGTTGTACATCAGAGCATCGATAATTGCAGTACTCATCTAATCACACATACAGAAAACATCATAACAGCAATTTGGAAAGAGCAGTTTTAATAGGATTCTAGTGGCTTGAACTATGACGCTGAGAAGAGCAGTTTCACAACACAATAATTCCTAGAAAATTTGTTTAAGCAATATTCTGTTGTCATTGTTGAACATTTTGTTGCTGTTTTGGGTTTTGGAGGTAATCCACAGGTTGTTACATCATGTCTAATGCAAGCGACTACAATGGGGCTTCCTTATATTTCTTCCTGTATACAGATAATAACAAAACAGCTCTTCTCAAGACAAAAGTGCACCTTTTCCACAAGCAAAGAATCTAAAATTATAGCGAGTCATTTTCAGAAATCAAAAGGAAAGAAGAAACATAAAGCTACATTTAGTGTTCTTGTGCCAAATGTTACAGACAATAAATATGAGTGTGTATGACACATTGAGATTTCATGCAGCTTCACACAACCATGATTACAAAGAGATATGGTATGAGACCAGTTTTGTTTTTTTGTACATAACAGCACTGTACAGCAGGTGGCGCACACTCCAGTAGGCACTCACTTCCCCAGGAAGATCTGCTCGGTTCTACTTTTGGGAACATTAGCTATAAAAGGAAATCATATCAGAAATATCCTTGTGCTGGGCACTGGGTTTACAGTCCAGGGTTGGTCTCTGTTCATGGTTTCCATGTTTTATTTAACATGGATCATTGCTGTATTTTTGTTTCAGGTGCATAGTTCACTTTTTTCACAGCAAGAACAAATAAGAAAAGGCATGGATGAACTTCACAGAAACAATAGTGCCTTCTGACTGTATGTGATATTGGAAACTAAATTTCCTTTTCTATTAATTTAGCAAAGTAAATACAAATAAGACAATTGAGTACAATTTTAAAACTCAAATCCTCAAGAATGATGACAATTGAGGGAACCATTACCCTTATCTTAAACTTAGCATGAGGCTAACCCTCACATGACACTAACCTTTGCATGAGGCTAACCTTAGCATTAGCATGAGCCTAACCTGAGTATTAGCATGAGGCTAACCCTCAAATGAGTCTAACCTTAGCATGAGGCAAAACCTCTCATGAGACTAATCCTTGCAAGAGACTAACCCTCACATGAAGCTAACCCTCTCATGAACCTAACACCAGGGTGACCAGAGGTCCTCTTTTCCTGGACATGTCCTCTTTTTGAGCCAAAAATATGTCTTGATGGAATTTCACAAACGTCTTGGATTTTGTTTTACTCGAGCTTACGTAGAATTTCGAGAAGCGTTTTATTCATAAACTAGTGCCCACCGTATTTGCATATTCAGATCCCTCCTCCCCGAGGTGTCCTCTTTTTCACCATCACTGATCTAGTCAGCCTACCTAACACATGAGGCTAAACCTAGCATAAGGTTATCCCTAACATGAGCATTTCATAGATAATTTCATAGCCCAGTAGGCAGAACCACAAGTTAGCTTCCAATGTATTTGTGTAAGATATGTGTTTTTAATGCCTTGGGTTACTGGTTGTTACGATCTGGATAACAGCAGAACTGCGAGGTGAGAACCCCTGGCCTGAACAGTAACCGACACACTGACTGCAGGTCTGTCACTTTAAATGATTCACCATCACTCAGATGCAGAGGTTATGCTTCCTTCAGCGAGCATTTGCCACAGGCGGCCACAAATGAGCCTTATCAAAGAATTTGTTTTCGCTGGACCATATCCAAATATTGAGGTGAGGTGAGTATGGAAGAGTGGGTGATTTACATAGCAAATAGCAATGCAAACAATAATTACCTCAAATGTGATGCACAGCAAATTGTAGTGCAAACATCAATGACCTCAAACATGATGAACTTCAGGAGTTCTGACTTTTTTCTTTACTTTTTTGTTATGGGAACTTTGAGTAATTCAGGAATGGCTGACTAAATCACCTTTCCTTCCTAATAAATTACCATGATCTATTAGTAAGAGATAATCTAAAGTTATTTATCAGTGCAAGATAGGTTACTATACCTTTGGTCAGCAGTATTGTATTTAAATAGTTGAACTGAATATTTTGGGCAAACAACACTATAAAACATTGAATGCTTATGACTATATGGGTTACAGTCATGCTCAAACACAGCGGATTCTTTATATTAAAACTTTATCACTTGGTTTCTCAGTGTTTCTGACCTGCATTCTGATAAGATGGAGTCATTCTGAATCTTCTCAGAAGCATCATCCATATGATGTGTGTGTCTGGGCTATCGCTCTTTGCCTGGGTTTCCAGTACTCTCACATCTTGCAAATACACAAATTAACAGCAGAAACCAGTTTAAAAAACCAGTTCAAATCTATGCACCAGTTGTTCTCTGATGGTACAATCTCTGGTCCTACAAAAGACATTCCCAAAAGACACAATACTATGAAGATTGTCAGTTATCATACATAGATAAAAATAAAAATTAACAACATTGTTCCAAATTGAGAACTAGACCTATCTAGTTATAAACCTGGATGTTTACCTGGAGATTTGTACAGATGAGCCTGCTATAGCTAAAATAATCATAATAAATTTTTGACTTTTCAGTCGAAAATGAGAAACTTCTCCAATATCCTCTTGTTTGAGACAAGGTTACATCTATGAATGTCTTACCAGTACTCTGAATGCGATCAATAAGAAGTTAGCGCACATGTAACACTACCATTATACAAACAACTCACACTGTAGAACAAAACAGGATTGTGACATTCAGACATGTATTAACAAAACACTAGCTACACTCTGCCCACATAAAAACACCTACTGTATTGAAAATGCCATTTTGTACACTTTACACTATATGTACAGCACCTGTATTTATACATGCACAGGACTCATTTGGGGATCTGTTGGGGTAGCATTGTACGACCCCTGAGCTGTAGTGCGGCCTACCCAGAGGGAGCAGAGACAGACGGTAAGAACAGGGGGGGAGGAGACCAGCTCTTTCTACAGAGGCTTTGGCGCCACCATGTGGCTGATAATGTCTATAAGATTCTCCAGGCCCCAGAGGTAGCCGTCCTCCCGGGTGCCCTCCTCCCAGGCAGTCTGGTGGTTCAGGGTCTGGCCCTCAGGAAGAGGAGTGGTTTTGCCAAAGTCAATCATCCACACTTGTGCCTGCTCGCGCTTGTCATGGACAAAGAGAAGAGAGCTGCCAATCACCTGAACACAAGAGAGGAGAGCAACATCAGGGTTACACGCCCGCGCGAGGTCAGGCTAGGTCGAGCTCCGTAAACAAGCATAGTGCTGCATACCTCGTGTGTCTTGAAAAACGGCGACATTTGCAGAGTGTCCCTGAGTTCTTTCAGCCGAGTGAGATAGGAATTCTGCACAAACAGAAACAAAGTTGGCAAAGATTAATGAATGTGGACACATTGGCCACAGATTATATACTAGGATAGACAGTTTAGATATATATTCTATAAATATATAAGTGCAATATGTAGAACATTTCAGGTCTGCAGAATGTATTGAACAAATGCTATATGCAGAAATTACCAAAAAGAGAGACATTCTAGGTAACTGATAATACTAACAATACATTCATTCTATAAAGACAAATCTTTACATATTTATAATCTACATATCTTCTAACCCGAACCTACTTTTATTAAATAAAGCACTTTATCACCTCTACAGTATAGCAGCAAGAGAAAGCCGGCTATCACAAAGGATAAGATCACAGTGTTCAATAACAAGGCAATGATGAACAGGGTTAGTGTTAACACACAGATGCACACTCACCAGGATATTTAAATTTCCTTTGACAAAGTCATAGAATGCTTCTGTGACTTGCTCACGACTCTTTGTCTTTTTAAAATCTCTGTTCACTGTTCCATCTTCCTTCTATGGGAAGGCAAGAAAATAGCACGTTAGACACACATAGGTGTTAAGAGAATACTTTTAACGATGGATTAACACAAAACACTGTAGAAACTTCCTCACAATAAAACATTTAAGGACACTTTATTTTTTTTAGTATTCTTGGCAATAAAAAAGTTGGACTATGAAAGCTAGACATAGTTCTTAAATCTCCAAGGCAGTGTCATCCCTAGACTCAGATCAAACCTGCAATTCAGGCCTGACCTACAGCCATAATATGGACACTAAGTTCACATCCAGAGACATAACAACAGCTGCCTGTTCTCCAAACTCTCACTCAGTATGCAACAGTTTCCGAGGGCAGCCTCTGATACCATGACAACAGAGGGGGTGGGTGAGAGAGGGAGGGAGAGGGAGAGAGAGAGAGAGAGAGAGAGAGAGAGAGAGAGAAGTAGGCCCTAGCCTTCTATGGACATTCTTGGCTTTATGCAAGTGGAAACTCTGAGAGGAGAACCCTCCTATTTTTTTCCACTGACCACAGTGGGAGCTCCTACTTAATGAAGACATATTTTTGGAAAACCACACAACAGACCAAACATGGTAACCCTAATCCTCTCTTTCCCAATTTAATATAATGTAAGCCTAGTTTAGTTGAGTTCACTGGGTAGTTCCAAGTATTTTTGACATATTCCTATGAGGTTGCATTTTGCTTAGAAACAGCCAGAGTGAGTGTGAGTGAAGGGGGGTGGGGGTGGTGCTGTCGTGAACAGATGTCCTGTTCAATGGAGGTGCCACCACCAGCCTTGCTGCATCACACACACACTGACCACAAACAGCTTCCGCCCTGTAACTCCAAACCAGTAATCCTGTTACACTAACCCTAACCCAGACCGGTTATCCTGTTACACTAACCCTAACCCAGACCGGTTATCCTGTTACACTAACCCTAACCCAGACCGGTTATCCTATTACACTAACCCAAACCCAGTCCAGTTATCCTGCTACACTAACTCTAACCCAGACCAGATATCCTGTTACACTAACCATAACCCAGACCGCTTATCCTGTTGCACGAACCCAAACCCAGACTGGTTATCCTGTTACACTAACCCAAACCCAAACCTGTTATTCTGTTAGATAATTAGGATACTGATATGGCACAGCAGTCATTCAATGTATCACTTATAATTTTACTTCGTGCCTCCTTGTTTATAGTTCACAGAAGTTTAGTTTAAGAAACAAATTGTCATGGTACAGCCCCGGACCCCTTCGGGCGTGTGCAGATGTAGTGTGGTTCTATATATTTACTTCTGTGGGTGTGGTTGTTTGTGTAAGTGTTCACTCGTCGAATTAGTCTAATGTGCTACACGCGGTGCTCGATGTGTGTTAAGTATATATTGTGTGTGTTAGTCGTGTCCCGTGCTCGTCTTTAAGTCTACAGTCATGCTTGTTACGTGTCTGCTACCTTTGTAGCTGGTTGTTAATAAATGTGGTAATTCTGGAGAGTGGATCAGTATCTGCCCCTATTCCTCGCCCGTTACACAAATTAGTGTCAATTATTATTCTGATGATATGCCACTGCAAAACCCTGCCCCCAAAAAGATCACATGGTTTGTGGACCGTGTATTCCTAAAGTACAGATTAAATAACATGAATTTACAGACTAAATTACAGATACAGCAGCTTCTATCATTATCATTATCATAGCAGAATAAATCTGCTGTTTGTTGTTTCCTTAGGAAAAGTATAAATATAAAGAGTCTGCTTACTACTCTTGAACAGATCACCCTGGAAAACCTAAAAAATTTTACACCTAGTTTTTTATTTGAATACAGAAGTAAGAGACACTTGAGACTTTAGCTGAGTGGAGCTGGTGTGACTGAAGCAGGTATGAACGTCGACTGCCAGTGTCACCTTGATTCCCTCGATGCGGAAGCCCAGTGTAGCGGTGGAACTGATGGTCTCCCTCCACTGCATGTAGCGAGGTTTAGTGACTGCTTTCTGCTCATGTTCCACAGGAGTGGGAGCTTCGGGATCCACCTCGATCATCTTCTGGTACATATCGGTCCTGAGAGCAGGCTTCCTCCTGGCCTTCAACAGCTCCTCCTCCAGATATGTCCTGGGAGGGGAAAACGCATTAAGCTCCTTTTTCTGAGGCAGCAGCAGATTACAAACTGCACATTGAGATGCAGCTTTTAACATTTTTGCTGTAATTGACAGAACAGCAAATCAATTAGTGCATTTAAATGCGCTGACCTAATTCAATTCACTACGTACATTGACATAATGTTGGTTTTAAAGTTCCAATAAAAACATTCTCAGACAGGAACCTGAATGTAATCTATTTTCTAATGAGAAATATGTCCAGTAGCTCTATACGTCTGCATTTTGAACAGGCCGGTGGACATTCCGTTAAGATCCCACCCATCTGGCCCTGTCTGCAGACTCTGAGCCATGTTCCAGCAAAGCTTACAGGATCACCTGGAATACTACTGGGAACGGCAAAGTGGGACAGAATTCTTAGCCCCACAATTCATAGTCATCAAAAACACACCACGACTGTCCAGAGGGAAGGACAGGCAAGGAGTAAAAATTGGGACTGTCAATGTTACATTTGTTACTTCATTAAGTATGTGGGATATTAAGTGATAATGCATTGCAGATACTACAGAGAGCTGAGAATGTTCTCAACAGCACAGTATTTACTCAAATGTGATCTACTTAAATTCTCTATTTACTCTGAATGTTTTGGTCTGCAGACGACATTATACTCCCATTAAAAAAACATCTACAGTGCTAACAGACACAGCAGAACTCATAACTTAAGATCAAACTAAAGAGAAAGTACATCTCCTCAGGGCGTTATTATCTATTAAAATCACCTTCGTCTTTTATACACTTTCAATGTCAGTGACATTTTTTGTTTCACTTGTGCAAACAGCACAGAATTGTTCTCCTGTGTGCCACCAACCTCACACCCATCTTGCAGTCCATGACACAAGGCAGGTCAAATTCTGCCAGCAGGTCATCCATCTGGTTGTATTTCTCGCCGTCCTTCTCTACGTCACCATGGTAGGCTGGCACGTATGGTCTGAGCTCATCCTTCATCAGCCGGTCGAGACAGCGCTGTTCACACTCACAGTGCTTCTTCAGGATACGCCCGTTGGCCCCTGCCTTGAAACTGCCTGCAAGACACGCAGAGAAGAGGGTTGGGGTTAGGATTAGAGGTTAATGGTAGGGTTAGGGTTGGAGGTTAATGTTAGGGTTAGGATTAGAGGTTAATGGTAGGGTTAGGGTTGGAGGTTAATGTTAGGGTTAGGATTAGAGGTTAATGGTAGGGTTAGGGTTAGAGGTTAATGTTAGGGTTAGGATTAGAGGTTAATGGTTAGGGTTAGGATTAGAGGTTAATGGTAGGGTTAGGGTTAGAGGTTAATGTTAGGGTTAGGTTTTGGCATTAAGTTAGGGCTAGGGTTTGAGGTTAGGGTTAACAGTTAATGCTAGTCTCAGGGCTTAAAAGTCAAGAGGTTGGTGTTAGGGTTACTGGTAGTGTTAGAGCTTTAGGGTTAGGGTTAGGGCTAGGGGTTGTTGTTACTCCTAGTGCTAGGGACACTTTAACCCTAACCCTAGCTTTGCATTGCCTAGTCAAGGTGTGCTAGGCTGAGTGAACAAGTGTGCTAGGAGTGTCAGGTGCACCTGCATGCCCTGCCAGCTGGATCCAGGGGTACTTCTTCTTGAAGGACATCATGAAGGGTGACCACTGCACAACGTTCTTGATCTTCTTCCATGATTTATGCTGTTCAGTGACACAACAACAGGTGTTTCATTTTAAAATAACAGCTTGAGAAAAAAATAAGGGAACATAAGCATTTAGTCTAGGGACTCTGATGCAAGGTCATTTTCCTATCTTAGACTAACCACAACCAGAGATGTGCACTCTAACCACACTGTCGGAAAATAACCAAAGATGTTTTTTGCATGTATTTGACCATCCCTTCTGTTTTGTCTAACCTAGTCCTCATAAGTGACGGCTGCCAAATGACTAATAAAATGTACAAAGCCATTACGAAGTTAGCATAATTACTCCAATACACACCATTCACTAGTATAGTGTTCAGTAATAAACCCAAATGTGTTATGTCAAAGTAACAAATGTTTTTGAAGAGTTCACCTCGAACGTGTCGAAAAGCTTCAAATAGAAGAGAGTATGCAAAAAAAGCCCAAGATGAGAACACATATCCAACAGCTGATATTACACACTTTCATTCTCCACTACTGTTAATGAACATAGAGTTAATCCTGGATACATTTTCACCCAGAACACCATCTCAACCCTCCTTGCCTATTTTGACATACTCACAGCTGGAAATGCTGTTTCCCACTCACACACAAAGAGAATTAGCTGCACCATGTTACTCCATTGTCCTTTGAGTTGCTGACAGCGCTCTTTATCACTTCTTACTGCCATGACTAGACTCTACTTCAGTCTCTTCAGAGGCATAAGGAGGTTCCCCTGGAGACGAGGAAAGTCCTTCAGTCCCAGCTGGACACACTATACTCAGGCATACTAACCCAGACTAACCCAGACTAACACTGATTAACCCAGATTAACCCAGACTAACCCAGACTAATCCAGATTAACCCACAGAGACAAATACAGCAACTAAAGATGCCAGGATCGATCGGCTATGTGTCGGTATTGCGCACAAACAAAACGGGAGCAGTGCTCCGGTGAAGAACCCGGACCAAGTCAGATAAACACAGACAAGACAACAGAAAAATCACCAATGGATTCCTTGTCTGCCATACACAGTGAAATACTGGAGGAAAGCTCGGCGGTCCAGGAGTCCGATCACATCCCAGGTGCACTGCTCTTTCGAGGGCTACCGTTCCACGGAGCAACACAGCACTACAGTAGTGATTCCCACTCTTGCCAAAGCCTCCCAGCCTGCCTCTCTGCACCAGGAACAAGTGTGGACAGTGAAAGATTGTTTAGCCACTCTAGTCGCTTCAATTACACTGACTGAGAAAAGGAACAGACTACTGTCATCCCAGAAAGCTGAAATATTCATGTTAAATGTTATTACTGGTAAATATGCCTTCAAAGCTCAACATTAAGAAGCGGTAATTCCATTGGACAAATGGGACTGTCCCCTCCTAAATCAGGCCCAGTTGTTTAATTTCAAAGTTTCCATATTTTATATAGCTACTTCAAGACATGTGACAACTGCACGATTTCAGTGTGGCTATGCAGACATTTGTTTAATTGACAGTTTTTGTCATTTAAAATTCAATATCTGCATTTAATGGTTACAGTTTTTTGTTTATAATAACCCAGAGTCTGCGTTTAATGACTGCAGTTTTGACTGCATCTATTTCATTTTCTTTTTTCATTTTTTAATTAATTAATGGTCTAAATTTAGGGTTACAATATTGGTGATATTTATTTGATTTTCTATATTTAGTGCTAATTTACAAATAATTTATAACGTTTGTACTCTGTTCCATCTGAGATAAATATTGAAATAAACAAGTTTCATGTTTTGCTCATGCTAAAAATGGCATGTAGCCCAAAATGGCTATCAGCTGATCACAGTGAAAAGTGATCGGCAATTGGAACTGGCCTCAAAAATGCTGAGCATTAAACAAATACAGCAACACAAAACAAATACAACAACACAAAACTATACAGTAACACTAAGCAGTACAGAAACATTAAAATCCTACACAATTCATGATGAAGTAAGTTAACATAACAGATTTTTAGACTGTGTTTGTGATGCTTTTGTTTTATTTTGTCATTTCGGACAGACCAAATGCTTTAAAATATAATCTTTTAAAAAGAGACCTGTCAACAATACAGCTGCATTTTAGCCATCAAACATTGTTGAGAAACTGAGCTATGTAGAAACTATAAACATTCATGTTTTTTTGGTGTTTTTTTTACAATCACATGACAGTTCTACTGTTCGGGAAAAGTGGAAACTCAGCCTTATATTTTGGTCTGCTCATCTTGTTGCTATATACCTTAACCTGCCATAGATGCTTCTGCTCCCTTGTTTGCTCAGGTAGAGACCTACAAAGTAAAATCAAACCACTGTGTTTACCTGAATCTCTCTGGTGATCAGGATTATTGATGTGGCAAGAAAACGTAATGCCAGCAGAAGCAGACTCCAAAGATGTGAGGCAAACGATGTCATGGTGAGAACAGTCGGGTGACACTGTGTCCTGAAACACACCACTGGGATGTTGGGTTAGGAAGGGCCAGTCAAAGCTGTTGGGTTAGGAAGGGCCAGTCAAAGCTGTTGCTCATTTGTTTGCTTTGCAGAAGAGCATTAAAAAACAATCAGGCCAATGCAAATGAAGGGGCACAGTGGCCATGTATGGACTATTTGGGACTGCATGGATTATATGGGACTGTATGGACTATACGGGATTATATGGATTATACGGGACTGCATGGACTATACGGGACTGCATGGACTATATGGGACTGCATGGATTATACGGGACTGCATGGACTATACAGGACTGCATGGACTATATGGGACTGTATGGAATATATGGGACTGCATGGACTATACGGGACTGCATGGACTATATGAGACTGTATGGACTATACAGGACTGTATGGACTATACCGGACTGCATGGACTATACGGGACTGCATGGACTATACGAGACTGTATGGACTATATGAGACTGTATGGACTATACAGGACTGCATGGACTATATGAGACTGTATGGACTATACGGGACTGTATGGACTATACGGGACTGCATGGACTATACGAGACTGTATGGACTATATGAGACTGTATGGACTATATGAGACTGTATGGACTATACGGGACTGCATGGACTATATGGGACTGTATGAACTATACAGGACTGTATGGACTATACGGGACTGCATGGACTATACGGGACTGCATGGACTATATGAGACTGTATGGACTATACAGGACTGTATGGACTATACCGGACTGCATGGACTATACGGGACTGCATGGACTATATGGGACTGCATGGACTATATGGGACTGTATGGACTATAGGGGACTGCATGGACTATACGGGACTGTATGGACTATAGGGGACTGCATGGACTATACGGTACTGTATGGAATATATGGGACTGCATGGACTATACGGGACTGCATGGACTATATGAGACTGTATGGACTATACAGGACTGTATGGACTATACCGGACTGCATGGACTATACGGGACTGCATGGACTATACGAGACTGTATGGACTATATGAGACTGTATGGACTATACAGGACTGCATGGACTATATGGGACTGTATGAACTATACAGGACTGTATGGACTGTATTTGACAAATACAGTAATACCCTGAAATTCGTAGGTTTTACTTTCCAAGACCCTTTGTGAATTTTGAAAATGCGCAAATTTTGGACAGACAGCTAACAAAGGCCTAGAAAGACTTCATATGTTAACTGTCACGTTGAGGACCCCGGCCCCTCCCTTTTGGGTGTGTGTAAACATTGTCCACATGCTCTGTCTGCGTTTTCGGAACTCCGTGGTGATAGCTTTGTTGTGTGAATAATGTGTCTCACCTGTGAATCGTCTCGTAATCACATGGGGCTAATGTGGTCTGTCTATTTAATGTGCGCTCGCGCAGTGTCCTGTGCTCGTCGTTGTCTAAGTTTACACGTTTGTGTGTGTGTAAGAAGTGTTTGTTGCTCGTGCGCTATTGCGCAATCTATGTCAATAAACGAAGTGACGTCAGTCGAGAGGATTCCGTGTCTCATCCTTCGTGACAGCCCGAACGTCACAGAACGACGAGCCGACCAGAGACACCAGGACCATGCCGGGCTACGCAACCCGGCCGAAGAAGGCAACTCGCCCGAGTATGCGGCGTCACCGCGCTTCGTCCTCCCCCCCGCGCCGCGACTCTACGCCAACTCTGGCGCAGCTGAAGCAGGACCCCGAGTGCGCCTACCTACTGTGCGCGGCTCGGGAGACCTCCATACCAGAGTTGGCGGAGGAGTACCGCAAGACAGCGGCGCGGGTGTGGCAAGAGTGACACTCCGCGCCTCCACGGGAGCTCTCGCCCATACGGGTTAACGTCCCCGAGCTATACGGGACAGGGACGACACCAAAGGACGAGCTCGAGGGGGACTCCTCCCCGCGCCACAAGATCGGACCCACGCAGGAGCAGCTGGAGACAGACCCAGTCTGTGCATCCCTGCTGCGACAGGCGCGGGTGCACCACGACCCCGAGGCGGCGGAGAAGCTCCGCCAGGAGGCGGTGCGGCTTTGGAGGGAGTACAACCCCTCTACATCCAGGGAGCCCTCACCCCTGCGGATAGGCTCCTTCGCGCTCTGCGGGGTGGAAAGGACCCCCGAGAGTGAGTTTGGGGAGGGGGATTCCTCAGGCGAGGAGGAGGAGCAAGAGGACGAGGAGGAAGCTTACCCTCCGTCGTTATACGACGCCTCCACGGTGGACTACGGGGAAGAGGAGGAGGAGGAGGAGTCCGAGGAAGAGGACTACCTCCCTCCGCCCGTAGGTCCCTCTACCACCGTGGAGGAAGGCGAGGAGCAAGAGTATGGCGAGGAGGAGTACCCCCCGTCGGAGTGCTCTGCTTACCCCGAGGAGGACGGTGGGGAGGAAGAGGAAAACGGGGGTTACCCTCCGTCCGAGGGCTCCTTTACCGAGGAGGAGAGCCCTCCCCCCTCGGAACTGTCAGTCGAGACGGTGAAGAGGGGGAGGAGTCCAGAGGCGGGCTCATCCCCCGAGCGCTCCCCAGCCAGCGACATGGACTGTTCCCGGGGTGGCAGCTGGGGGCAGCCCATGAGCTGGAGCCGTGGCAGTGAGGAGGAGATGGAAGCGGAGGAAGCCACTCCCACTGCCAGGTCCGGAGGGAGATCCTCGGGCGAGGATGGTTTCCCGTATGGCCCACCGAGGGGTGGGACCAACCGCGCTGCACCTGGCGCGTCGGCCAACCGCGCTGCACCTGGCGCGTCGGCCAACCACGCTGCACCTGGCGCGTCGGCCAACCGCGCTGCACCTGGCGCGTCGGCCAACCGCGCTGCACCTGGCGCGTTCGCCAGCCGCGCTGCGCCCGGTGGAGGGTTTGCAGCAAGGGCAGGAGGAGCACCGCCCATCGCAGCGCCTGCAGCACCAGTGGCTCCCGATCTCACTCCCCTCATCGCTCTCCTCCTGGCGCGCAGCCTGGCGCCTGTTTCGTGTGTGTGTGTGCCAGTGTTCGTCAGTCTTCCCGTGTGTATTCCTAACCCATTTTTCCCATTCGTTCCTCTATGTGTCAATGTGCCTGTGTGCGTGTTTGTGAATGTCCCGTGTAACGTGTCTAACGTCTTTTCCCCTATGTTCCCAGGGAGGGTGTTCTAGGCGGTCCGTGGCGGACGCTTCCCCGAGGGCAGTCACCTCCCAGACGCAGGACTGAGCGTGTCGGATCCGCCCATCGCCGTGGGTTCGGGGCACTCGGTCCTGTTGGCACCCCGGGACGGGTAGTGCCCTTGGAGGGGGCGTCTGTCACGTTGAGGACCCCGGCCCCTCCCTTTTGGGCGTGTGTAAACGTTGTCCACGTGCTCTGTCTGCGTTTTCGGAACTCCGTGGTGATAGCTTTGTTGTGTGAATAATGTGTCTCACCTGTGAATCGTCTCGTAATCACATGGGGCTAATGTGGTCTGTCTATTTAATGTGCGCTCGCGCAGTGTCCTGTGCTCGTCGTTGTCTAAGTTTACACGTTTGTGTGTGTGTAAGAAGTGTTTGTTGCTCGTGCGCTATTGCGCAATCTATGTCAATAAACGAAGTGACGTCAGTCGAGAGGATTCCGTGTCTCATCCTTCGTGACAGCCCGAACGTCACATTAACTACTAAATATGTTCTCAAAACACTTCAGGTTCATTAAAAAATGTATGGTATAATTCATTTTACCCTTTAAAATTATACAGGTAAAAGTAAACATATACAGTAAGCCATCTGCCATTTTGTGCCCGTCCACGGCGTCTCTGAAATGCTAAACTCATTGTCTATGAGGCATTGAATGCTATGCCATAATTTCCTGTGTGTACAATAAAATTAGAATAAACTCAACTCTCTTGTGAGCTCATTTTCTATGAGATCCATTTTCTTTGCTTACAACAGAGTATCCCTCTCTCTCTCTCTCTCTCTCTCTCTCTCTCTCTCTCTCTTTCTCTCTCTCTCTCTCTCTCTCTCCCTCAGGCAGGTATGTACTATACATACATTACAAATACATTAAATGTTCAGGTAATAAAGAATACAGTACAATACTGTACACAGTAAAAAAAGATACACAGTACTAAAATGTATGTACAGGGTTGAAGGTGTGTTCTGATTGGCTACATTCACGCAAGCACATTCATCCATCTACGGATTACATCTGCTGGACCCGCAGATTTTAGGTGTTAGATTCCAAGGAAAAAATGTGCGAATTTGTGAAGCTTTAGATTCAGAAGCTCAAATGTTTGGGGTATTACTGTATTAATGCATACTGTACTACTGTACTTGATCATACAGAGGATGTATTAGACAAATACTTGATCTTCAGTATCAGTTACCAGAAATGTACACCAGATGCAGACAAAAGTTGTGTCTGCTTAAAAACACAAAATTAAAAACGCTTTAAACCATCCTGAAGGTACACTTCCATGCTAAACACTATAAATAAGACAGGAAGTGTACATAAGACAGGAAGTGTAAGACAGGCTGACTGTTATTTTCTGAGGTGATGTCATCTCCCCATTCTGACATCATGAGGCTCAAACAGTGGCAGACCAATGGCCAACAGAACAATGGCCAACAGACCAATGGCCAACAGAAGACTGGGCATTTTCCCCCTTTTCACATAACAAAAACCAAAAACCTTTTTACACCACATGTGTGAAATGATTTATTATTGCTCTTTAGCTTTCTGAATTAGTAGTCATGAATGGAAATCATTGAAGAAACAACATATTTTATCATACGTCATGTGCAAAATACATTGTATACAATGTTTTTTTGGATTCTTTACACAGGACAGCTTGTATTCATTCTAGTTTACTGTTGTATTCCTCTAGTATTATACCATACTGCGTGTGTCTAACGGTTAAAATTATCCAATTATTGATCCAATTATGATACTGAAATTGAAAAAAACAAGCTTCTGATCTTTGGTTATTAAAATGTACATTTAATGTTTGGTAGAGATGTTGGTCTGGTTAACTAATTTGCACACACCTAACTACGTATGTCAGCTAATTAGTGCATCATATATCTCTTACTAATATGTCATAACATTGATAAATAGTATTTATGTATAATAGTATTCATGTACAAGTAGCATTGGTCAAATAACTAAAGGTGAGCTTCCTTTTTTCTGTTGATATGAGCATTATCTCATAACCACAAAAGTTTCCGATGCCTGCGAGTACTCTGGGAGACACTAGCCTGAGGTTAGAGTAGAAATGTGCATGCAACACCCAAAAAGGCTTTTTTTCATTTTGCAGTGCATCACTAACCATTTCAACTTTTTGTTCTTCAAGAATTGTTTCTGAAGCCTTACTAGTTAACAGCCATAGTGTAACATAGCTCCTCGGAATCAAGCACTAAAGTTGACAGTGGATAAAAATAGTAAAAAGAGTCTGTCAGAGTTGAATTTAAAACGGTCTTCCTTTGGGAACCGCTGGAGACATCAAATGTCCCCGAGGACGTTTCTGTACGTGACGGTCAGTGAGGCTCTGGAGCCCAAAGCCCACGGGCTGTCCTACACAGCTGTCACCAGCCTTTGGGGCTGTTGAAGCAGAAGACGGAAGAGGTTGGGAGAGGTTGCACCGTATCGTGTGGAGTGCAGCGGGTGCACTGGGTCATGCCATTGTTCTGATAAACACTCTGCAAGCTCCATCAGGCACAAGGAAGACATGGTGCTGTTTCGCAGAGACCCCCTTCAACCACACTTGCACTGTTAAAGTTTCCACTGAGCACCACTGCCAGAGGAAGTGGCTTCTAACCCTTGAGAGGAACCTCTCAGTGAAGACAGGAAAGCACCAGCCCATGGTGACAAGAATTTCCACATCTGTGACCGATGTGTAGCAAACGTAGAGATCCTCAGAGAACTACATTTATGTCTGCCCCAAAGCCACATCCTAACCACCTTATTGCTGGACTCAAGTAACGGTGACCATTAAGTTTGATTAAGTTTAATTACTCCTGGTGCACATAATATGAGAGCTAACATCATTCTGCAGCAGTGCTGCGTAGTCCTGGATGTGAGTTAGATCATCACAGAGCTCAGATGCACAACTGCAGCAGTTTGGGTACTCTGAGACACCTTGTCTCTCATATTACAGGATGTTACAGTGTGTGAGAACTGGTGACATACTAACCCTAAAATAATGCTAATGCTAAACATAAAATTACTGCTCAAAACTATTGTCTTGGAGTGGCACAAGGACGACAGGCTGTACATTAAAGATGCCACTTCAATGACAGCAGCAGTGGAAATTTCATGGTTATCAAAGTAGCATCTCAGCACTCATTACAGGACTTCAGTTTCTTCTCCTAACCATGTATTGTCAGAAGGCAATCAACAAGCATAGACTTATTCACTCTAAATTAACATTATTACCTGTGCCAGGGTGTGACAAGTAATGCATGGCAATAGGGTGAAAAAAAAACAGGTTGAGAAATAAAAAATAAAAAACAAAAGGGCTGGTGAACTTCCTGTGAGTTGTGTATGGAGCAGAGCTAGAGTTAGAGTTAGGGTAACATAGCAGATCTGTAGCAGAGCTGTGAGTTGCGTATGGAGGAGGAGGAATAGGGCTAGGCTAGTCTCTAGCAGACTAGGCTTAGGGTTAAGGTTAGGGCTAGGGTTAGGCTTACATAGAAGGTTTCTGGCAGGGTTAGGATTAGGGGTTAGGGTTAGAGGTTAGGGATTAGGGATACATAGCAGGTCTCTAGTAGACTAGGCTTAGGGTTAAGGTTAGGGCTAGGGTTAGGCTTACATAGAAGGTTTCTGGCAGGGTTAGGATTAGGGGTTAGGGTTAGAGGTTAGGGATTAGGGATTAGGGTTACATAGCAGGTCTCTAGCAGAGCTGCTGCAGTGAAGAAGCCCAGCTGTTTGAAGCAGGCATGCCTTGACGTCAGCCGGTCGCCAGGCAACCGTCAACCACAGGGGTGTTACATTTTCCATTGCTAGTAGTTTTCAGATCCTCCAACAAAAACAACTTGCAGTCGCGCTGTGCACTCTGGGATTGGGGGGGGCTGGTATTAAGAGAGCTGGAGAACTGTAATAATGAGATGAGTAAAGACGTTCTGCTTTCACCCCTGAGAACACTGTCAACGCAACGTTTACTAGGCCACACAAACTACCAAAATACTGTTCCCAAAAGTGAAATTATGGAATCTAAATGACCTTTGCAAAGTAAATACTAATACTGCATTTGTTGAGGTGCCATTATGACAGTTCACAAATAAATGCCATGAGAGGACTTGTCTCGGGTTTGGACAGGTTAGAGGAAGTGATCTTACGTCCTCATCCAGGACACAATCTTTAGACCAGACAAAAGTCTGTTAGTACCAGCATTCAATTCTCTCATTCATCATGCTGGGTTTTATTCTCATTTAGGCTGTGCACCTGTAATGGAGAATTATGCACAGCACACAGACTGCACACAGACTGCACACAGACTGCACACAGACTGCACCCTGCTCAGCACAGCTTCCCCGTTCTGTTGCTCACTGACGCAGACAGGCCCAGACGTGCTTTATGCAGGGTGCAAACCTTCACAAAGCCCTGCGACAGGAAAGAGCACACGTTTTGCACCACAGACAAGAAAAAACAGTGAAAACAGCAAATTCAGTGCTAAAGCTTAGTCACACAGACTGTTCCTGTTGATGAAAGATGACAGTAACAATGACACACTAATATCAAGACTATAGAGGATTAAAGAAATATACTGGTTTGAAACATTAAAACTGCGATTAAACTTTTACGGTGCTAAACATTAATTTAACAAATCTTGCTTTATTGTTTTAGAATAGTCATGCATGATTTAAAATACTGCCATATTTAATACATATCTTTGGTGCTGATTAGCTAAGACCTTTTACCATTTATAGCAAATTTAGCTCAACTTTATGCACTTGCAAAACATTTAGCTGAGGCTGGACTGAGCTCAATATATTAAAAATGGCACAAGTATTTTAAACGAGGTCCTCAGCGTATTTCCTTGGGCTCTGCTTGACAGGCGTCACAACAAGTAACCACAAACCTCTAGTGCTCATCTGCAAATACACATACGCACACACACGCGTGCACTGTGAGGGCTATTCCCTCGTCTTACTGTTACAGAAGTCGGAGACACCATTACTTTATGCCCGCTAACAACTTTAAAGCAGCCCACAGGGACTGTGAAACACAGTTTTTCCTCTTTAACACACTAGACTCTCTTCCCATCTAGCGAAGGCAATTTATAGATTTGAAACACAACAATTGCAGAAAGTCCTGACAGAGAAGTTTAAAACAGTGATGTACGACATAAGTGTTGCAGTCAGTAATACAGTAAATTGTACAGACTCTACCAGATGTGTTCTAAAAGGGAATAGAAAACTTCACAAACTGAATATATTTGACCTTATTTGACCGTAATCACTCTATGTGGCTTTTATATGTAATAAAATGACGGATCTCCTTTAAGAAAGAGGTCTGATATTGAATGGTTTGGATTATGGTGTATGTATAATACAATAATCCACAGGCCTATGAACATGCCTGTCCAGGCACAGTAACCCACAGGCATATGAACATACCTGTCCAGGTACATTCCACAGAGACACCTGCACAGCTTAAGGGGAACATTCAACAAGATCAGCACTCTCTTTACCTCCCTTCCCTGTCTCTCTCTCTCTCTCTCTGTCTCTCTCTCTCTCTCTCTCTCTCTCTCTCTCTCTCTCCCTTGCAAATAAGCAAGAGGAAGAAAATGACACATTTAATTAAGTAGCTCTGTGTTATAGACGAGGACTAAAGGACTCCAAACAACCATGTAATGAAAGTAGAAACTTATCTATAGAAAATAACAGATCTATAACACATCTATAACACATCTATAAGGGATCTATAACACATCTATAATAGCTCTATATACTGTTTCAGTGTAATATTCAATATTTGTGCCCCTTTTTTTTACTTCATCAAAACTTTCAATATACACCTACACTGGTCAGTTAACAAAATCAACCCTTTTAATTTTAATTAACTTCTATATAGCATTTAATATTTATCCAATAGATTTTTATTCCTTCAACATTCAACATAACCATAATTCTGGTGTAAAGGCAAGCCCAGTGGAAAGTTTTCTGGGTCACTTATTTGACCAAACCCACTGATAACACCAGTTTTTTCACCAGTCAATTTTCCGAAGCCCCAGAGAAACCCACAAAAACAGAAACCACATTGCCAACGGTCATGTAAATAGAGAAAAAACACATATGTAAGGGTATATAATACAACCCATAGCTCAGAATGCACACTGAATATCTTACTGTACAAATTCCTTCACTTTAGTAGGAGATCTTGGAAAATTAGTGTGTGCTGTGTATTCTAACGATTGTTTTGAGTAAACAGCTAACAGCTTTTACAAGCTAACCAGATTGTGGAAGATTTCCTTTGAACCATTTTACCTACACATTTCTCTGGGAAAATGAAGCTTTTTCAGATCAGCTATGAATGAGCTCTGAACACACCTAAGAGATTTAATGAACCAAACATTCCCTAGTGGCCCTGGTCTCCCTGGTCATGGCTAAAACATCAGAGCTCATGGCTAAAACATCAGAGTTCATGGCTAAAACAACAGAAGCAACATTTCAGCCACATATACTCTAAAAATGTGGCCATCAAGACATGCCTTGGAGTCTACACACTGAACAGTATGAGCTCAGGAGTGATGACAATACTTCACACAATCAACGTACAGGGTTACTAAAGTCTGTACTGCCTTCTAACCCTGTTTTATAGGACAGGTCCTAAAGATCTCAGTGGATGTAGTTCAGCTACTTGATGATTTTTGGCTAATTACCTATAAAATAAGTAATGTGTGACTCAGATCCACTTGTTAACCTTGTATTGAGCTATTTGTTCATGCATCTGCCTTTGTGCTCCACTTAAAGTGCTGCCAGTGTAACAGGACAGAAGTGCCTTTGTATGTGAGAATGTCAAGTGTTACTCAAGGAGAATACTGATGGGGGGAACAGGAGAAGCAGAAACTGTGCAGATGAACCAGAGGCTTCTGTCTAGCATTTAATGGAGAAATTGATTTCAAATATTTTAGCTTTGAGGGCGACCACACATAAAATGTAGGTAGATGTTCATTGTTATAAGGAAATTACGTGATGGTATGATCGACGCCTCATAGAGACTCATCAACCCTGCTTACTCTGCACAATCCTCAACAGAGCATACGAGACTGTATATGTTACAGGACTGTAACAGGAGTGTATATGTGCGGACTGTAACATGACTGTATATATGTAACAGGACTGTAACAGATGGTATATGTATTACTGGATGGCCTATATGTTACCGGACTAACAGGACTGCATATATTTTACAAGACTCTAACAGGACTGTATATACATTACAGGACTGTAAAAGGACGAAGAACAACAACCAAGCTGGACTCACCGCTTTTTGTTGTGTCTGCAGGAAGGCTGGGGTGCGTTCTGGGTCACTGGAAATATCGTCCTCGGATTCCTCCCAGGAGGAGGAAAAGCCCGCGGAAGAAGCTGATGAGGAGGAGAGCTTGCGCAACCCAGCTCGAGAGGGTTGCGGGCTCACCTCAGGTTCCTCGGGTTCCTGTACCTCTCCACTGGCCTCAATGCCGTGGTCGGTCACTATGACGGCCGGGATAATGGCCACCTCCACGCAGCTCCTCTCCTCCACCCGCGGCTGCACTTCTATCAGTTGAACGTTCACTGGGTGCGTCCCGGCCAATGTGTCCACTTGCTCCGGGGTGGCTGGTGAGATGTCCGTCTCTCCTGAGATGCAGGACAGCTTGTCGGCTTGACTCCCTGAGACACCGTCCTCCACATTCGGACTACCCATGTTGCTTTCTTCTCCACCACCTTCACTCCCACTACATTTCTTTCCATTATGCAGCACTTTCGGGATTCCAGTAAAGTGGTCCTGACTCTGAGAGTCCATCAGGTTCAAGTCAGGAAGCAGGTGAGTGTTGTCCAGGTGAGGGCAGGGGTCACGGCTTGGGCTGCACCTTCTGTGAGGTCGAGGGCTGTGCTGGGATTCCCTGCTGTGAGCCTGAGCCGAGATGTGTGCCTCAAACAGGTTCACCACCTTATTCACTTCCACGTTCTGGAGCTCCACGCTGCGTTGGAGCTGCTCAGCTGCACGCTGCTCACTCTCCTCGTGCTCCTCACCCAGGCCAGAGCAGCTCAGCCGCCGCACCCTGTTCCCCACATTCTCCCCCAGCAGGTCGGGTGGACGGCATGGCGAATGCACCCTTGGGCTGCCAGGTGGGAAAACAAAAGCGGTCCCAGAAGAGCCAGGGCTCAAGCTGGCAGGACTGTAGGGACAGTAGGTGGTGCGGTCGGGCACAGGCAGCACGGGCCTCCCAGTCCGAGATGTCCTCTTATCAGCCAGGTTATTGGAGTTCATCATGATCAAGCTGTTCAGGGCATAAGCAGCCATAGTAACGGGCTGGTTCTGTCCATATGTGCTCCCATTTAGGACCACTCATCCACACAGCCCTCTGGAGCCAACCACCAGGAGGCAGGGCGGCAAAGCCCAGTCCTCGTCTTTCCTTCAGTTATGATGTTCCACGAATCCACACATGGGGCAAACCACTAAAGGCAAAACAAGGATGTTAAAGTTATGCAGGACATAGTAAAATTACAAACGTGCTTCAGAGGCAATGTGGCAATTAAAGGAGTGTCGAGATCAAATATAGAAGAGTAAACACTATAAGAACACAAAATATTGTTGACATTAGATGTTGGCTAACTGTAAAATCATCATTTATAAGGGTGTATCAGCTTATACATTGGGCTTTGGATTCCCAACATAAAAATAATGACAAATGCACGTCAAATGAGCCTGTAAAGAATAAAGACTTAATGCCAAAATAGTAAATCCTCTACCAAAAGACCATTGGAAACTTCTATCAACCCACCTAAACAGCAAATCATCCTCTGCAAAAAATTTAATCAGCCCCTATGTGACACCTTAGGTAATCCACCACATTTATATGATACTCTAGGTAATCCACATTTATATGATACTCTAGGTAATCCACCACATTTGTATGATACTCTAGGTAATCCACCACATTTATATGATACTCTAGGTAATCCACCACATTTGTATGATACTCTAGGTAATCCACCATATTTACATGATACTCTAGGTAATCCTCCACACATGTAAGGCACTCTAGATAATCCACTACACATATATGATACTCTACATAGTCCACCACACACGGGCAGCTTTAAGTGGTCCAAACAAAATAGCTTTTTTGCCAAAATACATGACAACCTATTGAACCTCAAGTCTATCAGGCATCCTTCCAAAAGGTTCAAGAAGCTGAAAACATATTAGGCTGTTTCTCCTAAGTAAGTTTTCTTAAAAACTATGAGGACAACTCCACCCACAACACCTTCAAAAGTGAAGTTATGGGGTTGCTTTAAGTTTTGTTTGGTTGTTTTGTTTTAATGATCTCAATGAAATTTGATTAAGTGTAAACATTGTGGAAACTTATCTATGATGATTAACTCCCGACACACTTGGAAACTTTTTTTCTTTTAGACCATAATTCAACCTCACTCTGTTTTAGATCATGCGGTTCACCCTCATTCTGTTTTAGACCATACAATTCAACCTCATTCTGTTTTTTGATTATAACATTTAGCCTCGTTCAAACCACACATTTCATGCTTATTTCGAAGGACACAGCATGTCCACAGAGCATTAAGTCATTAGTTAAATCATTCGTTTTTGCATGAACGATATTTTACGGCTACACACTAATATCTGAGCCACCACTGGCCAGATACATGATTCTCTGCCTCTTCCACCTTAGACTACAAACCAAACTGATCACAAACCTGCACATATCCATAATCTGACATCAGCATCTGGAACCCCAGCAAGGAGTAAATCTGAAAACAAGGTAAAATACATCAGTGGTCAAAAATTCTCATCTCACCTACAAAGCATTCTGGCCTATCAGTCTAAGTTCTAGTATCAACCAGACGATCCATGCTTATATCTTATATCAGTAAAACTGACTGACTATCCACGTAAAATGCTTATCACACATGTTTACAGACTGCTGCAAATGGACCTGTTTGCTATAGTTTTTTTCCATTTTGATCCTGCTCCACAAAGAATGAGAATCTGACAACATAATCTGCTTCCTAACACCTTCAAAGAGAAGACAGTGGCAGACAAGATATCAGTACAATCAACAAATATCAGTTAAGCATCTGTACATAACTTTGGTAAGGGAACCCCTACACAGAGCGCGAGAGCGATAAACACGTGGCGACATTGTTACGAAGTAACTTCACCAAAGTAGATACACACGAACATGAATGAAGTGGCTTAGATATATTCATTTCAAAAACAAATAATATTAGTAAAAGTTAAGATCAATAACGTGTGCATAAATTGGCAATAAGAATATAACACAACATAATGGACGATATTTACTGATGCAGTTTAAAACAAGTTCTTAGTACGTTCCGCAGATGTTTCCGTGGTAAAACAGTAAGAACTGTTTGTAGTATTTCGCATAAGTCTATAAGAATTAGACTATTACATTGTCATGATGCTTCTATTAGTATTTATATTTCTAAAGTCTCGTCGGCTTCATAGACATTTTTCAACATGGGCGTGACAAAAGAACCTCATTAATAACAACCCATTTCTTTCTCAAATGGTGGCCAAAAGTAAAATTATTGTTCCATAAGAAGAACACAGAAGTTGGACGACGTACCCCGTGCTGGTGTGTGTAATCATAGTTCGCGGTGGGCGAAGCCGCCGTCGTTACTCGGTGTTGTACAATCTCTGTCCAATCCAAAAATCGTTACGAATAAAGACTTCTCCTCAGTCGGCGCCAAAATGAGAGACTTGCAGCAGAGTTATATTGCCTGAAGTCGTCAAAATGTAGTTTAGACCAGCAGGTCTGTAGCTGTGGTGTGTACTCTTCAGCAGTTTGACTCGAGTAGTCGGCTGTTTGTTTAATGTACAAAAGACAGGAAGGAAGTCAAACTGACAGTCGTCCTGAACTGGAACAGTCGGCGTCCTCCGACTACTTCACACATCCGATATTATACTGTACTCCATAACGTGGGAAGAGCCTAGAAACCCAAAACTATACATCTCTGGAGCGCGGAGTAGGCAGAATTAAACTTCTAAGGTTTATTTGATTTAAAACTCTTAATCCCGCAACCTTTTTTCGAGAAAATAAAGGCGGAAAAATAATTTGTATGATTTTAAAATAGTTCACAACAGAACAACCTTACTTTATCCCAGTATACTTCCTATGACTATATGGTAGTCGTCAAGTTTGAAAAGTCTTGTCTACGCCTTCCAAACATTTATACGGAATATAGTTACGTACAATGTACAAACGTACCATTCAAATAGGTAAAATACAAAGTTTTGTATATGTACGATATGTATGTAGGCCTATAGCCTATGTATAGTCATAATTGTACATAATACCTTTACATATGTAAACATGTATTCATATGTATATGAACAGAGCCGGAGTGGCTAATCGGGAGATTCGGGAGGATTCCCGATGGGCCGGCTCATGTCAATCTCTAGTTTGGGCCGATTGGGAGGGAAAAATAATATTGGGCCGGATTTGGGCATATAACTCCCAGGCTGAAAAAGTGTCCCACTCCGGCCCTGTATATGAATGTACAATATGGTTCATTTTAATGTTTATGGGAAATGTACATTACATCATTATGTGCAGAATTTTTCAGTGGACAGGCACAGGCATCTGTTTGTGGGCCTTACCTTCTTAAATGTTTTCTGCATGTACTGAGGCCAAGATGCTCCAGAGGTCACTCAGTTACCATGAGAGTACTAGTTACTCTTAAACTGGTCACTGTAGTTATGTAGTTAAACTGGTCACTGGTATTTATGTAGTTCATCTGATCACTGCAGTTTTAATTAGTTCAACTGGTCACTGGTAAGTATGTAGTTAAACTGGTCACTGGTAGTTATGTAGTTAAACTGGTCACTGCATTTATGTAGGCTAGTTAAACTTGTCACTGGTAGTTATGTAGTTAAACTGGTCACTGGTAGTTATGTAGTTCAACTGGTCACTGGTAGTTATATAGGCTACTACTGAAGATTTCTGAGTTACAATGGATCTTAAAATGGCATTGCAGCCTAATCACTGCTAACTGCAGGTCACAATGTCTGACTTCAAAACAGATATTTTTACCTTTAACAAATATAGTGCTATTTTGTTTTTGCAAAGAAAACGTGACAAAGAAAAACAACACAAAGAAAAGGTGTCACGTGGTGGAAAATCCTGTGCTGTAGTGGCCAGTCTGATTTGAATGAGACTGGTTTGCTGACTGGCTGATAGGTAATATGAAAATTAATTTTCCATGTCCTGAGACGGACACAAGGCCAAAGTGCAGACTCAACTAAAAACCTTATTTTGCTCAAGTTAAAAAATTTAATATTAGTAAATAACTTAGGGGTTAAAGTAACTAACATTTTTACAGTGTTTTATGTTGGTAATTTTTGTTGCTGGTAAGTCCATAAGTCTCTCAGAAAGGTAACAGCAGAAATAGGTGAAATCATAAATATCTATTTACAAACTGACAGTATGAATATCACCTTCAGTTGGAAGTCGCTAAAGTTTATATAATGACTCTTTTGTGGTTTTTACATCTCATCAGCTAAACAAATTTCTGTGCTTATATATGAAAATGGTTCAGGATCATGTGGTTTAACTGAGAAAGAAAAAAGAGAGAATGTGTGTGGGAGAGAAAGAAGGACAGAATTATAGCCGATCAAGCCATTAAATTTCTCCAGGATCTGCATGCCTCCTGAACACAGTGGGGATCAGGCAAGATCATCACTGACACCTCATATCGTGGACATGATATCTCCAAAACCCTCTGACACGACACTGAGGTCTCTGCTGACCACAACACTCCCCTCCGACATGACACTGAGGTCTCTACTGACCACAACACTCCCCTCCGACATGACACTGAGGTCTCTACTGACCACAACACTCCCCTCCGACATGACACTGAGGTCTTTACTGACCACAACACTCCCCTCCGACATGACACTGAGGTCTCTACTGACCACAACACTCCCCTCCGACAAGACACTGAGGTCTCTACTGACCACAACACTCCCCTCCGACAAGACACTGAGGTCTCTACTGACCACAACACTCCCCTCCGACATGACACTGAGGTCTCTACTGACCACAACACTCCCCTCCGACATGAAACTGAGGTCTTTACTGACCACAACACTCCCCTTCGACGACACACTGAGGTCTCTACTGACCAAAACCTCTCATCACAAGCTCAGTTAGTTCCCAACTGCAGTCAGACTCATCAATAACACTTGGGTCCCCCACTAAAACCACAACACAAGTCCCTTTAGAATTTTCAATCATCTCCTTTTTCAAATATAAACTGGCTAGACCTCCTACAAATTCAGAATTACTTTGCTTGCATGACCTTTGGATGAAATATCTTGTTTTTCGTGAAACCTTGTGTTGTACAGAATTTTTTCTTTCTTCTCTCTCTAGACACACACACTATATATAGGCAGATGGGCTTGAGGCAGAAGGGCTACAGCAGCAGAAGACCACACCAAGTGCCACTCCTGTCAGCTTATAACAGGAAACTGATGCTACAATTCGCATAGGCTCACCAAAATTGCACAATAGAATTGGACAATGTTGCCTGATCTGATGAGTCTCAATTTTTGCTGCAAAATTTAGATGATGGGGTCAGAACTTGGCATCAACAACATAAAAGCATGGATCCATCCTGCCTTATACTGTCAACGATTCAGGATGCTGGTGGTGGTGGTGGTGGTGCAATGGTGTGGGAGATATCTTCCCGGCACACTTTGGGCCCATTAGTACCAATTGAGCATCATTTCAACGCCACAGCCTACATGAGTATTGTTGTTAACCATGTCCATCCATTTATGACCACAGTGTACCCATCTTCTGATGGCTACTTCCAGCAGGATAACGCGGCATGTCATAAAGCACAAATCATCTCATACTGGTTTCTTGAACACGACAATGAGTTCACTGTACTCTAATGGCCTCCACAGTCACCAGATGTCAATCCAATAGAGCACCTTTGGGATGTGGTGGAACGGGAGAGTCGCATCATGGATGTGTAGCTGACAAATCTGCAGCAACTGCGTGATGCTATCATGTTAATATGGACCAGACTCTCTGAGGAATGTTTGCAGTACCTTGTTGAATCTATGCCACGAAGGATTAAGGCAGTTCTGAAGGCAAAAGTGGGTCCAACCCTAGCAAGGTGTACCTAATAAAGTGGCGGGTGAGTGCATATATACACACACACACCTTCTATTCTGTTCAAATGTTACAGGTAGGCAGTCACCACTTCTCCAAACAAAGCATGACACACTATCAGCAAAGGGCAAAAGAATTAAGATAAAACAGAATAAGCTAATGTTTACATGGTAGTAAACAAACACTGATAACCACTCACTGCTGTTCCTGCATTTATGGATGAACATTTTATAGAATAATCCCAAACAAAACCACACCTTCAGTGGACATTTTCAACACATCATGCTCTTTAATCAAATATAAACTGAGAAGTTGGGTTCTGGTCATGGTCTATAGAACATCTACGCCACCTGTTGGACAACGAAATTGCATCATTTGGGTGAGCCATCAGCATAGTTTAACGTTTGGCTTGTTTCTACCAGCAGGTGGCAGAGGAGTATACAGTTGGGTATCCCAGAATAAACTTTTATTAGATTTTGGAAGCTTCAGATCTGAATGTTTGTGCATTTTGAGCCAAGATTTTCAAGGTTTCGACATTTTATCACTACAGCTTTCTTAGAGTATAGACTGGTGTGTCCAACTTGAGTGGAGGTGATCAGCCGGTTAGTGGGAAAGGTTAGTGAAGGTCACAGAATGAAAAACATGAACATGAAATCAATGAAGTAAGGTGAGATATTCTTGATCTTAAAATGAAAATAATATTTAGGCACACCACAAATATTCTTAGCATAGAGGCAGTTATATCATCAAGCCAATGAATTAATGTCCCTGTTTACATTTTAAACGCTATAGTTGAGAATATTTGATTACTTTGGTAGTTTTAATTAATGATTTGGAGTAGTTTGTCAATAAAAAGGGTTTTTTCGAGTTTTACCCCTATCCCTTTCGTCTGTTCCTGCTCATGTTTTGTTACTGTTGTGTGCAAATGTTATATATTCTGTATTTGTTCTGTATTGAATGTCTGTTCATAACTGTTGCAAGCGTTTCTGAAAAGTATATGAAAACAATGCATTATTGTTGTTTATATTAAATTATTAATAATACCAGAATATGTAATAGGCTATTATTACATGCGCATTGTGATATTCTTCCAGCCCAAACGTTGCTATGGTTCAGAGAGCTGCTGGGATATGTAGTTGAAGACCACATTGAGTCGAAAGTTAAGCATGTGTATACATAAACACACAATGCCAACTTTCGCCCGACCCAAATGTACATATGTGCGATTTGGCAGAAGTGGTGTGTCCTTTAAGACTCGCCATCAGGTAATCTTTTATAACTCGCGATGAGAAAAGAGGTTTACGTCATATTTCCACATAACGAACCAATAGCAGCGGACGGGTCACACTGGCAGGCGGCGTCTCGTGCGCGAGCGCCAGTAGTTGAAGGCGCGTAGGCGGAACTGGAGCCTCCACACCGTCACAGATTTAGTAAACATCGCTGTTCATGGTTTAAAACCCACCACACAGACGCTGGCAAAGCGCAGAGGAAAACGCAGTTAAAATTTGTAAAGTGTGGAGGTAAATGTCTATCTGTTGCATATATTATTTGCATATATAGGACATATTTTTTCAGATATGTAGATTTAATGCCGTTATACAGAGACGTGAGTGTTTTAAGGGGATATGTTGAAAGAAGGTCGGATACAGTTAGGACAGCATGTTTGTCCAGGGGCTAGAGAGGCATTCGTCCTTCAGCTAACATGCTCGCTATCTTACATTGCGGTCTTGCATTCAGGGCCAATGCTGAATTATCTCTTCTGTATAATATACATTAATGATTTGGTGTATAAGTAAACATGTAGCGTTAAAGTTAGCAAAATTTTGTTCGTTCTGTTTGCCATTTAAAACTTTGCATGCATGCATGAATGTCAAGAGTTCATTTATTAAGGACATAGCTATTGCCCTGCAGTCAACTGACAAAACTGTGTAAATGTTTGCAACTAATATGGTGGCTGCAGATAGACACGTGTCCACGTGGGCGTGGCTGTACCTACACCGTCACTTCCTGTATATACATGTTTATCTTCAGGACCTGTTGTTTTTAAATAACATTTTAGAAAATATAACACATAATACACATAACATGCAATTATAAAGTACCTACTCACACAAATCCTTCGGTTTGTATAACGACTGTGTATATGTCTGTGATGTATATGACTACTGTATAATGTACAGTAGAGGGAGCGTGTGCAGCGTTGATTGCTGCACTTTCGCAGGACACACTAAACATGATCTTGATTAGAGGTTTTATCTCTCATTCTAAAAAAAAAAGTTGTTTGTTTTTATTCTCAGACTGCCAGAAAAGTGTTGTAGTGGAATGTTTGCGAGGTGATACAGAAATTCAAGGCTGGTTCAAGGAGAGACTCTGTCATGCCTGACTTGTATGATAACACTCAGGAGCACTTTAGTGTGTTTTATTGTAGAGATACAGAAGCTACTGTTTAATGTCACTCAATTTTTTTTTTTTTGCAGATTTAAACTATATTAAGGTGTAAACTCTGCCTCATGATGTATGACACCTGATTTTGTATAAATCTGTAGGTTCTTCCATCCAGTTAATGGTCAAATGTTTATAAACAAGAATTGTGATTGTCTGCCTTTATTGCATTCAGTTGCAAATGTAGATAAATAGATTTTTATTGGGGGTTTTCCATATTAAGGAAGAACTTTACAGCCCCATTTCCTGTTTTTGAGTAAGTGCGATATTATCAACAGTGTTTTATAGTAACTTGATAAGACATGTCTAGGCTTAGGACTACAAATAAACTAATCTGGTCCTATTGGAACAGGAAGCAGAGGGGTGTTTCATCACAACAGACTTCCTGATTGGCTGGTAATGTAGGACGTGCCCTTGGTTACCATGCCCTCGTGTCCTCTAACTTGTTTCTGACTCTAAGCCAAGTCCTCACGCTCCATCTACACATCTACAGTTAGACATGTGTGCCCCGAGTGTGACATGTGTGCCCCGAGTGTGACGTGTGTGCCCCAAGTGTAACGTGTGCCCTGAATGACTGCACAAGTCAAATGACTGGTAGCTACAAAACAAACCCTAGCTCTAGTAGTTTCAAAATCAACTGCTACCCCTAATAGCTAAGTAACTAACCCTAAACCTAATAGCTAAATAACTAATCATAATAGCTAAAGTCCTAACCATAATAGCTAAATAACTAACCCTAATAGTTAAATAAATAACCCTAACCTTCATTACAAAACTATCCACAACCCTAGTAGCTACAAAGCTAACTCAAGCCCAGTAGCTACAGAAACTTGCTCCCTGTGGCACTTTGATGTCATTTTTGGTGTCTTTTTAAATTGAGAAGCGACTTCTGTTTTGAAGGCAAGGCTGAGGTGTCCATGTCCAATCAGTCTTTTTGTGAAATCTTAATAATATGTAAATGTTAACTAAAATTGACTATCTGATCTATTTTTTAGTCAGGCCTTCAGTTATAAGAAAAGTATTACGTGCCATGACCATCTGCCAAGAAAGCCAGTGTCAGAAGTAGGTTGTTTAAGAAGATAGAAATGACAGGAAACACAAGTAGATGATAGAAACAAACTATAGGCTGCTTTTATTACTTTATTATTAATTTAATATTTTTGAAATTCAAATATTACTCACTGCCTCCTGCCTAAAACATATTGTTGTAAGGGAATGAGAACCAGTTAAGACATGTCTAGTAATGTACAGGTAATGGCTGAGTTGCAGGCCTGATCAGACATGGAGGTGCGGGGTTGATCAGACACAGGCTGCAGTGGGGGCATATGGTTGATCAGACACAGAGACACATTCTCATTGAATAACCCTGGCCTGAGCAAAATGATGACGAATTTACGTGTAGAGTCTCTGTAAACACAGATACACAACTCCGAATGCATTTCTGTGACTTCAGAATGATGATAATATATTGTATAAATTCTAATAATAATTTGAATTTCTGTAGCATCATACTTGTTTTCCAGCAACAATATGGGGTAAGGGGGAGGAGAAGGCCCTCTCATTGTCTGGATGGGCAGCCAAGCATTCAGGGGCTATTTAAATCATTATTAGGGTTTTCTGTTAGGTAGCCATTGGTGTTGTAAGGAGTCGGAACTTGGAAGCGTAACCAATAAATGTGCTTGTTTCTGTGGAACTGTACTTAGCATGCGCAAGATGTTAGACATGGCATATAAGAGCAGTGGGGCCCCAGCAGTCTTATCTCTGTGCTTCTGAGTGGGCATGTTGTATTAGTATGGATATAACTAGTCTTAGCATGAAATGTTTAACCTTCAGTGTGGTGGAGTGGAGATAACAGCTGGGTTTTGCTCACGTTCCAGAGCTGTTGATCTGTCAGACAGAGCAGAGACTGCCAGACTGACTCATATGTCACTGTATTTTCTCCATTTTGGGGACGGGGAGGTGGGGGGGAGGCTTCCATAAGACAGTAGGTTTAAATCTTGAACTTTTTCTTTTTTTTCAAATAGGCTTACTCACATTTTTTTTGTTCCTGTTGTCCTTAAAACCTTTTAACATGTTTTTGTGGACTTTTTTTTTGTGGACAAAGAAACGCCACATTCTAACACTCTGTCACTGATGAATGTCAGTCACTCGTAATTTATGAGGATAAATATTTTTCTGCAGTGTGACCCAGCATGACATGTTTGACACGTCCGTCTCCTCACCGACTCGTTTTTCTCTCCCAGGTCTGGGGAAGGACGCACCATGGCGACAGACATGCTGTTGCTAATGAGGGGCTTGGCCAGGCTGAGCCAGGCAGTGATTGAGACTCAGAGCAGCGCACTGCATCGTGGGGGAACTGTGACTCAGAGCGTGCAGATGACAGCAGAACAGAGCGTGAGCGCGGCCATGCACAAGATACAGGTGTTTCTCTGCACAGTCCACCTGAACTATGGACACAAAGGTCCCCCCACCTGTCTTTGTGTGTCATTTCCATAATCTGTTGAAATATGGTGACCTGCTACTCTTAAAGAACTTCACAAGTTCAACAGACTGTGGGTTTCCTGTGGGTAAAGCACAGCTGTCAGCAATAAGATGATATGTTTATACAGATGATCATTAGATGTTTTGCATAACAGAGGTAATCTTCACACATTTTTGAAGTGCTTTGCACTTCACTTGAGTTCTGTGCACTTTAGTCATTGATCAAATGAAAACCAAATTGTTTCAGTACTCAAAAAGCATGATCTAAATGTAGGGAAATACAAAGAAATGTACAAAAAACTCACTTGTTAAAAAAATGTAGTGACAGGCTGTGTAATTAGGACCTTACTGTGCTGCTGTTATAATGCTAAATGATGCAATTTAAATCCCATGAAATTACTATTATCGAAGCACCAGTTTATGCACCAATACAAACACTGCTAAAAAAAAGATGCTACTAGGGTCATTTGATATAAAGTAACCTCTCTTTCTGATCTGTGTTGGCTGTAGGAACTTACGGGTCGGTCACCAAGCATGACGAACGTCGATGCAGATGTGGACACCAAGTATGATTTTTGTGCAAAGGAAGACAGCTTTGAGGGTGCGGACCACAACTCGGAGGCCGATGATCTCAGAGATGCCAGCACGGGTACAACCAGGACATCTGGCCAGCCACCAGGCAGATCTGAGCTGTTCAAGGGCTACAAGGACCCTAGCAAGCAGTTCACAGGGACTCGCTCCTACCACCAGGACCATTCTCCAGTGGGCGGCATTACAGCCGAGGACATGGAAAAAGCCAGAGAGGCGAAGCAAGGCATCACCAAACCCCATAAACAGATGGTACATACACCAGATCTCACCAAACCCCATAAACAGATGGTACATACACCAGATCTCACCAAACCCTATAAACAGGTGGTACATACACCTCTATACACTGGCTCACTGTGTCAGCTAGATCTTCTCGGGCATGCTTTGCTGGAGGAATATTCAAGAGGGTTTGGCATTTTGGGTTTGGGCATGGTGTGAGTTTGCCAGATGTACATTTGTAAAAGGCAAAAGAGATTAAAATCTGCAGTGGAAATCTGGAAAATATTCTGGAAATATTAGAGCATCCCCCATGTGTTTTTCAGACCCCAACTTCATTACTTGGAGATGCTTCCTTTTACCTTGATAACCTCTAATAAGCGATTTCATTTAGCTTCTGACACCTTTCCCTTGGTATCTTTGTGCATTCTTCTTGTGCAAAAGCTTCAGTGTCCTCAGTGTCCTGGTCACTGAGGTTTGATGTCTTCTCTAGTACATCAGCTTTCTTTAAATTCTCTATGGGATGAGAGGGAGAAGGCCACTCCAGGACATTTTAGGACTGATTACTTAACCAATCTGTTGTTGACTTGAAAGTGTGTTTGAGATCATTGTCTTGCTGGGGAGTCCAACTATCACTAACGATCACAGAATGTGTCACAGAATGTATTTGGTATGTCTGTGATTTCAAGATGCCAGTCACACATGGATCGTGGAATCTGGCCATGAAGTCTTTCGTTGTTAAGTGCACTGACGCATTTGTCTCAGCTGTCATCAGATCAACCTGTATGTCTTCTACAGTAACACAAGGGTTTTATGCATTATCCTGATGAGATCGCTATGACCTCTTGATAATTCTTTCTCCCATCATGGCTATGCAGGTTTGCAGCTGTGTTGTTCATTTTGAAGTCCCATACAATGGTGTTACTAGGAATGTTTACATCTTGGAAATCTTATAGCGAGAGAGCTAGAGTCTCTTATACTCATTGTCTTTTTGGTGCACTCAATGATCTGATCTACTGATCTAATCTTTTAGCTCTGTGAGAGCTCCTTAGTCACAAAATGTCTGCTACTCTAAAATACTAAATAATTCATTTTGTTCATTAATTTGCTGTGTCGTTCAATTGGAAATACCTACTTTTCTGCTCTGCAGAAAAGTTTACTCATCATTTCTGTTGTCTTGGATGGATTGGATATTTCTAATTGCAGCCGCATGTCTCGACATCAAAGTGCAGTTTGTTATGGATGGCGCAACCCTGTAATACCTGTAATATTTGTTTTTGTTAAATTGAACGTTGCCTGGGGGCGAATACTGGATTTTTGTTGTTGTTTTTGTTTAGTTGAGTGTAGTTGTAGGAAGATGGCATGTAAATATATGGCACATCTACATGATATGTTATGTTTGAAATGTTTTGTTTGTGTTTTAGCTGAGTGAAAGAGCACGCGAGAGAAAAGTCCCTGTGACACGACTGGGAAGACTGGCAAATTTTGGAGGTAGTGCAAATTGAGTTCCAATCTGTCTAAAAGCAAATGTTTACTACAGTGGAATCTGTCTTTTGCTTAGCTATTCTGCACTTACACACCAACATTATGTATTCGTGACACCCCCCCCCCCCCCCCCCCCCCCCCCCCCCCCGCTCCTGTTGGCCTTTGAAGGAGGAAGCAAATAGCTTGTGATGCCACATTCAGCATATCTCTCTGAAGGCAGGGTTTGAGTTAATCTGGGATTGAGTTAATCTGCACTCAGTATGACTATTAGTTTGGATTGAACTATGTAGTTTGGATTAAAACGTGGTCTCTGAATGTCAAGAAGGCAGGGTTGAGAGAACTGTCCTTACAGAGGAACAAGGGCAGGGTTGCACCACAACTCCTGCTTTTGTTCTCATATTGGAGAATTGTCTGTATCAGTAAAATCTCTTGAAAACTCGTTTGGTGCAAGGCCAGCATAACATTTAAACCCTAGATGTGATTTCAACAGTCAAACATGTTTTACCTGTTCAGAACATACCACAGTATTTAAAACGTGAGCATAACAGGGAAAGCACAGGGCTATGTTTCCCATGAGCGGTGTAAAGCAAAGAGCATGTTTGAATGGTAGTACCAGTATTACACTGAGCTCTCTTGCACTTAAGAAAATGCTATGAAGACTTTGGGAATGGGGCTAGGTTTCATAACTATAATGTGATCTTTGCTACTTACAGTAACATTGTGTATTTACTGCCAGCTTCACAACTTCTTTTTTTGCTCTTCCTAAATTTCACAAAGTCGGGTTGTTGCAACACTTTATTGTTACATAACATGTCAGCAAAGGCTGCAGAAACATGTTTTTAAAGCTGCAAGCCAGGAAATGTGATGATGGGCACTATTAGTGGTGGAATTTCAGCTGTTCAACTGCAGATTGTACTATATTCTCATTGTTTTATTATGCGGTAATTGGTTTAACCACAATTATCATTTTGCTATACAGTGTATATAATAATGCCAGTCAGATATCTAGAAGGTTGCATGGCTATAAATGTTCACTCATGAGCCAGATATTGAGATGCAATTGACCAGCAGTTTTTATGTGAAGTTTGAGATGATCTCCATTGATCTCAGGATGCATCACTGGTTAGCTGGTAAATGTATTGAGACTCTAGTCCAGTAAATTTAAATGCCTTTGTAGGTCAGACTATTAATAGTATTTTCATATAAACAATATAAATGTATGCATATAAATCTATACAATTATGTAAATAAATATAGTTGTATGTAGAATGAATCTTGATTATTGGAACTACAGCAAGTGTTTAGAGTTTACAGTATGTTTGTTAGTGTGTTAGTACACAGTTCAAGTACACAGGAGGTGTGTAGAGATGTCCTCTGTTTGTTAGTGTGTTAGTACACAGTTAAAGTACACAGGAGGTGTGTAGAGATGTCCTCTGTTTGTTAGTGTGTTAGTACACAGTTAAAGTACACAGGAGGTGTGTAAAGATGTCCTCTGTTTGTTCCACAGGTCTTGCAGTAGGTCTTGGGATTGGAGCATTAGCTGAGGTGGCCAAGAAGAGCCTTCGTTCAGAGGAAAAGAACGGTAAGGCCGTCTGTCTGGCAATCTGTGTTTTATATTAAATTGTTGTCTTGTTTGAAGTCTTTCTTAGTTTAAAGTTTGTATTAGAAGTTACAAAATAAAGTAATAGTTCTTATCATTTGAATTACTAGTCATTGATTTGTTGGGACATTATTGCTGTTAGGTCAGCCTCTATTGTTCATTTTATCTGCAGCTGTTGATGAAAGAACTTATATGTAGTCATGGTTAGAGGACCAGACTTAATGTAGACCTTAGCTGTTATCTCTTAATAATTAAATTGAAGCATAAGACAGGAATACTCATTTCACCCTTGCAAGGTTGAATGCAGTCAAAACCATAAGGCAACAAATATGAAAGCAAATAATATAGGTCATCACAAATGTGCTCTTGCATGTACTTGATTAGGGGTCAAGTGAAGAAGAGTTGGAAAATGCTTTAATGAAAACAGTTTTATTGCAATGGTAAAGACTGTAAACTCACAACAAACCCAAGCAGCCAAACAACAAAATGCGGGTCTCTGAGTCCGGCCTTTTCCAGCCCCCCATGCCTGGATTTCTCCATATCAGCCCCTTCCACTGTTTGCAGCATTTCACGATAATCAGTGGGAGTGGCCTGTACCGTTATTGGGCACAGTTGGATGTCAGAGGAAGGCCAAAAAAAAATGTTCTCCAATAAATCTGTGCCACCATGTCCACCACCCAAGAGCCGATTCTTCTCCCAGGAGACAAGCGGGCTGTTCTGAGCTCCAGCCCCTTCCTGTCTGAGGCCAACGCGGAGCGTATCGTCAGGACGCTGTGTAAGGTGCGCGGAGCTGCCCTCAAGCTGGGTCAGATGCTCAGCATTCAGGGTGAGTGAAGACACATTAAAAAATCATTTCATATCACGTCTTTTTATTTGATAGTCATTTTTATAGCGCCTCTGATAATATATAAATATCTGAAGCGCCTAGATCACTCAGTAGGTTACACCACTCACTTCAGTACAGAAGGAACTATGATGGTGGTTGCTGTTTGCAGTTGTTCAAACACTGAGTTGTTTTAGTGTTACTCTAGATTAGCCAAGTACTTATTATTATTATTATTATTGAATCTTAAGGGCAACATTTTATTACCCACCACCGTTACCCACTACCACGTATTACTATCAACCCACAAAATAACTACTTTGTACCACTGTTTTAACTGGGGGACACCTTCTTGACACTGGCTATAGACACTGCATGTTAGTGGCAATGTTTTATATATATATATATATATATATATATATATATATATATATATATAATATCTATTTGTTTATTTATTTATATTCATGGAGCAACTGTGACAATCCTGGCAAGAGGGAAGCTTAAAATAAGCTCCTCACCACTGCAGAGAATGCTGACCTTTCACTTGGAGGTGCAGCCTGTTGTACACAGTTATCAGAAACTCGTGCAAAGTGTTTACAGTAAAAGCAAAGTGACACATACATGCAACAAGGCTCTAACAAACCGCTGGACGAATTGCAAAGATTCATTGAAGGCTCCCATCAGATCCAAGCACAGCTAGGATTTTGGTGAACCCAGCTATTAATACCTTCATATATAATGAGTGTTATCAGTGATCTCAAATGCCCATGTGAGCTGGACTAGCGGACTGTGCTGCTTTCCTGAGTTAGCATTTCATGAGCTGCAGTGTGAATGCACTGTACGGATCACTAATGTACTGGGGTGTACTCTACGGATCACTAATGTACTGGGGTGTATTTTATGGATCACTAATGTACTGGGGTGTACTGGTTGCTATTCACCCCATTACATGCCTGTACAAGTTATCATTTTTTAATACGTTAACTCTCAGAAGTCTCAGAAGGGCATTTGGTGAAATGTGAAATAAATTTCTAAAATTAAATCAGTTCATCAGGATTTATGTGTGCATGTGTTGCATTACAGCAACTATAACCAAAACAATAATGCATGGTACATCCTTTACACACCATCCCACGTGACAGTGTCTGGACTGCCTTTTTGTGGGCAGTTGTGATTGTTGCTCCTATATTTCATTGTTGGTCCTATATTTCACGTTTATTCTTTACACATATTTTCATGGTCCTGGAAGAGTATTAATTCATTTCACAGTATCTCACGTTTTATATTTCATCTCACGTTTCCTTTAGGACATGTATCGCTTTTCATGACTGCTTATTATTGCACTTTTTCCCTCTCTAGATGACGCCTTTATCAATCCTCAGCTTGCTAAGATTTTTGAGCGGGTTCGTCAAAGCGCAGACTTCATGCCTATTAAACAGATGACGGTATGGACGGCCTGAACACAAAACCACTCAAATGATCAAATCAACTTCTGGAATGTTGTGCTAAGCACATTCTTTGCAAATTTCAGTATTCATACTCGGATGCATGTTGATCAGCTTGTACGTTCACATACCCATGTGCAGAAAGTTCTGAACGATGACCTCGGGCCTAACTGGAGGGACACTCTTGAGGTATTCGAGGAGAGGCCATTTGCCGCTGCCTCCATTGGCCAGGTGCATCTAGCTCGGATGAAGGATGGCAGAGAGGTGGCCATGAAGATCCAGGTGAGAAACAACATCATGGATTTTAGCAAAATGTCATTAAAATGGTTAATAACAAGGCCCACAAAGCACTGGAACGTATGTATGTAGTGTATGTAGGGCTCCTGTAAAGTGTATTTAGGACTCCTGTAGTGTATGTAGGGCTCCTAGTTTATTTAGGGCTCCTGTAGTGTATGTAGGGCTCCTAGTTTATGTAGGGCTCCTGTAGTGTATGTAGGGCTCCTGTAGTGTGTGTAGGGCTCCTGGAGTGTGTGTAGGACTCCTGTAGTGTTTGTAGGGCTCCTGTGTGTGTGTAGGGTTAGCAATCAAGTTTGAGAATGCTGACGTGGCACAGCAAGGTGGTGCATAATGCACAAAACAACACTCACAGTAGTGCTGTGTGTTGTATCTGGTCATTTATATAGTACTGTTGGTTTCCACCAACGAGGGATTGTGCACTGCACTGTTCTGCACTGTGCACTAGTCTGGGGGGTTAACCACGCTAACCCTAACATCGGCACGATCAGAGAACCAGCCCTCGTGGCCTCAGCAGAGGGTGTGGTACAGTGCACATTAGCAGAGGGTGTGGTACAGTGCACATTAGCAGAGGGTGCGGTACAGTGCAGCACATCAGAAGTAAACAGTAGTAACTAGATCGCATAGCACCTGTGAGCATTTGTACTGCCGTAACAGATCTTGGTTTGCATGGATCCACTAAGCATGGATCATGGTGATAATGACAGATAACAATAATAATGGATAATCAAATAACAGATAATGAACAGTGTGAATCTAACAAATAAAACAATATTAAATAGTCTTGGAAAAATATTAACACTATTTGTTTAATGTATTGAACCTAATATTATTAATGGCTCGTGTGGACAAACATCAGCTTCCACCATTGTCTTAGCTGAACACAGCGTCACAGTCATCTGGTTTACTGGCCTGTTACCAGTGCCCCATCGAGCATAACATAATGTGAGGGTTAACCGTAACCTAATTCTTCCAGCTCCGCTGCGTGACTGCTTTCTTTTACAGCGGAACATGTTTTGGAGGAAAGGCAACAAACAGTTCCTAATTAGGATTGCAAGCTGGACTGGTTCTGGTTCCTGGTTGTTGGAATAGGTCTGTGTCTGAATTGCAGTACGTTTTACTTTTGTTTTGCAGTACCCTGGAGTCGCACAGAGCATTAACAGTGACGTGAACAACCTGATGACGGTTCTCAGCATGAGCAACGCTCTGCCTGAAGGTGGTGCTGTTTGGTGTTTACACATTGCCCATTGGTATTGTATGTCATGGTTGCTATATCAAAAGCATGACACTTTATTAGTGATATATTTTAAGCTAAAACTTATAACCATTCCTATATTCTGAAGGATAGTTGGTGTCATGTGCAAGATGGATTTTTGAGGAAACATTCTGATTCTGACTTCTCGTCATTCTTTAATTAAACAACACTGATATGTTACAGAAGATGGTTTCGGTTTCCTCCTTTTGAGAAAGGAACTGAAGTTTTCTCATGATTTGATTTAATTTATCAGTCATTTATTAAAGTTGATTCACAGTTTTTCACTTTTTCACTAATTGTCTACTTTTTCCGTGTGTGTGTGTGTGTGTGTGTTTGGCTGAGCAGGTCTGTTCCCAGAGCACTTGATAGATGTGATGCGACGTGAGCTGGCTTTGGAGTGTGATTATATTAGAGAGGCCAAGTGTGCCCGGAAATTCAAGTGAGTTAAACACAAGGACTCACTGTTTTTTTTCTAACAGTCCTAAATAAATGAATAACTTTCCTCTTTTTCTTAGCTTTTCTGAGAAATTAGGTGGCTCTGGTGCCATCTGCTTTTTGTTCCCTAACCAATACCCTAGTCATATCCATACCCTAACCATACCCTAGTCATATCCATACCCTAACCCATACCCTAGTCATATCCATACCCTAACCATACCCTAGTCATATCCATACCCTAACCATACCCTAGTCATATCCATACCCTAACCCATACCCTAGTCATATCCATACCCTAACCATACCCTAGTCATAGCCATACCCTAACCATATCGATACCCATATACATACCTAACATAACCATACCCAAACCATTCCCTAACTATAACCTTGCCCTAACCATACTCTAACCATACCAAAACAATACCCTAACCCTATCCTTACACTAACCATAACCTAGCCCTAAAGTGTAACCATAACCTAACCCAGTGGTTCCCAAAGTGGGGGGCGCGCCCCCTAGGTGGGGCGCGGAGCTATTGCAGGGGGGGCGCGGAGCTTGAAAGTAAAACGTGCACATGTGTCAATATTAGGGATGCACCGATTCCGATATTAATATCTGAAAAAATTCTAGATCGGGTATCGGGGACAATGTGACCGATCCATAAAAACAGATCTATTCACTCTAATTATATGCTTGTATTGCTTGCTTTTCGGAGTTAGTTCAACCCTAATACTCGCGCTGGTGGTATTAAACGGTAGTCCGTTTATTTGCTGGTTGACCAAAATAAACCTGGGCTCCAGCAATACTTCACTGTTCATACATGAACTGGTGAGTTGTCCAAAGCTCATTTAATGCGTTACTTACAGAAATAAATTAAAGAGTAGTGGTCTGACTCGGTCTACGGCGGAAAGCTAAAAAAACAATATTCCATACGCACGCTCAACTCGCTCCCTTAAAGAGACAGTACACATATTTCTGGCCGTTACATGCTTTGTGCTCTGCGTGATGTCTGCGCTTGCAAACTAGCCGCATATGTATTGCTGTTTCTCTTATTTCATCTCCTTATTTATTTTAAATTACATTTAGAATTCTTGAACCATTTAAAATGTTTCTTGCAGTTAATTTTTTTCATGTTTGACCAAAGTTGTGAACCTATTGTTTTTGTAAGTTTTCAACACATCCCTAGTCAATATGGGGGGGGGGGCGCAAAAATATTCTCATCTACTAAAGGGGGGCACGGCAGAAAAAGTTTGGGAACCACTGACCTAACCCTAAGTAAACCTGGTGGCCACATTAATCCTGCCCTTCAACATGGGCTTTCCTCACCAGCCTTCATGTCTTCCCAGGAACATTTGCAAATGATCTAAATAGCCCTTCAAGAATTCAGATTGACTGTACAGTGACCCTCTGTATTTTCACAGCGCAGAACATAGAAACCCTGCCCTGCTTCCAACTTTGTGTCAGCATCGGGTTTCGATGATGTGAAGGAACTGTGTCCATGTGTTGTCACGTAGTAAATATAGGTACTGACCTAAGTCACAGTGACAAGGCTACCAAACGCCATCCCTTCCCCCCAGTCTTTGACCCTTTGTACAGACCACGTCCGTTGATGACGGAAGGTGAATAACGAGGTTTCACACAAAGGAGAGAGATAGAGAGATGGAAGTGGTACATCCACTCCAATAAGGCAGGACTTGTACAGGAAATGACCTACATTGCGTCACCTCACCAGCTCCATGAATCCAGAGTGAGCAGAACCCACATAGCCTGAAAGTTTCCAGTAATGAAGCTGCTTCTACTCCTCAACCGAACTATAGTGTCAGCGAACTTGGAGCCCAACACAGCAAAACGCCCAAACCATTTCAATGCCCACTCCAAGAACATTCCAGGAACAGGGAATTACAACAGTAGTGAATGTCCATGTTGATACATTTCAGTAAAAAAAAAAAATTGTAAATCAGTGGTTTAAAGTTTTGTTATGAGGATATGATAACATGATAAGGTTTCGGAAAAAATTCTGCATTTGTAAACTCAAAAATAGGAAAAACGGTAGGTTTTATGTTAGGGTCTCTCCTCTCTGACTGTAAGCTGGGTGTTTTTGTAGAGAGCTGCTGAAAGACCACCCTTTCTTCTATGTTCCTGGTGTGATTGACGAGCTGAGTAGCAGACATATCCTCACCACTGAGCTGGTTTCCGGCTTCCCCCTGGACAAAGCTGAAGGACTTTCCCAGGAGCTCAAAAATGAGGTGTGTCCAATCCTGAGTTTTCCCAGCTGGGGCAGTTAGAAGGTTTTTTTTAAAAAAGTGGGACATCGCAGTTTTGACTTCACCACATTAGCTCAAGACGCTAATGATGCTCACTACTGTGCACCACATGCTTAGTGCAATTAGTTATACTTATATACAAGTTAGTTATACTTGTATTGCATTAGGGAACCTGTATTGTGACCGGATAGTCATGGGTTCGATTGCCAGGCCAGCACTGAAGTGCCCTTGAGCAAGGCACTTAACCCCATATGCCCCTCGGGTGCCTGGCTAGGGCTGCCCACAGCCCTGGGCATGTGTGCACTACAGCACCCTAATGATCACTAGTGTGTTTGTGTGTGTGTTCTTACTGCACAGATGAGTTAATGTGGAAGACAAATTTTAATTGGGGTGAAAATCACAAATGACAAATATGGCACATAAACCAGTCAAGATTAGAGCTAACCCTAGATTAGTCCATATTGGGTTTTTTAATGGAAATTTTAAAATGGAAATTTAAATGTATAAAAGAAAATGTATATTCTTGCACACTGTACCAATAATGTTGATCTAATGTGTTATCATAGACAGCTTCTCTGCTACCATGTAAATCGGTAAATCTTTAGTAAATTCACCCACCCATCCATCCACTGGTGTGGAGGGAAGATTTAGTGCAATGTTGCCACCTAGTGGTTATCAGCACCAGTTTGCTTTATATTTGTTTCATCAGATTTGTGAGAACATCTTGACACTGTGCTTAAGAGAGCTGTTTGAGTTTCGGTACATGCAGACAGACCCAAACTGGTCAAATTTCTTCTATGATCCACAAACCCACAAGGTAAGGCTGTTCTGTTCTTCTCTATTAGGGTCAAAGTTATGGAAGGACGCTGATGGGAATTTATTCTTTATTATAAGCTCGATTTAAATAGTTGCTGCTGTTCTTTGTTGTCTTATTGTATGCTGCTGTTGTATGAAATATGCCTTTTAAGGTATGGGTTGGATTAGGGTAATCCAGCTCAGTAATTGAACCTTCATTGTACAGGTTTCATTACTGGATTTTGGAGCAACGCGAGGTTTTGATGAGAGCTTTACAGATGTCTATATAGAGGTAAGCAGGGTCATTTGATAAAATATTTTGTTAGTAATATTAGTGTTTTATTAGGAATCTTTGATAGGATTAGTATTATTTGTATTTTTTGCAGTTGTGATGTGTATGTGGTATGTGTGGGTGTGTATAACAAGTACTTAGCTTTGTTGTATGTGCAGATTGTATGCGTCTTTGTATGTATTTGTATGTGTATTTGTGTATTTGTATGTGTATTTGTGTGTCTGTGTGTGTATTTGTATGTGTGTTTGTGTGTATTTGTAACTCCCATGCATTAGATGCATTTGTATCTGTTAGGGCTGTCGCAATAACCGCAATATTGTAATACCGCGATATTCACCTGCCAACCGCAGGGAATTCCAAGCAACCGTCACACCGCGATGTTCGTGTTTTCTTTTTTTCCACAAGGTTCTTCTTGTTTTACACGTAAGCCACTTTGCTGCGTGTGCGGTGGATGTTAATTACTATTTAAAAACGTTCGTATCCGTTGCTTCTGAGTGGCCTTTTTATGGAAACAATTGCGGCTACTCTGGTCGCAAAACCAAATGTGACTTCGCCAGTTTGGGAGCATTTCGGCTTTCAACCGAATGAAAAGAGAGAGCCGGACAATTTAGACGATATGCAGTATGCAAAATCTGTGCGCGAAAGGTTGCTGTGAAACGGGGAAACTAAGAGAGCTCGCGCACATGCCAAGCTCGCGCTACCTGATCGCCTGGTGGCGCGACAACCAGGTTAGATTTCCTCTGCTTTCTAAAGTGTCCCGCAAGTACATGTGTATTTGTGCAACGAGCACACCACCAGAGAGTTTTTAGTGCTGCCGGAAACATTGTTACCCCACTTAGATCCTCTCTGAAACCACATAAGGTGAACATGTTGGTTTTCCTAGCACATTATTTCCTTTGCAATAAAAACGTGTTTATAATAGCACTTAAATCAGGATATGTTTGTGAAAACAACAAAAATGGCGATAATACCGCATATCGCGGTGTGGAGCCCTGTTAATTTACCGCAGTGGAAATTCTTACACCACGACAGCCCTAGTATCTGTTCTGTCTGAATTGTTGGACAGCAAAGACAAACTCCCACGTACTGATGAACAATAAAGTGTAATCTGACTTTGAGCTTGTGTGGTAATAGATCATTAAAGCAGCTGCAGATGGCGACAGAGAGGCGGTGCTGAAGCGTTCAATAGATATGAAGTTTCTCACAGGATATGAGACAAAGGTAAGGTCCTGTACCTCATACTGTGCATCTGTGTGTGAAGAAGATTATTACATACACCCCAATCTGATATACACCCCCTGCCACAGGCTATGGAGAATGCCCACATAGATGCAGTGATGATTCTGGGTGAGGCCTTTTCCTCACACGAGCTCTTCGACTTCGGCTCCCAGAGCACCACCAAGAGAATCCACAACCTGATCCCCATCATGCTGAAACAGCGTTTGGCGCCCCCTCCTGAGGAGACGTACTCACTGCACCGTAAGATGGGAGGCTCGTTCCTCATCTGCTCACACCTCCATGCCAAGCTGCGCTGCAAGAATATGTTCCAACATGCCTACGCTAACTACTGGAGCAAGCGGCAGAAAGGACAACAGCCGTGAATGACTCTGTCCTCCAGACGCAGGCCCAGTCTTAGGACGTGTCAGGAGATGGGCAGGGCAGAAGCTTAACCAGGCTTCCTGTGGTCTGCCAAGGACTCGGAAATGAATGTAAAATCATGGCACTGTTTCCTTTTCTAAGCCTAAATCACAACATGTTCTTGGTACATTATCCGTTGTTGGACTCTCTTGTCCTTCATTTGGAGTGAGGATCTGTTATGTACCGGAGGAATAAGATCCCCATGTGAGTTTGGGGTGTTTTACCTAATATTTTGATGGAGTTCAAGACCTTGCAAATTTGCCAACTATGCCAGCGGGTCACCTCTCCTAATTATTATCTCAGTTTGGGCCTTTAGTTCAGGTCCAGAGCACTTAAGGCTTATATGTTTGAATAAGATCAGCATTTTTGTTGTTGCTTTTGTTTTGTTACATGTATGATAATCGCACAAGAATAAAAGCTGTCTAAGCTCTACAGAAGGGACTGACCCCATGACCCTATGACCCTCATCCTATAACCCAAACCCTGACCCTTCAACCCCAACCCTGATCCATTCAGGTGTTCCTCTACTGGAACTTTGAGACACACTCCTTCAACAGAAATTTGGCCAGCGGTTTTCTGCCAAAAATCTATTTTTGTAGCATTCTCCTACATTGTGAGAGTATGTTTGAACTAATCATCCATGGACCTGGTTAATGTTGTCAGTCTGAAGCAGTGGAATGATTGTCATGTTCACATTGTACTGGTTTGTGTGTATGAACTGAAAATTCCATGAACTGAAAATCCAGTAGCTAACTTGATCTGCTCTGTTTGGTTTTATTTTCATGTGCTGGAACAGTTTGGAAATTAATCATCATTACTGATGTGGCTGTTGTATGATTTAAAGGTGCCTGTAGTAACTACATGGGAACTAACACAGTGATGACTATATAATATATATATATATATATATATATATATATATATATATATATATATATATATATATATATATATATATATATATATATATATATATATATTCGGGTGAGACAGTTTTTAATATTTCTATCATCAGTATTCATATTAAAAGCTGGAATGAACCTGGAACATGTTTTGGTTCCACCCCCTAAAAAAGTTGTATAAACAAAGTTGTGATGAGTGCATTGAGTGATAAGTAGCCTGTTTATTTAATGGTTTTAGTGGTGTAGTTCACACACAAACGTTCCCTAAAACAGGAGTTGGTAATTAAACTTGGTGATTCCAGTAATAATGAGAAATCAAACCAAATGTACTTCAGATTTGTGATTCAGACGTGTGAAACATGAAAACAATTAGAATCACAGCCTAGTTCTATTTTCAGATTATACCAACATTAGTTTCACTAAATGTATTTGCTGAGGTTGGAATTGCCATAAATAAATGTTTTTAGAGCATATCTGATGCAGCTTAAACTGAGAAAATAATTAAAACACAAGAAATCCACAATGATGGAGCAGTAACTGCAAATGCTCTAGTCGCTTTAGTCTTTGTCGTGACCATGGAACAAGCAAAAAAAAATTAGTGTCATATTTAAGAGACATTGGAGTGCCAATGAATAAGGTTCACGATCTAGGAACTTACATAGTGTTTTCCATAGGGTGATGAATGACACTTAGTTCTTACAACATATTTCAAGACCACATTTTTTTGTTGATAGTGGTAATGAAAGCAGTTTTTCTGTCTGAGCAATACTGACGTGTATCTATATAATTAAAATGTTCTTACATTTTTAAGACGTTGAACCTTTACAGATGGCTCTTGCTTCACCTGAACTGTTGCAGAGCTGACTGTATCTGGGCTATTGCTTGTGTGTTTGCATGACATCCAAGCAGTAACCCTGGCTCGGACTCATGGAACATCACGTTCACGCACTTGACTATGTTTGGTTTGGAAGACCAAATCCTTGGAGTTACTCCAGCGTGGTCCTGATGGAATGTGTGATGCATCACTACCAGGATGGTTGCTTTGGAAACTATTTACAGAAGAGGTCCCATTAGAAGAGAATTTAAACACATTTAAAGAATGGACATTAACAGCTGAAGCAATATTACGTTTGTGCATCCACCTAATTCTATGTATGTTTCTAAGCAAAAGCAGATCAGAGACATTAACCCAACCTGGAGTCCTTCTATTACGTATTGGAAAAGGGTAATAAAGCAAAATAAATTTTCTTACATAGCTACCAGGACTTTTAGACACAATGAACATGGTATAACATAAAACTACATGTTCAGTTAGTTGTACTGTGTGGTTTTTACAACTGATCCAAAAAAAAAAACAAAAAAAACAATATCCTTAAATTGCCAGCACAATAGAGAAAAATCACATTCTCCATTTTAACCTTCACACTCACCTGGAACTTTCTGAATTGCGGCTTCGATATCTGTTCCCTCTCGGGACACTATGGGACAGAAGAGCAGGATGACGTTGCAGTCCTCTGCACTGCTGTGCACCGCTGTGTGAACATGTTTGAGGATCGCATCATGAGCTCCCAGAGTGTTGCCACACACAACTGAGTGGATTTTCACTGCAAGTGAAAAGTAAAAAAAATTAACCAAATTTTCATAATATAAACAGTATTGCAAAGTGATATAACAGCGTTCTGTAATGCAGAAGTAAACCGGAATATGATGAGAATAATAAGCTCGTGTTTAGGGCCTGGTACGATTTACCCATAACGCACCAGGAAGTGAGAGCGGTGTGCTCTGGGACGCTGCAGGCAGGTGTGGCTCTCTGTCAGCATGTATGTGATTCACGGTGGTTTCTAAACTACTGGCTGCTTCGTTCATTGGGGTTTCAGTGAGGTTCTCCATTAGTTCAATGTGAGATTTTATAAAATCCAAGGCAAGTGTAAGCTCCTTCTCCAGGTCCCTCAGAGTGTGGAGGTGCTCCTTCCAGATGCCTTCAGCAGCAGGTTCACCTCCATGAATCACAACACAGTAAATAATCCATGGGGGATTATAGTGAACATTTGGGGTTATTTGTGTACATGCATGTATTCTCTGTGGTAGTCATACTGTTTATATGATCACTGATAAAAACTCACCTCTGTCTGGCCTCTGAATAAGACCCCTTAATGTGTCCAAGCTTGTACTCGTTTGCTCTGGTGCCATAGAATGCTAAAAATGAATCCAGAATGTTTTTTAAAATGATAAATGTTTAAGGAGCCATGCTTAAAAACACAAATTGAATGGTATGCACAACTGAAAATCATAATAATCTGAAGATTATTTAACATATTTTGTAGACCCATATGAGTCTCTTTAAGGTCGATGAGATCATCTCCAGCATATAGTGCTGTGTGAAAAGGAGAGTGCAGAAAATCTCCAAATTCTCTAGTTGTGTAAACGCACCTGCACTGCCTCACTGATCAGTTCCATCATTCTTCTACGAAGCTGAAAGTTTCTGTTACCAGGAAAAAGCTCGTTTAAATCTTCCCTCGTCAAGGTAAGCAGCTGTGTATCAGCAATATCTGCATCTACAGAATATAGAAGCATTTATGATTGACCCAATTTACAGTAGCCTAAAGAAAATGTCCACAAAACAAGAAGTGTTTTCCTTATTACAAAAATCTGATACATCATTTAAATAACACATTTAACACGTGAATAATTCCCAGTACATTTTGGTCCGTCCGTCACACCCCCCCACCCCCCACCCCCCCGTCCCCCCACACACAAACACCTCCCAGTTATAGGGGACTGCTTTAGTACTTTAATTTAAGAACGTTCTAAACACACACAAATGTTAGTTCAACGTTTACCGACCTTTAGGTCTGCACACACAATTCACATCAGTCTGAAGACAACACGATTGACATGACCAGGTACTATTGCAGACTAAAGACGTGTGCAACATTTCAATTGATCTATGAATTGATTATAAAGACAGAGACAGACGAGGGGAAACAAGTAATTGCGAATAATTGTTCGAGAATAACAAAGCTAGTCGTGACCTACCCTGCAATACTAGTTTCACCGATGCACCCAGTTTTTCGATTCGTTCCCTTAGGTTCTTGCTTGTCTTGAAAAGAGGAGACAGCATTATGAATTCAGACTAAATCATAAATTCTGCTCCAGGAGTTTGTTATATAGGCCTATAGCCTCCCCAAACTCAGTAGCAGGGTTATACAAGGCTACAATTAGCTTTTTATTTGCAGGAATTCTGTCCACCAACTGAAAGTTATTTACTAATTAGATCTAGATTATTAAATACAAGTTACTGTACATATTTCTTACCTCTCTATTAAACCAGCGACTAAACATGTTTGAAAGAAAAACTATCCAGTTTTACGATATCGAAACCGAAAGACGATTTCCCTTTCCTGCTCTTTAACATTAACATCCCACTGTTCATACAGACGGAACCAGACACAGCCTTGGACTAAAAAAAGAAATGAAAGTGCACATAGCTTGTCTGAAGAGGCCTCTGTAATGAGTGATCAAGATGTTTGTCAGGTATTGTAAACATTGATCTTCGGACCTTTAAACAATGTGCTGTATTTTGGAAAGGAAAGGTCTAAAAACTATGTGCATTTCAAATTTTGTCTCATAGCACCATCTACTGGTCAAATAATTTGCCACTTTTTTCATGAAACGTTTGTGTGTCTTCGCTAAATATATACAGTACAGTTGGTGTCTGATGAGGCCTGCACATGTCATCAGCAGTGATGTCAATAACGCGTTACTTACCACTTTTTTCAGTAACGAGTAATATAATGGGTTACTATTTCCAGTCCAGTATCATATATGCTGTCTTCTTGGCTCACTTATACTTTAGCGTCTGACCGTAGCGCTCGACTCCGCACGCTGCGCGCTAACCTTTGAGAGCGCGAGCGCGTTCACGTCATTCTGTGCAGTGTTGTCTGTGGTAGTGTAAAGTAACACCCCTCAAAAACAGGGGAAGGAACATTTACCTGACGAATTTTAATGTTGCATTGTGTTCCAGGTTTGAAAAGTGCTGGAATTTTGGCTAACGTACTTAAAAATGCTTGAAATTGTAATTGTATTTCGTTTCACAACAAATAGCTGTCTGACTGAATAGTTCGCTTGTATTATGTTTACAAATACATTTACAAAATAATACCGCGCAGCAACACAAACATAATGTCAGGAGATACATTGTTACTGTTAAAAATACACTTCCAATAAAGTGAGTATTAGAAAAACGTATTTTGCTGCTGAATGTAACTACTAAAATAACTTGTAATCTAACGTAGTTACTTTTAAAATCAGGTAATATGTAACGTAACTAAGTTACTTTTTAAATGAGTAATCAGTAATCTGATTACTTTTTCAAGGTAACTATGCCATTACTGTTCGTCAGTGATGAATAGAAATCTGTAACAAAGCTGTTAGTCAAGATTTGCACAATTTGACCTTTTGACCAGAGATGCCCTATTAACAACATTATGTTCTCAGGTTAATATGTCAACAGAATGATGAGGACATCATCACAGTTGAGGACAAATACACAGATCAGATAATCTAGCAGGCATGCGGAGCTCTCATGAGCTAAAGGCATGCTTAGGGGAGTAATCACCACATTGCAAATCTGTTTAGATTATTTTGTTATTTCAAATTATAAGCTTACATCTCAACTTTTGCTAATATAAAAACCTTTTTTTACTCTCTTCATTTCCAACGGTTCCCAGCAGCTGGTTGTGTAAGGTTAATTGGCACATTTCAGGCTTCGCAGAATGTACCACAGCACTAATCAGTTTGTAGTGGAGGATATATGTCCTCTTTCAGCTAACAGACACTAGGCTGGTCAGAGCCTATTTCAAATATATCCCATTTTGCTTTAAAACAGGTGAAAATACCACATCTTGGCAGTCTGTCAAAATGGGCATAATGGCAGGTTGAACTATTTTACTGTTGGCATTTACCATGGCGATGAATATGATTATTTTGCCTTTGAGGTGGGTTGTTGGTGGAGAGAAGTTGCAGGATGGCACTCAAATCCCTTCTTTCAGAGAATACATGATTGATATGACAATTAATCTCCCATATATTCAGTGGTTGCTTGACTGATAATCCAAAGCTTGGTGTCATGCAGAAAATTAAAGCACTGTACTCTATGGACAGAGAGTGAGGTGATGGGAAAAAAAACAAGATTAAATTTATTGACACCAACAGGGTATACAATAAAACACTGTCTTGAGAACAACAGGAAACCTTAAGTTTGGAGTGCGTTGTCATATTTATTGTCATCTCCTCCTTTATATGTGCGGTAACTATCCTCCAATCATGTCCCTTTCTCTTGCCGCAGTTGTTTAAAGATAGCTTTGACCTAAATATGACCTAAGGCCTCTAACGTGGTGGGTTGATGCTGAGGGCTCAGGCCCATTTACTGCTTTGCTTTACATGGTGCCATACAGTACACAGTAAAGTGATGGAGGGATTCTGCAGCTCAGCAAAGCCCTAACTGTAAACAGTTCCCTGAAACTGAGGGCCCCTGACAGGCCGCTGACTAACCCACAAAAGAGAAGTAAAACTTTGTCAACACTGAAGTCTGGCTATTGTTGGGGTAAATATTGTGCAGGAAAACAACTAGTAGTTTTTATTACTAGTGAATTGATGTTTGCAAAACTGGTAAAAAAAATGCTTTTTTTTAGTCCACCAGTGGCAAAAATAGGAAATCTGACATTTGATGTGTTTTCACAAATGTGAGATGTTTCACAAGCCCAGATGCACATGAAATGCATTTCCCTCTTTATGTAGCTGATACCTGTGTGTTAACAGGTTCACATGTTCAGTTGCACATGTTTAAAAGTCATACACCCATGACTTCTATTTTTAAAAGAAGTCTTGGCACTGACATGCTTATCAGCTAGCATGGACTCCTCGTTAATTTATAGATGTGATGTTTTCACATCTTCTAAGTCTATCTTTTTTAAAGGGATTGCATAATAGGTATTTAACGTATACCCTGTTCGCTTTTTTTATATAAGTAAATTTACCTTCTAGGTGTTTTTATGAAATCACAAAGAGAATCAAAAACTGGATAAAGTATTTTTCCAGGTTAAACGCCAAATTCGTGCCAGAAGTGAATGAAATTGGTATTGAGTGCGATTATCAACTTCAACGCAAAGTATTTTCCTGTACTTCACGACTGCAGACAGCCTTGACATCTGACGTCCCCTCATAGCTAAGCAGCTAGCTGTCTGTCCTGTACAGTTAGATTAAACAAGCGTCTCCCGGTTAGCTAACACATTTTGCTTAGCTGGGACGTTGGGTCCATTAAGAAGAGTCCATTTATTATCGTAGATATTTCGCTACCTCTTCAGCCAAGCGCTAATGACGTTCGTCCAAACGGACAGATATTTAAACCTACCAGTGCCAGTTATTAACGTTGGTGGCGTCTGCCCTCTGCTCCACTATCCAGCGAGGGTCCCCACAGATTCGCCACTTACTTTTTCCTGTTGTCTACGTCGCTGCTGCAGTAATTATAAGACAAATGCACTGATTAGCCAGCCTGAAGCGTATATACACACGCGCACAAAACTATTAACTACTGTGGCAGACACAATGTAGCTGAAATTCTCCACCAGAATATTCGTCTTGAGAGAGAATCAGTGCATAACAACAACAAAATGTCAAAAAGTGGCTGTGATACAGATCATAGCCTCTAAGTATGAGGTCTAATTACATTTAAACTTGCCATTTGTGGAAGAGATTAAAGTATCTCAGGATTTTGTTCACGGATGGGGTCAACAGTATTGCCATCTCTGAATCAGTGTCTGGTTAACCTGGAGTTTATTGCTAGAAAGAAACTCATACTCAACTCTGGTCACAAAATTTAGGTAGTGGCTAAAATAATATGATCATATATACAACCAGCAACAAAAAAAAAGTTTGCTGAATGCATAGTGGAGAACTCTGAAACCTAAGAAGTCCAGTGAGTAGTGCTACTGCTCCTTACGTTTGAGAGTAGCTTATTGAAGTGGTTCAGGTATGTCATAAGTATGTCCTCTGGCTGACATCTGGCTACAGCTGTTCTAGGTACGTCCCACTATGAGGAGACTTAGACACACAACTAGTGACCACTGGTATGATTATCTCACAAAGGATAATCTAAGGATTCTAAGTTTAGTACATATTATGCTGGTTAAATTACATCATTTTTAGATATAATCTTGATAATACAGTTGAGTTGTCAATACTGTAAATGCTTAATGCTTGGTTAATGCTTGACCATGCCAGTAGAGGGTATGGATGGTGTTTATCATGTGACATTGACATTTCACTGAGGTAAATGGGATTCAGTAACAGCGTTGCACACACATTGTTATATCAGTTATTTTTATTAACGACTGACAATTGAGACCGATTAATACAATGTCCATTAGTAAAATGCCTTGCCACTGGTAATGACATATCCCAAATCCTGATGGTCTGAAGGTGTCTCAAGACGATCTCAAGATGGCTCACATTGCTTTCTGGGGTTGAAGTGACATCCAATACATGAAGTGACATCCAATCGTTTGAAAATTGGGCTCAATACAGTTTGAGATTTTACAGCTGACTCAACCTGAAAGCAACAGCTCTCCTGACACTTACCGGAGGCCATGTTAAGTGATAAGTTGGTAACCTATGTGTTTAAATAAGGCATTGTTTTCATTTGACATGTTGTTCAATAATGTAGTGAGCAATGAGAATATAACAAAACATGCAGGCCATAGTAAAGTCTACAGTTTGCTCATTTTGTTATGTAATTAGCTAAATTAGCTATAAATGCATTTTTATACTATATTAAGCAAGCAAGTCAGATGATACCTCTCTAAATACATTCACATAATATGAACTGTGTATATAAATTTCTCAGCACATCAGCTTTTTGTTATGAAGTTCAAAGGTCGTGGACCCTTCACTCTCTGAGGGTTCAGGGTATGTGGCAGCAGGAAGTGGCTTCTGCACCACCCGGAAGTGGCCCGTAGCGGCATGTGCCACAAAATTGTGGCAAAAGCCACATAATCATGGCACTTAACATGGCTAATGCCACTCGACAGTACCATCTGCCTCTGGTTTCAGGCATCTAAAGACAACTCTTTTGGGTGACTGTTGAGAATCTGCCACTCAGTTATGTTATCCTGAAGATTTGTGGAAATCTAACAAATGGGTTGTTTGTTAATTGTTTATGTTGTAGTGATGGGAATGATGGCTCTTTGAAGCAAACCGGATCTTTTAGCTCAGTTTCTTTTAAAGCAGGGATGGGCAACTGGCGGCCCGCGGGCCGCACACAGCCCTCGTCCTCACTCAGTGCGGCCCGATAGAGCAGGACTTTTTTGTTCTTGTCACATAGGGCTACGCCCCCCTCTCCCGTGTTGGTGTTGTTCCTTGCCCGGTTATGCCGCCCTGCGTGTCTGTTGTCCTGGTTTCCCTCTGTCTGCCATGTGCATGTCGTCATTGTGTTCAGTTGTGTCTAGTTTAGTCCTGTGTACTTGTATCTCTGTGTTTCGCCCGTTGTCGGTTATTTGTGGTTTGTTCGGTTTTGTGGATTATCTCTGTCATCGCTGTTCTGGTATTTTCCGTCTCCGTTGTGAATGGCTCTCCTGTTACGACTCCTGCCTGTCCTGTTGACCACTTGGACGGCTCTCCCGTTTTGACCCGTGCCTGTACAAACGACTTCGCCTATGGAATTCCCCTTATTAAATCTCGCTCTTCTCAGCATTTGTGTCCGCCTCCTAGCTACGCAGCGCGCTACGCGTTACAGTTCTTTGATATGAAGGAGTTCAAATTCCTTTTTGCACTTTTTTATTAAGCAAATGTTTTGTCTTTGTTGCTTATTAAGGACGTTAATGCATTTATATGCAGAAAATAGATGTATGTTGGTGCAATAAACATACAGATCTGAATTCATTTAAAACGTGTTCTTATTGAGAATAATTTGTAGTGTCTTTCATATCCAATTATTTGAAGTGCGTGGTCATGTGGCCCTCCAATAATAATGCTGAAAAAATTTTGGCCCTCTTTGTCATGGAAGTTGCCCATCCCTGTTTTAAAGAGCCGTTAAAAATGCATCTTAGTTCTTTTTTTTCAGGCAACAGGAGGCGCTACTAGACAGCGTTGATATACCAGCGAGGGATAATTGTGCAAATTTTGGTATCTTGCCTTAAATGTAGGCCTAATTCAAACACTTGAGAAATTTCAAAATGTTTTAATAACTATGTAGCCTGTGGGACTTAGTCCCAGTGGGGAAGGAAATGGAGGGGCACTAGGACCCAGCAGGAAGCATCAGCGTTTTGGTAATCACGTAATGTGGATATAAGGAGCTCCCTCGATACCCGTGAGGTGCCGCCATTGTGGAAACGTGTGCTCGGAACGCGAACGGAGTTTGGAGTTGCCGACTTTGCCGGGTTCGTGGGTTGATCGCTTGTACGCAGGAGAAACGCTGGATGCAGTACGGAGAGTTTGGGCTGCTGACACAGTCATTGATATTGGGGGAGAAGATTGGAAGTGCAGTTGTCCGGGGAGGCTGCAGAGGAGTGGAGACGCGCCTGTGGTGCAGCCGCTGTTTTTTTCCCACCTTGATTTGTGTTTGTGGTGTGTAGTACAACACCTACAACGAACTCTACAGATTTTTACTTTATATTGGGCATTATTGTCGATGTAAATTAGTCATAGTTCTGCATTGCCAGTTAGGTGAGCTCTATCTGCTTTGTATTTTATTTTAAATAACCAGCTGTAATTGTTGTATTTTAACAGCCCCTTTTTATGTAAGACTCTATAGCTGGGTCCCTTTTTTTGGGTTGTCTGGTGGTTGGCAGTTCACTTTAGCCCAGGGTTGTGTGCTGTGCTTGGGGTGTTTGAAACAGTTTACGTTTGAAAGTCTGGGGAGTGGCATTGCGCACTTGGGTATGTGTCCAAATTGGAGGATGCAGCTAATGGTTGCAGTGATTATTTTCTTGTACCTGGGCTATGCGTAGCTGCCACCCACGGGACCCATTTGAGGCTGTACCTAGTGTTACTATCTTAGAGTCTTTTAACCTTGGGGTTGTGATGTCATCGCTCCTTCTTTTACATTTGTTATAATAAAAGTGTTATCGTACCTACAGCTGTGTGATCACTGTATGGGGATCATCACGGGGAACCATTACGATTGGATGGGGCTTTTCCCCCCCCTTTTATAATTCGGGAGTGGCGTAGTTTACATTCGTTTGGGTTACATCGGCTACATTTTTGGCGCAGTCGGCAGGATCACACAGCTGGTTTTCTTAACTGTTGGAAAGTTAGAGTTTTGGTTGTGTTGGAAGTGGGAAAAAAACAGTGGTTGCAGTGGATTGGAAGGGGAAACCAAAGTTCAGCAAGGATCGTGGAGGCTTGCCTTTGATTGGCTACTTATTTTTTGGAGGTTGCGTTTTGTTTATTGTAATGTCTACTGGTACTGAACCCGGGGCGGTAGGGGAAAGTATGGGGGAACAGCTAAGGGCATTATTGGCCCGAGTTCAACAGTTGGAGGCAGATAATGCAAGGTTAAGAGATGCTGCAGAATCTAGTAGTTCTGTGCCTTCAGTTCCAAATAGACCAGATTGCTATGTTTATGTACCCAGAGAAAGAAAATGCCCCAAATTCTCTGGCAACACTAGCAGTTTACCTGTAGAGGAATGGGTTGAAGAGGCCCGTCAGTCCTTGAGTGTACGCCATATGCCTCAATGCGAACAAGTTTTATTTTTGTTTGATCATTTAGAGGGTGAGGCCAAGAATGAAGTCAAGTTCCGGGCACAGTCCCATAGGGATACAGTAGACAAAATTTTTAATATATTATCAGAGACCTATGGGGCCTCCCAGTCATTTGTCTCTTTGCAGAAACAGTTCTTTCAACGCAAACAGAGAGAGGGAGAATCTGTGCGTGAATATTCGCATGCTTTACTGTCTCTGATGGGGGCAATCATGCAAATTAAACCAGGGGGTGTTCCAGAGTCAGATATTCTGGTACGAGACCAATTTATTGAGCATACAAGGGATGGAATGTTGCGACGCGAACTGAAACGTTTTGTTAGATGTAACCCTGATTCTTCTTTTTTAACAGTTCGGGGTGAGGCGGTTCGTTGGGTTGAGGAGGGAGAGCATGTGCCGGCCCCTAGGACTAGAGCTTATTCATGCGATTCGAGGGTTCATGTGGTGGACGATTGCGCTGTCAATGCCGGCCCTAAAGATGAGCTGGTGGAGGTAAAAGCGTGTTTGCGCAAACAACAAGCGCAATTGGATGCTATTTTAAAACAGTTAAGTACATGTCCTCCAGGTTCCTCTTTCAGCACGGGTAATGGTAGCGTAAGTCGTAGACCATATCGTTTCCAACCAGATGGAAAGCCTATTTGCCATCGTTGCGGACAACCGGGCCACATAGTTCGATTTTGCCGTACGCATATGGGAACTAGCTCTAGTGTACCCAGACCGGAAGGGGTGGTCGGGGAGAGTCAACACCCGGGGGTGGTGGGTTATGCTTCCCAACAACAGGGAAACTAGTACCCCCTGGCGAACGGAGCCCAACGTCAGAGGGGGGTTTAGGGGGCTCAGCTATTCCGGTAAAACAGTCCTCGAAATTGGTGGGGACTCGACCTTTGGTGGAAGTTGGTATGGGGGGCATGAAGGTTTCTTGCTTGATTGACACCGGGTCAATGGTAACCACCATTCCAGAAAGTTTTTTTAGACAACACTTCCAGCCTGGGGTTGGTGGTAAGTTGCAGGAGTGTAATTGGTTGCAGCTTCGAGCTGCCAATGGATTAGAGATCCCATACCTAGGCTATATGGAACTTGATATGCTGATTTTAGGTAAGACTCTTTCTGGAATGGGGGTTTTAGTAGTAAAGGACCCCGCTGGCCCGCTGGCTAGTAGTCAAACTCTTCAGGCGCCGGGTTTGCTGGGGATGAATGTGATCAGTGAGTGCTACGATGAACTTTTCCGCCAACATGGGTCTGCTCTGTTTACTTCTGGTCCAGCTCGGGGGGCTAGTGAGGCATGGAAGGAAGCTTTATTAACATGTCAGAAACTTGACGGTTTGCCTTCTTCAGGATATTTGGGCAAGGTGAGGTCTAAAGGCCGGGCTGCGGTTTGCATCCCTGCGGGGTCCATACAAACAGTTACTGCTACTTGTACTAAGGTATTTGGTCAGGCTCTCCGTCATGTACTGTATGAACCAAACTGTGGGAAAATGCCCGATGGTCTATTAGCCTCTAGGTCTTTCGTGACTATCGATAATGGAGAAGTTTCTGTGCCTATTGTAAATGTGGAAACCAGGGATATCTGGCTTCCCCGCAGAGTGGTTCTGGGTGCATTATTTATGGCTCAGGTACAGCCAGCCAGTGGCCACATGGTGGTGTTCGGAGAGGAAACTAATGCCCAGTGTACAGTGCAAGTTCAGTCCGTCCAGACTCCAAAGGACATTCTTGACCTGTCTGATATCTCTTGGTCTAATCTCAGTCCTGCACAAGAACAGAGCAGTAAGGCCCTCCTTCAGCAGTATAGCTCCGTCTTCTCTTGTAGGGATGGAGATTTGGGTTGCACCAATCTCATAGAGCATGAAATACCTTTGCTGGAGGACGCACCCGTACGGCAGCGATATCGCCGCCTCCCTCCCTCACAGTATGAAGTGTTCAAGAGACACATTGGAGAGCTGCTGGATCAGGGAGTAGTGCAGGTGAGCTGTAGCCCCTATGCCTCCCCTATTGTCGTGGTACAGAAGAAAGATGGCACCATTCGCCTCTGTGTAGACTATAGGCAACTTAATTCTAGGACCAGGAAGGATGCTTTTCCCCTCCCTCGTATAGAAGAATCATTGGACGCTTTGGCCGGGGCCACCATGTTTTCAACACTTGACATGGCCAGTGGGTATAACCAGGTGCCTATGGCAGACAAAGACAAGGCCAAGACCGCATTCTGTACACCATTTGGTCTTTTTGAGTTTAACAGGATGCCCTTTGGTCTGTGCAACGCACCGAGTACGTTTCAGCGCTTGATGGAGCGCATTTTTGGGGATGAGCGGTTCCAATCTTTGCTACTTTATCTCGACGATATTGTCGTCTTTTCTTCTGATTTTGGGAGTCATCTGCAGCGGTTAGAGGTGGTTTTGGCCCGACTAAAGCAATACAATCTGAAGTTAAAGTTGAAGAAATGTCGCTTCTTCCAGTCTGAAGTTAAGTATCTGGGGCACGTGATTTCAGCCGCTGGGGTTATGACAGACCCGGACAAGATCCAGACGGTGGTAGAGTGGAAGCAACCCACCACTTTGACTGAACTTCGCTCATTTCTTGGCTTTGCCTCATACTATAGGCGGTTTGTAGAGGGTTTTGCCAAGGCGGCAGCTCCCCTGCATAAGTTGGTTGGGGTTCTTCAGAGTCAACGTACACCCAGGGGAGGGAACTCCCTCAACGAACACTGGGATAGTGTCTGTGAACAAGCTTTCCAAGAGTTGAAACGAAAATTAGTGGCTTCTCCAGTGTTGGGGTATGCCGACTTCAGCAAGCCATTTTCTGTTGAGATTGATGCTAGCCATGCAGGTCTGGGAGCAGTTCTGTCACAAGATCATGGAGAAGGGAGAAGGCCAGTTGCATTTGCCAGTCGGGGTCTTTCCATAACGGAACGTAATATGTCCAATTATAGCTCCATGAAACTGGAATTGCTTGCCTTGAAATGGGCGGTCACAGAGAAGTTCCGAGAATACTTGTTGGGTGCCAGGTTTACAGTCTATACGGACAACAACCCCCTTAGCTATTTACAGACTGCCAAGCTTGGGGCGGTTGAGCAGCGCTGGGCCTCTCAATTAGCATTATTCAATTTTGACATCAAGTACCGCCCAGGGGCCATGAACCGTAATGCAGATGCACTCTCCCGGCTGCCTTGTCCTGCATCCCCCAAGGAAATGGCAGCAGTTGCCCCGGGCATTTCGGGCCCATTGTCCATGGGTCCGTTGGCTAGAAGTCAGGTACTAGAAGCCCCTTGTTTTCTTATTGATGCTCTTCCAGTACGGGAAAGGGCTGATTTACAGACTCTACAGGAGGCCGATCCTGTTATAGGATCCTTTCTACATTTTTGGCGGAGGGGGCAATTACCAACTGCTATGGAACGGAAGGAAGTTTCCGCCGATGTCCTAGAGCTGGTTCGACAGTGGCAAAGGCTTGGAGATCGTGATGGAGTTTTATATCGACATGTGCAGCCACCAGAGGGGGGCAGACCTTCATGGCAATTAGTGTTACCCCGTTCCCTGCGCAATGAAGTACTTGTAGCCCTACATGACGACCAAGGCCATCAAGGATGTGAGCGGACTACAAGTTTGGTGAGGCAACGGTGCTATTGGCCGAACATGAGGAAGGACATTGAGAAGTGGTGTCAGGAGTGTGAGCGTTGCTCCTTAGCCAAAGCGGTTCAGCCCAAAGTACGAACTTTCCCAGGCAACCTGTTGGCTTCTCGACCATTGGAGGTGGTGGCCATTGACTTCACGATCCTAGAACGAGCAAGTGACGGGAGAGAGAATGTACTAGTCGTAACCGATGTCTTTTCAAAATTTACTCAGGCATATCCCACCACAGATCAGAAAGCAAGTACAGTGGCTCGCATACTTACGGAAAAGTGGTTTTATGTCTATGGTGCCCCCCAGCGGTTACATTCTGATCAGGGCCGGAACTTTGAGGGGGACCTCTTGCGAAGCTTATGCAGACTGTATGGGGTTGAGAAAAGCCGCACCACACCCTATCGACCACAAGGAAATGGGCAGTGCGAGAGATTCAATCGCACCTTGCATGACCTACTACGAACTCTTCCTCCAGAGAAGAAGCGAAAATGGCCACAACACTTGCCCCATGTGCTGTTCGCGTATAACACCACTGTGCACTCCTCCACAGGTTACAGTCCTTTTGAGTTGATGTTTGGACAAAAACCACATCTTCCAGTTGATGCATTGCTGGGAACTCATCCAGAAGGTCAGCTTGAGGTCCCTGTGGAGGACTGGATTACAAGACACCAGGAACATCTTCGGTCAGCCTATGAGTTGGCAGGCCGCCATCTGCAAGAGGCAGCGGCCCAAAGAGTACAGCAACAGCCCAAGGGAAATGTTGACCTCCTGCCGCCAGGTACAATAGTGTACAAGAAGAACCATGTGTTGGGTAGGCATAAAATTCAAGATGTGTGGGACGCTAAGAAGTATGTGATAGTGAAGTGCCTAGATGATGTGGGACGGGTGTACACAATTACACCTGTTGAGGGTGAGGGCAGGAGGCATAATATTCATCGGACAGAACTACGAGTGGCTCCAGGGCCAACACCTCAGGTGGTCCTTGGCGAAGGAGAGGAACGGGTCCCTTGCCCAGGGAGTAGGACCGAGGCACAGGATGATCAGGATGAAGAGGATGACTGGAGTGGCCCAGTAGTGGTAGTGGCACCTCGTGATGCAGACCTAAGAGTGCAACCTGCGACTGTAAGGCCCCCAGCACCATCATCTGAACCTGGGGAAGCAAGAGAGGAGCGCAGTTCCGCTCCAGCCGCTAGACCAACAGCTGAGTTGACCCCAGTTTCCTGTGCTCCCCCAGCCACCGTTGGCCCCGTCCGTCGGACTGGCAGAGCAACGGCTGGACTCCACTCTAACCCGCACCACCTTCCTCGGGCTTTTGCGGCCCAAGGTAATGGGCAGGTGGGGGCTGCAGTTCACCTTCAGGTAGATACTATTCAAGCCTATTTTAGACCATGGTGTTAGATTAGTTGCCGCCGGGACGGCGACTTCTTAAGTGGGGGTGGATGTAGCCTGTGGGACTTAGTCCCAGTGGGGAAGGAAATGGAGGGGCACTAGGACCCAGCAGGAAGCATCAGCGTTTTGGTAATCACGTAATGTGGATATAAGGAGCTCCCTCGATACCCGTGAGGTGCCGCCATTGTGGAAACGTGTGCTCGGAACGCGAACGGAGTTTGGAGTTGCCGACTTTGCCGGGTTCGTGGGTTGATCGCTTGTACGCAGGAGAAACGCTGGATGCAGTACGGAGAGTTTGGGCTGCTGACACAGTCATTGATATTGGGGGAGAAGATTGGAAGTGCAGTTGTCCGGGGAGGCTGCAGAGGAGTGGAGACGCGCCTGTGGTGCAGCCGCTGTTTTTTTCCCACCTTGATTTGTGTTTGTGGTGTGTAGTACAACACCTACAACGAACTCTACAGATTTTTACTTTATATTGGGCATTATTGTCGATGTAAATTAGTCATAGTTCTGCATTGCCAGTTAGGTGAGCTCTATCTGCTTTGTATTTTATTTTAAATAACCAGCTGTAATTGTTGTATTTTAACAGCCCCTTTTTATGTAAGACTCTATAGCTGGGTCCCTTTTTTTGGGTTGTCTGGTGGTTGGCAGTTCACTTTAGCCCAGGGTTGTGTGCTGTGCTTGGGGTGTTTGAAACAGTTTACGTTTGAAAGTCTGGGGAGTGGCATTGCGCACTTGGGTATGTGTCCAAATTGGAGGATGCAGCTAATGGTTGCAGTGATTATTTTCTTGTACCTGGGCTATGCGTAGCTGCCACCCACGGGACCCATTTGAGGCTGTACCTAGTGTTACTATCTTAGAGTCTTTTAACCTTGGGGTTGTGATGTCATCGCTCCTTCTTTTACATTTGTTATAATAAAAGTGTTATCGTACCTACAGCTGTGTGATCACTGTATGGGGATCATCACGGGGAACCATTACGATTGGATGGGGCTTTTCCCCCCCCTTTTATAATTCGGGAGTGGCGTAGTTTACATTCGTTTGGGTTACATCGGCTACAACTAGGTTATAATAACTAACAACTATAGTTAAACAAAAATGTTTCAAATAACTGCAACTGAATAAAGCTTGTATCATCTGTTGTACAACTTGTAGCCAAAATGAACCTACATTTCAAGCATAAAACAACCCAAAAAGAGAAACACTAAAACAATTTGGTAAAATATACTAAATTACATTTTCTAGCACTGCCCATTTGCTGAACGTTGTCTCTGTACTTGGATTACGGATCTCGCTCTCTGCGCGTGGAGGAATGGGTGGATTACAGTCGATATAAACTACACAGAAATAAGCAAACAAACAAATATAATCATACGGCTCCCTGAGGTGCGACTCGGTTCCTTTCGTTAATTTTAAAGAGCTGGGGTGAGTTTCCCGAAACGTTCTTAGCGCTAAGTACTTCTTAACCTCATACGTTTCATACGAGGTTACGAAGTACTTAGCGCTATGAACGTTTCGGGAAACCCACCCCTGTTCAATAGAATCGGATCGTTCGTGAACCATTACCATCAGATTATCGAAATCAGATTATATCAGGTTTATCTTACAGTGGTAGACAGTTAACGAGAACGATGCAAATAAAAAAATATTACAGATTATGATAAAAAATGTCAAATATTTATTGAAAAATGTGAAAGTAGCATTAAGTACGTCATGGGAATAGTGTGTAGGCCTGTCACCATTACACAAGAGAAAAGCTCTCCCACATGGAAGGAGAGATATATGCCTGATTCAGGCTGAAAGTGTGGGGTCTGAATTACTGCGCTACAACAGTTACACAGCGCGATGGCGGTGGAGCGCAAGCGTGTCAGAGTGTGACGTCAATGTTCTGGCCAGAGTCACTGATGACGCAGGGCAAGACACAGTAGACATCACACATCACACACGTGGGCACAAAGACCATCATCATTACAACTGCGCTATCCTCATACTGTCGTGGTATGCAATGATTGCTAGTCCTCTGGGTGACAGTTGTGTGTAAAAAGCAGAGAGGCTAGATCTGTTTTAGCTTTGAAGGACAATACAATAAAACAAAACAAAACTCTTTTAAGTTCAGTAATAAATAATAAGACATGCTTTCATTAGTTTAATTGGTAATAAGAAACATTATATAATACCAGGAGTAGTTTTTGTCACTGTAAAGCCTCCCGTAGCTGTGAATTGGCCTGGAGATATGCATGCAGAAATGGTGAACAGCATTTCACGTTGTACCTACATGTCGATGGTCTGGAAAGCAAACTAGATGCACGGAAGATTGCCTTAATGGCGTTACTTCAAGCGAGAGGTCGATTCAGCAGATTAATCTTTGAGCAAGTGAATGACAAAGATAAATATGACAATGTCAAAAAAAACAAATTTCCTGGTAATGGCCGAGTAATCCGCCAAGGCCTCCTAGAGTTCACATGCGAGAACTACAAGATGATAAAAAGTCTTCATAAAGCACTGTCTCTACAGACCCTAGTCTCTCATGGCCTTGCTCCTTGAATATGTACATTTTTAATATCCCTTGTTATAGCTCTGGTCAGTGTTTTAGTTTAGGTTATCATCTGTTTTGTATATCTGTCCAGTGTGCCAGTTTCTGTTGGTATGTCACGTGCACTCACCAAGACTAATTCCCTGTGTTATTATAATATATCATTAACATCTGGCACACATACTTTTTTGTAATAAAACCCACAATATGCATAAACACATGATATGCAAACATTTAGAACAAAGTAATGTGTAAATATATTCTCTCTGGCCACTTTATTAGGTCTCTCTTGTACTGGGTTGGACCCCCTTTTGCATTCATAAAAGCGTTAATTCTTCATGGCATAGGTTCAGCAAAACACTGGAAACAATCTTCAGAGATCTTGGTCCATATTGACACCATCACACAGTTGCTCAACATTTATTGGTTGCACACCCATGATGCAAATCCCATGTTCCTCCACATCCCAAAGATGCTCTGTTGGATTGAGATCTGGTGACTGTGGAGACCATTTGAGTACAGTGAACTTGTTTCTGACATTATATATTATCCTGCTTGGACGTAGCCATGAGAAAATTGGTATGCTGTGGTCATAAACAATACTCAGCAACAATAGTCAGATTGGTGTTTAAACAACGTTCAGTTAAAGTGGGCCAAGAAAATATCTCCCCCACACCTTTACACCACAAACAACCTAAACTGCACATGCAAGGCAGGGTGGATCCATGCTTCCATCTTGTTTACACCAAAGTCTGACCCTACCATCTGGATGTCACAGCAGCAATCGAGACTCGTGTGACCAGACACTGCTGTCCAAATCTTCTGTTGTCCAATTTTGGTGAGCCCATAGAAACTGTTGCCTCAGTTGCCTGTTCTTAGCTGACAGGACTGGCATCTGGAATGGTTTTCTGCTGCTGTAATCTGCTTCAAGGTTTGATGTCATGCCTTCAGAGATGCTCCTCTGTATGCTTCAGTTGTAACGAGTGGTTATTTGAGTTAATGTTCAGCTCAGACCGGTCTGGCCATTCTCTGACCTCAGACATCAACAAGGAACTTTTGTCTAGAGACCTGCCGCTTACAGGACATTTTTTTTCTTTTTCGGACCATTCTCTGTAAAAGAGATGATTGTGAGCATAAATCCCAGTAGATCATCAGTTTCTGAAATACCAACAACCATGCCACATTCAAAGTCACCTAAATTACCCGTCTTCCCCATTTTGATGCATGGTTTGAACTTCAGCAGGTCGTGCTGGCCTTGTCTACATGCATAAATGTATGGAGATGTGATTGTTTAGATATTTGTGTTAACAGTTGAATATGTGTAACTAATAAAGTGAGTGTATAGTATCTCACATAATAAGCAAAGCTGTGTAGAAACAGCACAACTAAGATTACAAGTGTTTACATGCCAGAAATGCGAAAATTAAATGTTTATGTGTTCCATAAACAACCTTGCTAGAGCAGGTTTGTATATTTGCAGATGCTCAGGCCGCCCAGCAGGTGGAGATGCAGGTAAAACAAATTTTTTGTGTACAGCCAGCTTCTTTAAATAAAAATGGTAACATTAATTAATTGCTAATTAACAGGTGATATGTAACAATTTACATGCATCAGCATCTGCTAATAAAAGCATAAACACACTGCACATTTTGTTAGGTTGCATCTGTGATCTGGTCAAGACTGATTGACATAATCTGTTGAATAACCATGATCTTGCTCATCTCTAAACCAATATATCCGATTTACATTTACAGATGGCCTTTGTCATTTGTGCCTATCAGGGCCTACGTTTCAGTAATCCTGGAAACATTGTTCTATTATCCAAATATCTTGCAGTCCAGATTCAGATGCTCTTGAGATGTTCAGATCTACTATCTATTATACATTCTGTGAACAGATGCAAAGCACTTTGTAAGTTGCTCTGGATAAGAGTGTCTGCTAAATTCCCCAAATATAAATGGAAATGTCTTGATTCTAGATAATGCAGTGTATATAATACATGAACTGCATTGTCGTGCCATATAAGCTTTTATTTATGATTTTATGAATTCTGTTATGTTCTGATAAATGTAACTAAAACAGATCTGTCAGATATTTAGCAGCCTTGACTGAATCTACCATTCATGCTTCCCCCACCTTGTCCCTGTTCTCCAGTCTTAAGAAACCAATGGAGCATCAAATAAATGATTTAATGGAAACTGACAAGTAAGTACAGAATATATGAACTCAGCCAGCTCAACTTCTAATGAATGGTTCTACTATGAAACTAAAGCACAGTTACTCTGCATGAACTATATATCAAATATACTTCCGTCCTTGAAGTTATCAGTGATGTGTTATGAAGACAATGAATCAATAAATCAGTTTTCTTTTATTGATGCACCAATTTTAGAACTCGCTGCAGCAGTGACATGATGTGCATCCATTTACTCCGTCTATTAATCATACATCTTTATGGAATATATTGGGTTTAGATGTATAGCAGATTAAATAAAAATGCAATTTAAAATACATTTTTCTCCAAGATGAGACATTCCTAGGCAAAGCACAATTATATGCCAGAAATGTTCACCACACACATAAACTTTGGTCCGAGTAAGCTCTTAGCAAACAATCTGAAAATGTCATTCTGCAAAGTCTATAACGGTGCCTGGAGGAACGTGTTGCTAAGGTGCAGGGAGGGAAGCTTTTCCTGCTGCATTGGTACTGCTCTTCCACAGAGCAGGCTGGCTCCCCCTTCTACTCTGCCTGACTGTTCATTCTGGCATCTCACATCCTGCATGGCCACCCACTGAGTCGGGCCCTGCAGAAGACCCACATGACGCCTCTCCACTCCTCCACATACCAAAAACCTGGGCAGCAGGACAGAGGTAGAAATGCGTTCACGGAGAGAGAAGCTGGCATTTGAAATGTTTAGTACTTTTTAACTAGTCTTCTTTGAAGCCCTGCATGTTAATATATAACAATTTGAATCGGATTATAAATGTGTAAGTATTAGGAAGATTGAGACAGAAATGGAATTAGACGCAGCATTAGGTGCAGCAGACATCTTCCTGCTATGGGGTCCTGAATGATTAATACAGCTGAAGGTAAAGTTTATGGCAAGTTCACAATAAGCAGCCTCACTAGAATAGATTCAGAGTCAGTTTCCTTTGCAGAGTAATGATGTAGAGAAGTAAGCGTGAGCTCTGCTCACAGAATTATCATTTAGTAATGTTCTAATTTGATTATTTATAGTACCCATGTTAAAGGAGAAAAGGGTTTATAGTAAACAAATCGTAACCTTACTGCATCGTCACCACATTAAAAGGCACAGCAACAGAAAAACATTAGAAAAATGTTAACCTTGATTTTAAAATGCTGAATCTTGTGATGGACATGAAGCATGACAATGTGGCCATATTTTATGGTTTACCTTCTTTACAATTAAGTTTCCATTACTACTTACTTTCATTCTGTCATGGATGATACAGATCTTCCCAAACGGAGCAAATACAATGACAAACATTCTTATTTCAGTTTTTTTATTCCGACATACTGACCTGCTACAGTAGCATTGCATAGAATATGACTGATGCTTCATTATTTACAAAACAGAAAGCTACAAACCAAGCTACAGAGCACAGTCTGAGAACAATGCAAGTCAGGGTGCAAAGTCATCAGTCCATTATTTAAAAATGTATTTATATAAAGTTAAACATACAGGTATCATTTTCAAATAAGTCAAACAGCGCGGTATATTCATATTGCACTTGGGACAGAAGTGACATTTGAGGTTTCGCCATCTTACAATTTCATTAGGATATTTTATTCACCTCACTAAAAATGGCAAACAATTTTTTAAAGCTAGTCATTCAATGCTTTTGAAAACAGCAGTTAAGATTACACCAAGAAACAGTCTTTAAATGGTGTATCTATATTTTCTTTTAAAGGAATATTATGTGCAACTGGTGCTTTACTATGAAACTTCAAAAGGGCAGTTCAATAGTCAAGCTATGTACATTAAATGGCTGTGAGATATGTGCTATGACTACAATGGCATTAACAAAATACCATCCCATCCATGTTTCAGTAGGCTAGATGAATCAGGCAGCTGTTTTTTGCTAATACATTAAAAGCAAAAGTACTTGGGTTTGAGAGAATAGCACTGAATAAAACAAGTAAATCTTGACATAATTGTGTCTGTCAACAAGAAATGTCTAATAAAATTACACCAGTAAGGCTAAACATGTGTTTTACCCCAATGCGGTCAGTCATTTCAGTGTGAATACAGTGTACGGAGCTGCCAGATTAAATGCCTGGTCAAAGGAAGATGATCCAAAAGAAACTCTAAAAGGATTCCCACAGGCATTCAGAAAGACTTAGCACAGTTTCATACTCTTACAAATACTTTCAATCATTAAAAAAAAAATTCTGAATTTGCTATTTACACACATTATATAATTATTACTCAGAAGATAAAGCAGAAATCCTGCTACAGAACAAAATCACCCTCCATAACAAAACATTCATTTTTTTTTTACAATTATTCACTCTTAAATAAATGCAATAAATTATCAAAATTTTTGGTCAACAGACCGAAAGGAAAAAAAAAAAAAGCAGACAAAAAATAAATATACAAATATATATTTATATAGTCACAACAAACAAAAGATCAAGCTTACAAAGCTTAAAAGCTATACACTTTGATACACAGCTCTCAGCACTTCAAAAATAGACCACTTGGAAATTGCTGATGGGTGATTTATATAAGTCTCTGGTTTATTGTTGTTTACCACCTCTTATCTCAAAGCATGTTCTCAAAAACTGAGTGTAAACTTCATTATGGGTCAGATTTCTCTGTAGGTCTGCCTGTCTTATAACTGGTGGGGAGAGGACGTTTGTGAGCCTGAGTTACAGGGACATGGGAGAGTCAGTTTGACGTTTATGTTGAACATTTTGAAAGACGAGCGCTAAATAATGCCACTTCACCACCACTGTCTTCCACCAAACCACCTCTGACTTCAGGTAATTTTGAATTTCAAGATGTCTCGACAGCACAGCCTAGGTTACAGTCCTGAGCAGGGAAGACGTTCTGCTCTGGGCAGCTTGAGATTCTTACGCAAACGAACACTGATTGGTTTAAGAAGAGAATGAAGCCCTTGTGGGGGGAGGGGCTCGATACTGACACACACAAATGAGCACGCACACACAGACACATACCAGCTGTTGTGAAACCCTTAATGTTGCCTTTTCCACATGCAAGAGTCGCCACGTGACAGGAGCTTCAGGCTTTGACCCCTACCCCCCCCCCCCCTCCTCTCCCTTCTGCACGTTATCCCTCCCCCCACACCAGCCCAGCGCCCCTTTAGGCCTAACATCATATACTACAGGACGCCTCCTTAGACATACTCAAACAATATAGAACAAACAAACAAAAACAATTTAACCCCGACCAAGGTCTTTTTGTGCAAGCCCAACCAACACCATACCTCAACATGATAGCCACACCACAAGAGTGGAGAGCTTGGAATATGCAATCCTGACTGACTCAGCATGACCAGAACACATGCATCCACATTCGGTTGTCGTTTGTACATCACTGGTCATCTTTGAACAGGGGTTGGGAACAGCTGTGCACACAAGACAGGTTGTCTTGTTTTAGTTGTTTGTTTTTTTTTAATCAGACTATGGATTCAACCGATGTGTGAGAAAGAAGAGCCCAGTAAATACGAGAAGAGTGGCTTAGATAAACAGGTTCAGGCAAGTCCATGTGTGGATCCACAGTGTGTACTTCTGCCAGTCTTCATCCTCCATCATAGGCACCAAGTTCATATGAGGGATTCAATGTCCGTGTCCAACAATCATGGATGTGTAAAACGGGGTGAAAAAAATTGCCTTGAAAAAGGTAAAAGATTTGTCCACCAGGAGCAACAGCAAAACATTATTCCACTCAAAACATCCAAAAAATTGAAAGCAAAATACAGGACACATTCTGAACAGAAAGGGATGTGATGTTACTGTGGGCTAAATCAGAGGGGAGTGAGGGTTCGAGAGTAGTTAATTCACTCCGTTGTAACTGTACAGGGAAAAAAGCTTGCTCTTGGGTTTTGAGAGGTAGTGTGAAAGTTGAGTGTGCATGTGACGATGCACCAAGATCACGGATAGTAAATACAACACTTGAGGAAATCTTAATGGATCAGTTCACAAAAATAAAAGCATTACATCACTTCAAAAAGTTAACACGTCCAACTTGATCAACATACAGTTTTCCATTTTCTTTCATCTTCGAAGTTGACACAACAGAGTGCCATTCTGGTATAAATAAGTCTCACGGGTAATACGTTTTGATTCCTGAAGTCCCTGCATATACATATTTTAGTTAAATACGAAAGACGGCGGTCTCAGCTGGACCACCTGAAAGGTCAGAATAATGTGCATTCATCCTACAGTGTGTGTGTGTCATGCTAGTCGTTTTTCTTATAAATATTAGTTTTACTGTATAAAAATAAATTTAAAAATTGTTTTAAAAAAAGGGAAATATTTTAATATCCCCTTGAAAACATTGGGATGGCTATCTGAGAGAAAACTGTGGAGAGTGGTTTAAGAGTGCACGAGGATCTCCATGATGTGGTCCAGGTCGTTGAGGTCAGAGAGGCAGAGCTGCAGGGGACCGCTGGGCGTGCAGCTGGAGCAGTTCTTCAGGCCGTCGTCTCCCAGCCCAGATGCCGCACTACCGCCTCTCGGCGCAGGGACTGCCAGAGCAGTGATGTCAGACGAATCGTACATGGACGTATCAATGTCCTCAAAGATGTCGTCTAGCGCGAGGTCCGTCAGGTAGCCGGTGGAATTCGTTATCTCGAACGAGCCAAAGAGCGAATCCGACGGACGTGCGTCTGCCTCGTCTGAGGGGGGCGGGTAAAACGGCTTGATTTCTGCACAGACCATTTGGGTCTCGCCGCCCGTGACGGGCGTCGGCGACGAAGAGGGGGACAGTTCCCCGGCAAAGGGCGGAGGAAAGTCTAAGGATGCGGGTGGCAGCTCAGGGACATGACGTGGGGTGGGAGCGTGAGGAAACGAAGGGGCAGAAGGGGCCGGGGGCGGGCAGGCCCCCCCCTCCAGTCTCATTTCATGCTGGATCTGCCGGAGGGTGTTGGCCAGCAGCACCGAGCGGTGGAGACTGGGTTCGGCACGCTGCTGGCAGCTCTGAAGTTTGTCCAGGCACAGGTCCAGCACCAGCTGCCTCTGCAGGGGGTACGGCAGACCCAGAGTGGGGTCCTCACACTCACTCACCTTGCGCTTCACCCCACGGCCCAGTACATACCTGCAGCGGAAGAAAGAGGGATGCTGTGAGAAATACTACACATCAAAACATTGTGCGCAGTAACAATTAAAACGGTACAGTACTGGAATGGTTTCTAATGCTTCATGAGCACTGCCTTATCAAGGGTTGGTAGAGAAGACAAAACGTGTAGGTACTCATCTGAAGTCAATGGACACATGCAGTCTGGTCAAGAGACCTCAAACTTCAAGTATGCAAGTCCAAACTCTGCCACGTTACTCTAAATCACTACTAAAAACTGCTATCGAACATACGCAACACACGACAAGCACACAGCGGGAATCGCTACTCACACAATACACCTGCTCCTCCCCCTACATCAGAGTGAACAGTGGAAGTGTGCGTGGTCATGGCTGCAGTAAGCATGAGAGGGAGCACGACCACAGCCAGAGCCTCCTTCTCACAGTAGGGAGTGTGGGCGTGTGCTACATATAAATGATCACCCCTCTACATCTAACCCATTCACTTTTTTGGTCAGGACTGCTACATAGCTCGTTCCCCAAGATTGTCGCGCAATAAAAGCTATGCAGAGAGCAAAGCTTCTCCTGCTCTAAAGATCCCCACAGGGCGAAAACAAACTAGCAAACTAATGCAAAATAAATGAACAAAAACTGCGTGCATTTATTCAGTATTACGACAGTAGCTGTACCATCACGCAGTCACTTTGCCTTTTTCTTTCTTTTTTTTTGCACACAGATCATGGATAGAGGGGGTGTAAATGGAAGAGGCCGTCCACGGCTGTGTGCACTTGCTGTAGCGTGGGTGGCTCAGCCTCCTCCATCCATCCATCATGCTGTTGCGTGCAGGAAGACATCCCCCACAGCTCTGGACGCAGACTGCTCCTTTTTACTGCGGGGAGCAGAGGAAGCGGCGGGAGCCCGGAGGAGCCCATCCTTTGTGTTGCGCACAGAGACGGATCCGTTTCAACCGCAAATGCGCTTCGGGACGGTGCTAAAAAGACCGAATCTGAGCCTTTTTGGTTGGAGAGGACGCAGATTTAAAAGTAGAACTCGGGACGTTGCCGTTCACCCCACAGGTCTGATAAACTAGGCCATTTCCATGGCGAACCACATGATACGAGTCAGGAAAACATGTCTGCGCTTCGTTGCGATGAAGACGATTATAAGAGGGCGTTTATTTAAGCGGAACGTTGGGATATTTGTCTGGGTATGTGTGTTTAGCAGTTCTCAACTGTGTCACATTGTGGCTAGCGGTTATATAACCACCCGCACCAGCACTGCATGTCCGACTCATTCCCTTTCAGATCTGTGCGCTTTCCCACCCAACAAAGATGGCACAAGGTTTGGAAAGGGCACAGCTGAATTCCAAGAGGAACAGAGAGCAAACTTGAAGGAGCTGCACAATACTGCAGCTCAACTCAGTCAGCAACAGCAAGCTATAAATGGAACAGGAGAGCACTGAACAGAGTCTACTGAAAAATGGCATATTACAACCATTTTAAATATCCCTGCAGCCGCACAGTGCAAGCTCCAACTCCAACAGCCAGCCACACAAAACTAAGCGACAAATAATTTGGTAAGAGTTACACGTAAATACACAGGCTTTGCCAGTAACATCATATGGCATAAAATCTCTGATTTTTGCCTTGGTTCGAATAAACCCGGTCACATGTTTTTGATAATCGAGCTGCAGACACGACTGGTTTGGTTCCTCACGCAAACCATTGCGAGAGCACGATTTAAACGGGGGCTCCGTCATTAGACTGGCCTCTCTGGCCTGCTTACCATGGCAACAGCAATGGACGAGAGGCTAGGGCTTGAATGACATGTAGGTGCCCCCCCTCCTTATAAAACAAATAAATAAAATGAAGGACATAAAGACAGGAGCCAAATGGGACAATCAAAGTAGCGATGATAAACCTGGAAAAACAGTTTGCAACACAGAGCATGCTCAGTACATCTCTACTCCATGTACATGATCGTTTCCTAAATTCATACATGACCAATAACTATTAAACCATAAAGAGGGATGCATTAACTAAAATTAGGCAATACCTTGTTAGGCAACAATTCTGACAAATGTTTTCACCAATTAAATTACAGTAATGAAAAACAACCCCATCTTTTTGCTATTATTGCCCCTATTGTAACAAAAATAACGAATGTAAACAACCAAAGATTCATTTATGTGTCAAACTATTCTAAGCAAGCAAACAAATGCATAAGAATGTGCACGAAAGTGTATTTATATAATGAATACTTATTTGACTGGAGTAATTATTCTGCAAACAAAAAAAAATCAATTTTTTTCTGAATTACAAAAGAAGGGGGAAAGTTGTTTGTCATGTGACACTTTTTAGCTGCTACACAAGTGAGGTAGATCTTGCATTAAGATTTTATTTTATGCAACACTTAACATTTAAAACAAGTGCATGTTTGTTTGGTTCGGGAAACAAAATATAGTCACACTATCACAGACATCCTTATTCTGGACAAGCATTTTTTCACTTGCTACTGAACGGTCACATGGACAGGAGCATTGTACCCAAACATTCTTTTGCAGACTTAAAATATGTTGGCCAAAATAAAGAATCTTTTCAAACGGAGCTACAAAAAATTGGTCATTTGGTTTGTGTGGCCAATGATTAAAATGTAGTCGTTTCTATTATATGTGTTTAACTATCCATGGATTTGACTACTTATTCAAAATGAATGTCTTCACCTTTATTTAACCAAAAAAGATGCTAAAGATAATTTGCTAAATATCCTCACTGATATAAATCAGCTAGAAGAGGTGGCTGGGGAGAAGGAAACCTGGGCCTCTTTGTTTAGGCTACTGCCCCATGACCCAGACCTGGATAAGCAGTTGTAAATGGATGGATATGTATAAATGATCATTTATCAACAAAGGCTCTAAATCTGAAGATTTCAGGAGAATCGCTTTAAAAACTCCAATTAGCTTCAACAGAATGTTCAAGTGAACCATTTACTTTTAACTTTCAACAATTTACTACCTTGAGTACAGAATAAAGCAATAATGTCATAAATCTAACTTGTTACACTAAAAAATCATTTTGCACATTGAAATCCAAGAAGTAAATCTTGCAATAAGAGTGTTTCTCTCGTTCCACAAGTGTTTTAAGTGAAGAAATAAGAAGTACGGTCCAGGTCCTACAGGTTCCCTGCTCCCTTTACCCAGGAGTCAGATGTGAAAGTGGCCAAGCAGTTACACTAATCATTTGATCAACTATAAGATTACAAAGTTAAGAAATGGTTCTGGGATCTACATTTGAATGCCATGGTTTCACATCATAGAACAGCCTTCATTGTCAAACTGCAGCCATTTTCTATCTGAAGTGTTATATATATATATTTTTAAGGAGTTGCAATTTCAGCATTCATTGTTAATGCACCACATACAAAAAAGTGGTTTATATGCACAAACAAGTAATGCAGACGTTTATAGACTACACATGAGCCTTTCCTGCTCCCAAGTAGCCCCTCTCATATCTCCAAAGCACAGTGGGTATCTCTCCATTGCTGAGAGAACAGAAGGGGAGGGGGGGGGGGGGAGAAGTAACTGAGCAAGAACACAAACACACAAGTTATGAAGAAAATCTGCAAGAGAATGCTCAAGCACATAAAAGTTTCAAGAAGCTGAAACAAAGAAAATGTGCCCAATACCTAGACTTAAATCAGACATAAGTAAGCACAAGCTATTCTATGTGACGCAGAGAGTAGAAGGAAAGGAATGAGAAGAAACTGTTCTGGGGATAGACTGAGTGGGAGGAAAAGGGTGGGTGGAGAAAAGTCTAGCAAATCCTAAATAACCAATGGGCGGGCAGGCTAGTAAAACGGAATGCCTTAATTTGGTCAATGACAAATACACATTGACCAAACTGAGTCACAGCAGCGAGATTGGTTAGTCACCTGCCTACACCAATATAATGTTTTAACAATCGGAGCTTCTGAAACTGAAACGTTTTGAAACTTAATAGACTACTAATGTGTAAAACAAAACTTTAAAAAAATCTCACTCCTTCTTAATCTTCTCTAGCACACTATCGGATGATCGTGCTTCCCTGCAATGGCCCTCGGCTATGTACCATACTGACTGCAGATCTTGGTGCTGAAATATTTAAACAGCAATAGAATTTTAGTAGAAAAATCCACAAAGTCAGTTTTCAGACCAACTAATCAAGTAGCGAATTTATTCATGTGCCCGGGAAGCCATTAAAACCCTATGTACTTTAAAAACTCAAGTACTATTTGTTTTAAGCATGTAACCTATACAGAGACAACAGTTTTAAACTTTACACACTGCTGCTTTTCTTTCGTAACTTGAGCTAATAAGACTTCAATCAAGCCAGTTAGGCGTCCACGGTGAACAAACGCCTTAGGAAGCCCGAAGGAAAGTTACAAGTGAACAACAGCCAGGTCGACGTGCCAGCTAGATACTTTCCTGTAAACTGCTAACTTAGAAAGTGAAAAAAATCGATCCACTCTCAAGCAAGTTTCCCTATGGGTGTGTGTTTTAAAAGACACACTAAACAAAGTGCCGGTCAAGTTTAGTCTCACCATTACCCAGCTATCGGAGGTGGTCAAATCCACCATATTACGCAACAGATCGACGCTTTTTATCACGAAAAGTGGCCACAAAAACCCGAGGCGTTTCGACGTTGTCGTCCACACATCCCAATTACGTGTGGACGTAAACGATACAGCTAGTTAATACCGTCCATCCTACTGGGTTAGCTCACTCACGACCAAGTTTGGTCCACTGCTGCCTTGCTTCAGTTAGCTAACCAGCTATATTAGCCGCCAGACGGGCTAATTAGCTGTATAGCCAGACACATACGAACATTTACGTGTAAAATAAGTAGTAGTCTTGTGTGGCAACACGACGACCATCGCCTGAATTCACCAACATCTGCTAGCTGGTTCTGTAGGAGTTTGTTTTTTTTGTTCACGTTGTTATTTTTAAAGCTACCTGGACGAGGAAAGGGCATCGTCTCCTTCGCCGGGTCCAACTTCCTTCTTCAGCACGGACACGACAGAGTCTACGTCCAGCCGACACATAGAGGCAGGATGAAGTCCTTTTTTCCTTTTCATGGATGTCTCCAATGGTGTAACGTCCCTCTGACCCATACCATAATGTTTCGCTGAATTCGCGGCGAGTACGTTATCCGGCTAGTTAAGACGAGTCGCACTAACGAGGCGAACTCTTTTTTTAAAAAGCCAGTACGCGCCGCTTCTCACCGAGGGGAACCGGATACGCAGTGAATTAGCCCAGCTAGCCTAGCTCACCAGCTGAGGTAGTTTCACCACACTGGATAGCTAGCCGGCTAGCTACAAATTATGATCTCAAAATTATGTTAGCTAGCTAACTAGGTAAAAAAAGTACAATTAAACAGCCCGAGGTCTTCGGACAACCCCTACATTCTCACGGCTGATTAAAAAAAAGATGTCCCGCCGACTTCGTTAGGTTGTTAAATTGTACATTTGACTTCTAATACGGACTTCAGACATTCTTCGCCAAACTGTGGTCGACCCCCGTCAGGATCGCGGACTAAACTGTTGGTGTGGCGAAGAAGCTACGGGAAAAGCGCTCAGCTGATTGACTGTAGTCAGGCGCGAGCGCGCCGATTGGTCCAATGAGATCTCAGGCCCGCCTAGTAACTGCGTGTCATTGGTGGGGGCCCGTTTTCTCTTCCTCACGACACATTCGCTCCTGCGCTAGCTGAAAACGTGACTACCCGAATTTACTGTAAAATATGCCACATATAGTAAGACGTTGCGTGCTTTGCAGCGTCGCACACGGCATTTGTACATGCATGATCTGATAACAATAGCATGAACAACTATAATTCATAGAATGAAATAAAAAAATAGATTTACGTCTGGTTAATGTGGTTATACGAGTTGGTTTTTGTAGTGTTTTACACATAAACATAATATGGAGAACTGATGAAACAACTGTTGTATTACCACTTTATTTCGTTATAATATTTCGTTATCCGGTTTAAGGGTGACGTGCTGATTCTCCGCTGACTATGACGTGAAATTATCGCTGGGAGAAACGTTCTTGCTGCATTTCACCATTTTACCATTCGAGACGCCGAGCTCAACTGCGTTACGGATACCAAAATATTACGTTCTTGCTGCTCGATCAAATGTATCAGGTATTCTGTGAGTACTGCGGCCTTTGGATATAATTTGATGTCATTTTCATTCCGCTTTCCTTCCAGCCGTGTCCTGTAAATGAGTTATGCACTTTAAAACTTCAGAATTCTGCTTATCGCGCCCAACTTAAACCTATTCCTTCCTTTCCATACGGCCGAGTCAATAACCAGTTTGGTTATTTTTCGGCATTGCAGTAAAAAGTCAGGAATCTGTATGTTGATCCCAATTCTGTCATAAACTACAGTATTAAAAACCGAACTTAAAGCTTGTGTATAAATATACTCGTGTTTTACTGTACATTTACATATAGAATATACTCAGAATTGGAGAAAAAGTTAAAAAGTTAGAAATACCTACAGCAAATAAAACAATTTTCATCTCATCCAGTTAATACGTGTAGATTATTTCATCTTTTCATCAATCGGAATCAGAATACTTTATCCCCAAGGGGAAATAACAGTCAGTCATTGCTTCTATCCAGCATTGACATTATAGGGGCATGTAGTTTGTGAAGTTGGAACACTATGTAGATAGGAAGACATTTTTGTGGAGGACTACACCAAGATGTTGAGGGATATAACTTAGCTGCCAATAATCTTTACTAAGGCAAATGTGAGTAATAATTAACATAAGGACAATATGCTTTTAAAATTGTACCTTTTATTAAAAATGTTATAAAAATGCTACAATGCACATATAAAATGTTTATACTCTATTCTAGATCATAATTAAAAATGAAACTGACTTCGAGGGCAACGAGTTCCCCTCAATTGTTATGTACTGCTTGCACAAATCAATTCATTATATGCAAGAATTCCTTTCAGACATGACCAAACAATTTCTGTAATTAGAAGACATTTTTCAGTGGAAACACTGTCTTCCTTCTGACTGCAAATACAAATTCAATACTGTATTTTAAAATGTGCTGGAACACTTTGTGCATAGTAAGTGTATTGCAACACTCAATGCATAGGATCAGAGAAACAGTATAGATATCACAAAGGGCTGGGAAGGCTACGTTTAGACAGCAGATTGCATCTCTGATTTGTTTTTATTCTGTACCTGATCACATACGTGTCCAATGAACACACCGTAAGAAAGTAATTACTTACTTCGGTCATAAAGTTTGTATACAAGGGTGGTATAAAAAAAAGAACTGAAAAAAATATTGTATTCTATTCACTTGTGATTTTTAGTCTCTGAAGATCGGTTGAACATGGTTGTACACATGCAAAACACTTTGTTGCTTGTCTAAACGTAGCCCAAATGAGTCAAACCCAGTTATTTTTTTATTATCTTTTGGTAAACTTAGGTCACCACTCAAAACCACTAATTAAACTAGGGACTGGTGCAATTCCCATAAAAATCACCAGTCATTAGTCATGTTATTGGTTTTCCAAATGGTCAGAATTTTGATAAAAGTGTGGAAGAATCAGACCCTTTGAGTCTGACTGAGCTGAAAAGCATATCTTGCCCTGAGTTTGACCAAAGCCAATACTCAACATGTTTGCAGCAAATAAATAAAATAAATTAAAAGTCATAATATAGAATGGGCTGGACCCACTATTCTTCATTTGTTGGTAAGACAAATATAAGAACACTTTGACTTCTAATAGAAAAACAAGAGTCGTAGCTGAGCTGATTGACAGCCTATTGCCAAGATCAGAGGGGAAAGAATGCTGGGTGCCAAAATGCACCTAAACGTACTACAGAATAAGCCATGCATCACTGTAATCATTACTGCCATTTCTGAATCCTGAAAAGAGTAGAAGCTCTTAACCTTCAACCGTTTCAGAAAGTGGAAGACCACTAAAAATAAATGAACATAGACATAGATATCTGATCTGTCCATTTTAAAAACAAAATGCTGAAACTAAGAATCTACAGTAACAGTTAACAAGTAGTATCTATTGTAAAAAATATATATATATATTTTATATACATATTTTAGACAATTTCATCTTTTTATGAAAATATCTTTTACATTTTTGTATACATCTTGTTCTGCTCTCCAACCATGTAGTGTTAATGACTAAGAAATAAATAAAAAAACCATTTCTGGACATACAAATACAGAAAGAAAACATTAAAAACATACAAAGGGTATGCAAATAAGATAACTATGGTCAGCTCATAAAATCAAGGCCATCCTTTACAAGACACAGACTCCTTTCCCTGAAAGGATTGCAGATTTAACTTGCTTCCCATAAGGGACAGAAAAGTCAGTAATGTTAAGAGAAGCATACAAGTCTCTGAAAAGACTCCTGACTAAGAACCAACAATGATCTCCATGATGTGGTCCAGTTCATTGAGATCAGAGCGACAGTTTGAGGGAGAACCTAAGGATGGGGGCCCATGAGAGGGCGACAAACTGTCCAACAGGTCATAAGGACCCATCTTGGGCGCACTCTGAATTCCTGTGAGCATGGTATCAAGGTCATAGTAAGAGGCGTCCACATCTGAAAACAACTCCTCCAGAGCAGAGTCTGGACCTGGTGCACCATTTTTTATTTCAAAGGTACCAAAAACCTGCCCCATGGTCTTTGAATCCTCACTGGCGCTCTCCTCTTCTTCGTCAACTTCATCGTCATCGTCATCATCTCCTGGACCAAGCCTGGAGCCATCGCTGGTCTCATCATCACTCTCCACCACTCTAAGCTCACCTGTCTCCCAACAGTGGCTGACACTCTCCGACAGGCAAACGTTAGACGCAGCATCACTGACCGATACAGAACACAACGTCTCATCGGCCACTACCTCCTCTTCACGACATCCTTCATAGCTGATGACGGAGAAAAGCTTAGGCTCAGCATCTTGCTCGCGAGACCGGCAAAGGACCTCTGTGGCCACCAGGCGTTCAGAGGGGCTCTGACTGCCACCACAGAAGGCTTCCGTGACTGCCTGCCAGCTGCCGTCGTGGGTCATTTCTTCTTGGATCTGCCGCACCGTGTTGGCGATGAGGACAGAGCGACACAGGTTGGGCTCCACCAGCATGTGGCAGAGCTGCAGCTTGATGAGGGACATGTCGAGCAGTGACTGACGCTGCAGGTTGTACGACGAGGACACGTTGGCACCACCCAGGCTGTCGTCCGACATCTCATCGCCATCATCGGAAAACTTGCGCTTGGTGCCTTTGGAGAACATGTCTACCCTGCAGAAGACCAAATTTTAAGACACTGGTCAGCACAAACATCTTCATTCACATCAAGTCAAATCAAACCAAAGTGTTACCACATGTTTTCAAGGATACCATATAATGGTAGTCAGAATGAAGTGATTAGGCTTTTAGTTTAACACAGTAACACTGCATCAGGCTAAGTCAGAGTTAACAAGGGGAAACTGATGGAACTGTTAAAGGAGGTGTGATTATCACTTTAATGCAAATATATTTCATACTTAAGGCAAATCAAATATAGTCAGTTGATGCACAGACTATATAAATGTTGTATAAATATGTTTTATTTGTACTGTCTGGGTAAATGTAACATTTAGACAACAGTACGGTTGACAGTACAACCATTCCATCCAGTTTCTATGAGTGAGCTAATTTTCACTGTCTTACATCACCACCCAGACACACTGAAATAGTAGTTAGCCTGTCATTTGTCTAAATGGTAACAAATAAGAATCCAGTGGTTGTCCACATGGTATAATCTCAAATTGGACGCAAATCTAATGAGATCCGTAATAGTGATCATAGTGTTTGTTATCAAACATGCTAAATACTGCATCTGCAAATCACATCTAAATACATTAGCATTACTGAATTGAGTTTGATCATTAATGTGATACTTATGGGTTTAACAAAACAAATATATATATATATTTTTTTTTTACATATTCAGTCACTTACATTCCAGACAGACTTGAGGAAAATTCAATTCACACTATGAATTTTCCACCTCACACAATGCAGTACCCCAGAAATTGTGTACTGAATGTCTCTGCACACAAAACTTGTGTTTTCCCCTAGTTTCTTTTTCTGTATAAGCTAATGAAAAAGTAAATTAAATCATTCCAGCCTCAAATTTGTACTTGTTTAATAAGTCATGTCAAAATGGAAACAACGGCTACTAGTCTAATAACAAATAAATACGGATATAAATGCAAAAGCCTCATTCGAGTGTGCATGATGCATACAAACAGCACAATTCCACACTAAAACTGTATGGGACCCAGACATCACTGAGCAATGTGACAGCTGGAATAAGTGTGGACAAACACATACTGAGTCTCCATGGCCAGTCTGCCAGGATCACAGAGCTTAAGAGAGACATACATGCAGCCAGAACAGGGAAAACACATGACACCACCCAACATGGCGAAACACATTGTCCGGCATCAGTTCATGACAGACTGTGAGTTTGCGTAGCTGTAAGGTAAGGGGGATGTCCATCGCCTATTTTAAATCAAGAAATGGTAGGTGACTATGGAGTGGAGAAACTACATGATTATAGATAAAAACATTAATGGAGTACATTTAGAAGATCAGGCATTCTTTAACATGTCAAATTACACTAGATACAAAAATCCAATAGGTCCGTTATCTACAAACGTTAAAATGCAAAGTATGTTTTATGTTAAGAGTAGTGTCTTAACATAATGGAAATGATTTGCCTGATCTTTGCTAATATCACACACAAACACACAATAGCTCTAACCCATAAAGCCACATGTTATGCGTATTTTCTGGGAGGGTTAGGATGAGCACATGGTGCTTTTCCTACCTGAAGCATGAGTGACATCCCAGCACTGTAGAGACAGAGACCAGAGTGCAAGCTGACATACATTCACAGTTAAACTACAACCAAGTCCTATGCTAGTGACTAGGCTTAACCTCTGGTTCAAACTACAACCAACAATAAATATCTGCCTTTTTTACCTAAAGTAAAAAAATAATAATAATAAATGACAATAATAAAACAAGAAAGTATTACAAAATAAGAATAAGACCAGTGGGTATATCTATAATGTCATTCAAGACGAGACAGGGATGTCCTAGATATGCCATGTATAACAACCCTGTTTTTTAAGCGAAATTTAACGCACAATCATAACCACATAAAATTACACTGAGATTTAGGTCTTGGGCTACTCCCGTAACAGCGACGTGCTTCATGCAGTTGAAAAAGCCTGGGTTTCGTGAGCATTTGGTGTAACTCTACCCCGGCCCGTACATCCTCTCCACGCAGGCTCCACCCTGGCCCGGCGCTCGCCCCCTCCCCCACCGCCCTGACGTGGACAATAACTAGGCTACCGGAGGGGGAAAAAAAGAGCTGGCTTACGGGAGCTAGTAGTTACTGACCGTACTGTGAAACAAGCAGCAGAAATACAGCTCCTCTAAGTCTAAGAAATAAAAAAATAAAATAAAATAACAGTGTGACTAACAACAATATCCTCATAGGAATTTAAACGGTCGTTTCATGCCTTTAATCCAGGCTGTGTGGGTTAGTACGCTGAAGTACGTGAAAGCACAACTCCATCCAGCTCGGTTGTATGGAAACGACAAAGATGGACGCCATTTTGATTTTCTCAACTAGCTGGCCAGCTTTCGTCATCTACCGGTTTGCTCATACAAAGCGACATCGCCAACGTTTAAGTAAATGTGGTGTAAATACATCGAAAAGGCACACGTGAAGCACACTCGAAGGTGTACGTGTAGGCGGTTAGCACAATGGGCAAATTGGCGAGAGTAGCTAACGTGAACCGAGCTGCCACTTCCGCAAACATGCCTCCGTTCGAAATAGACCGCGCAGTTAACCATCGCGTCTCGAGACAATCGCGCACTGGGTCGGAATCACACATGAATTAGATGCGCGCTATTATGCATCGCACGGCGCGCATCGCGGTGGTTCAAACTCACCTCGTAACTACTTTTGTTCTTTGGTGATGAGCGTCATAAGCGTTTTGTAGGCCGGGTGTAATATTAAAGGTGTAGCTCCCTCGGCCACTTCAACACAGATTGCAGTGAGCATACGGTTGCCAGCCAGGCGGCCAGCTGCGGCAGTGAAAGGGGTGATGGGGGCGGACGCTTGCATCTTGATAGACAGCAGGCCATCGTTTCATCTGTGGAACCCGAACAAAAGCTTCGATGGAATAGAAAGGTTCTACATTTACCTTTATTGTAATATTGTATTATTTTCAGGAAATAGCCGAGTACCTACACAGAAATTTAATCCACATAAGCATCACTTGATTTTGAATTGAGAATTTTTTTTACATTATTTATGTTAATAAAATAAGCAAATTCTAACCTATTTTGGATGCAGTTTGTTAAATTGCTGTGGGTAGACAATTGCCTTTTGCAGAGCTTTCGGGACATCTAAGGTAAAATCCTTCTATGTTAAAAAGTGAACACGTGGAGGCTAGGCTTTTAAATTCTGAATTAAAATTGACCCTTTGGACAGATATGGAAAATTGTGAGTGTGTGTGTGTGTGTGTGTGTGTGTGTGTGTGTGTGTGTGTGTGTGTGTGTGTGTGTGCGAGAGAGATAGAGAGAGAGGATGCAATGAAAAGAATGTCATAATTTCTTATTTAATGTAATTAAAATCCTGGTGAAATCTTGTGGATCCTTATCTTAAGATCGGTGACCTGATGCCATTAATTGTTCCTGTTTGTATATACTGTTTATTTAGTAGGATTTTATGTGACAGGAAACAGTAATTATGCGTTACGTTTCAATATTCATGGTCTCATATTCCAATGTTTAAAGTTACAAACTATATCACTACTAATGAGAATAAAGTGATTTTATCACTGCTAGCAGAATGGTAGTGATTAGCCAGATGAAATTCTGTTCCACTAGATCTCTACAAAAAACCCATTCTTTGTAAAATGCTAAACCATAAAAATTGTCTGTCAGTGGTAAAGTGCTTAGTCTTACACAAAGAGGACAGCACTGACAAAAGTAGAGAGTATAAGAAAATGAATGTTACAGAAAAAGTAAATGAAATTAACAATAATTCATTCCATTAATAATTCATTCCGCCTTTGACACAGTCAACCACAACATCATCCTATCTGTTCTCTCTAGCCTCTGTGTGACTGGCTCTGCTTGGAAATGGTTCCAGTCATATCTGGAAGACTGCTCCTATCAGGTAACATGGAGAGGCTCAACACCCAATCCATGTAAACTCTCCACTGGAGTCCCCCAAGGCTCAGTGTTAGGTCCTCCTCTTTTATCTTTGTATACTTGTTTATGTGGTGAAATGTTTTCATCTCATGACTTCTCCTATCATTGCTATGTTGATGACACCCAACTAATTCTTTTTTACCACACTCTGACACTCATGTTTCTGGGAGTATTTCAGCCTGTTTGGCGAATATTGCTTGATGGATGACAACGTACCACCTGAAGCTCAACCTTAGCAAAATCGAGCTTCTGTATATTCCAGGGACCCCAAACCCATACAAAGACCTCACCGTTTCTTTTGAGAACACCCTGTTATCACAATCACAAACTGTTCAAAACCTGGACATAACCTTGGAAAAACACGTTTCAAACCTGACCAGATCCTGCAGATTTCTCCTCTGCAATATACAGATGATCCTTTCTTTCACAGGAAGCTACTCACGTGCTTGTGCAATCCCTTGTCATCTTAAAGCTAGACTACTGCAACTCACTACTTGCGGGTCTTACTCAACAGACCTCTACAGCTGATCCAGAATGCAGCAGCACGACTGGTCTTCAATCTCCCCAAGTTCACACATTATTGCACTTCTGCATTCTCTTCACTGGCTTCCAGTAGCTGCTTGCATCAGATTTAAAACCTTGATGAGTGCGATGACCATGGTCAATGTTCGATCCGTACCTTGAGCACATTGAATCTCAAGTATGGCTTGGCTTGAAATGCCATGTTTAAAGTCGCATGGAAGACAAACCTCAAGACTTTTCTCAGTCCTGGCTCCACGATGGTGGAACAATTTTCCACTGGCTGTTTGAACTCCCTTGAGTCCCTTGTGATTTTCAAATGTAGTCTGAAGACTCACCTGTTGAGTACTTAAATGACCACTAACAATGCAGATAGCACATCTTGTGTGTGTGTTGTTAATTCTTGTAGTTTTTGAGATATTGAGCCTATTTTTATTTGCAATTCTAGGTATTGGCCAATAGTTTAGTAGTAGTCTGGTTCAAGGGTATCTTGAATAAGAGCATCTGCTTGATGCCCTTAATGTAAATGTAAATGTATTAAATTTTTTAACATCTTGCCCGAATTGGTTATGGAATATTAGAGTGCTTCAAATCACCACGAAAGTGAAACTGGTAAACTTGTGTTCTCTCATCTTTAAGTTTGATGTTAGCAAATAGCAGAACTGCTTTTGGCACCTTGATGCCAGGACCAGATCTGTTTGTGCATTTTGGTCATAAAGGGATTTAAGGGGGAGACATAGAAAAAAAGTTAGAGTTATAGAGTTACATCAAGATGTGATGTAATGAACATATTAACCAGTGTTTCTTCATCACCAAAGTGGCCAATATTGCAAAGGCGGAAGAAGGCTGAAAGGAGAATATGGGATCAAAGTACGGTAATCTGAAGGTTTTGAGCAGTGGTGGGAAGAATTATTGTGGTGTCATCTATATCAAGAAAGAGATCACTAGCCCTGTTCAGAGCAGCCTTGGGCCTCACCAGCCAATCTCTGTCTTGTCATAGTTCATCTGGAGAAAAAAAATATATCATCCAGCGCTGGAGAGGAGTGGGAGGTTAGGTGCTAAGATACATTTGAGAGTCATCAGCATAGAATGGGAAGGCCATGCTGGTGAATGAACTAAGGGGGCACAAGTGGATTGTAAGTAAGAAAGGACCAAGCACCGAACCCTTTGGGACACCTTGAAAGTCTGGTGCAGTGTGCGATCTGAATTTGCCAGTACAAATGAAATGCTGCCTGCTGGTAAGATATGACTTGAATCATGATACAGCAATGCCACAGATGCCTAGGAGAGAATGGAGACAGTTCAGGAGAATATTATGATTAACTGTATTGAAAGGGGTACTGAGATATAGAAGGAGTAGAATATTAATAAGGACAGTGTCTGCAGAACACAGGAAGTAGTTTACTGCCATTATTAAAGCAGTCGCTGCACTGTAATGGGAATGAAAATCTTACTGAGAAAGCTCAGACAAATAACTATTGGATGTGTTTGTAATCAAGAATCTCCTACTTCCATAAATATGTTAGATAGGAAAGGAAGATTTGAAATGGTTTTTTTAGTTATTTAGGTTTGGTAGAGTCAAGAATATTTTTTTTATAATAAGGCAAAAATTGCATATTTCATGCAGGGAGCGGGAGCTGACAAGAAATGGAGAACAAAGAGATGGTCTTTGTAATGTAGGTACTGTATCAAAAAGCCTGTGGCGGTTTCATGATAACTCATCGTGATTTCATGATGAGTCAATATATGTACAGTAAGTCTATAGCAGTGCTGTGAAAAGGGTACAACCTACATCACAGTGGACAGGGCGTCCAAAAGGGAGTGATCTGAGAATTGTTCATAGATAATGGCTACTTTATTTTGAAGGAGAAAAGGTGTCTGTAAGGTGGTTTTAAGCTCATCTCTATATTTCTTAATGTCATCTGTGTAAACATGAAGGTGAAGTGTAAGGTCGTTTCTGTTGTACAGAGTATCAAGCCACCTATCACTAGCTATGTAAAACCACAGGTGGAGTCCAAATATTTACAGGTGAAGACAGTTTAGTGTGTTAATGATGACACCTGATTGAACTCACAAAGGACCGATTAGCTATATTACTAAAGAACAGTACTTGGAGGGCTACTCTAACGTTCTACAATATACAGCGTTAGTCAAATAATTACCAGCAGAGGGTGCCAACGTCCAAGATTTTTGCATTGCTACTTTCTCCAGGTTTAATTTTTTTTATTAGCACAATTATACTGCATTGGCTCCAGTCCAAAGTCAAACTTCACACATTAGAATTTACCTACATTTTGATATATGTACCTACATTTTCATATACTCTCAATCGTGCAATTCTCTCGAGAAGTCAGAGAATATTGACCTTTCACTTTCACTCTCTCCCATTCTTTCACGTCTGTAATAAATGCTGCAGTTTCCTGTTTCACTCGTCTCTCGGTAAGACATAAACGTACCAGAAAGATTAACCAGGAAGACTAAACGACGGGTTTAGGCAAAATCTTTTTTACTGCTAGTTTTGTTATAACTAACATGGCGGAGTCTATCTTCAGAGATCAGGATCAGTACAGCTGTTCAATATGTCTAGATCTAATGTTGGATCCAGTGACAATTCCCTGTGGACACAGTTACTGCATGGCCTGCATTAAAGACTACTGGGATAAGGACGAGCTCAGAAACAACAACTGTCCTCAGTGCAGGCAAAAGTTTATTTCAAGGCCTGATCTAAACAAAAATACAATGCTTGCTGAAATAATGGACAAACTGAGGAAGAATGATTTTCAGGCGTCATTTAACCCTCCGACCTTAGCCAAACTGGGAGACATAGAATGTGACTTCTGCACCGGAGACAAGCTCAGAGCTGTGAATTCGTGTCTGGAGTGTCGAGCTTCCTACTGTGAAATGCATCTTCAACCTCACTATGACTTTCCTGCTCTTAAGAGGCACAAGCTGGTGAATGCCACCAACATGCCGTCCTGTCAGAAACACGACAAGCTGCTGGAGGCGTTCTGTCGTACAGACCAGATGTGCATTTGTATGCACTGTTTAATGGACGAGCACAGGGGGCATGACACCGTCTCTGCTGCTGTCGAACGGAATGAGAAACAAGTAATGGCCCGTCTTTTCTGTTTCCTTTTCTTGTGTCTTGTCGTTCGAGTCTATTTGTAATTTTCAGAAATCATTTTCCCTTCTCATTTGTTTCTAATGAATTGTAATTGGCTTGTTAACAGGTCAGACTGCAGGCTGACAGAATCAAATTTGAAGAGAAACGCAAAGGAAAAGAACAGCAGCTGCACGACCTGCAAGACGCCCAGAAGTCTTACATAGTATGTATACGTAATGCAGCCCTAGAAAATACAGTTCTAGACTGGAGGCTAAATCGAAATGTTTGGAATGCTAGAAATAATTTAAGTAAAACTGTTTTCTGACACCAGACACCACAGAATTAGGCCCATTTAAATTTAATTGTATTTGCTATTATAATTCTTAGATCACAAATCAGTTATTACACCACTTAATTTTGAAACGCTGTCTGTATTTCTCCAGCCAATGTTTTGATTTTTGACAGACAGAAATGTACTTGTATCTTGATTTTAATACAAACATTGGATAAGTATCACAACACAGAAATATCACACAGACCACAAATTGAATGTAAGCTCAACTAGTCAAACAAGAATTTGCAAGGCAACACAGATGAAGAGTTAATATACCAGATCTGTGTATCAGTCAGCTAGGAATCCAGACGTCAGTCAGTAGTTTGTAGAACGCAAGCAAACCCTCCATTGTTCATGGGTCATGTGGCTATGTAAATGCTACAGCTGTTCAGCTCAGTATAGTTGAATGACTAGATTACAGTATGAAAGCCCAGTAACAAATAAGTATGTTTTTTTTTTTTACATTTGCAGTGACAGCGCTAATGTGGCTAGTAGGTAAAGAAGCTTACATCCACCACTTAGCATTTTGCAAGCTGCTAGATTAAATGATCACACACTTGCTTCAAATCATACTAAGTTGCAGAGTAAGCCTAATATTAATAAACTGAAGATGTGTTTCTGACTCTGTATGCCGTTCTATCGTCTATAAAAATGGACACAATATACTGTAGGCTATAGCTAAAAAGAGTACTATCAGCCATTTTGACCTGGAAGCACTTTGTGTGATTTGTTTTTCAAATGTATTATACTATTTTAAGGAACCGTTATTGTAAAAGTTGTATTACTCTCACATGCAATGTACCTTGAGGCAAGTAATGATTCTGACCTGCAGTGTGTTGCATAGCCTGGAGTTAAAGGAGTTCAGAGTGAACATACCTACAGTTAGTTATGATACTGCACAGGTGTATGGGTTGGGTATGACGGTGTGATGCCGAACCAAACAAAGGCCTGGGCTGCTGAAGTAAGAAAAGGCTTTAAACAGCAACCAAGATCAGTAAATGTCATTTTAGCTTTGGGGTTTTGCTTTAAGTTGTGCGTCTGCTCCGGTACAGGATGCTGTAGAAATGACGGTTCAGAGCACTAAGGATGCATTTACTGCCATATTGGACTTAATGCAGAAGAAATGCTCTGAGGTAATAGAGAAGATCCAAGCCGAGGAGACGGCTCACCTGGATCGAGTTAAAGGTCTTCATGGACAGCTGGACAATGAGATTGCTGTGCTGAGAAGACATGAAGATGACCTGGACAATCTTATACAAACAAAGGATAACATTTGTTTCCTTCAGGTGAGCTATTGTTTCTGTCAGTGTGATGACACTTCACAACTTTGTGTATTAAACATCGTGTAGTAAACATTAGGGATTAAGAAACCTCAGTTGATGTAAACCAGTTTCTGATTTTTCTCCTGGCAGAATTTTGAAAAGATGCCCACATACCCTGGAGCCACAGTTTTACCCAAACACTCACTGGAGCTGGCTGACAATTTTGAAGGTGTCAGAAAAATTGTATCTGAGTTTACAAACAAACTGGAGATTTTTTGCCAAAAGGAAGTAGAAAATACATTAGAAAGAGGTAAAGATATAATTGCAATAATCACATAACTCCTACATTTGCAGAATGTATTTTGATTATAATCTCTTCTTACTGTTTGTCTACTAGTCTCATCAACAACAAAAACAGCCTCCCGCCACATCAAGACTGGGGACTGGGTTCGGGTGAAAGCGTGTGTTAATACTCCAAAATATAACTGGGGCTCACATGTCACACACAACACCATAGGAGTGGTCAAATGTAACACTTCTCTTTTAATCTATAGTTTACATACAAATTGTTGTACTATTATAGTTTAAGCAGAGATGATTGTAATAATTGTATGATTTACCTTCTTATTTTATGATTTTTTTTCCCGGTCATATTCTCAGCTTTACATGGCGAGACTTTGGTTGTTAGTTTTCCTGCACATGAAAACTGGAAAGGTGTTCTCTCCGAGATGGAGTTAGTAGCCAGGCCAGATGAATCAGGTAATTACAAGAAGAACACCTGCAATCTTTGCTGGTTTCAGTAGGAATAGCAGGTCTAAATGTCTTTGTGCTGAGTATAGTGTCTGAGAGCTGAGCAGTGTCCAACCTTCATCTCAAATGAGCAATTCTAATAATGTTGTTATTTATGTAGGTACTTCAGCTCCAAACTATACTATCAAAATTGGAGACAGAGTCCGAGTGAAGTCCGCTGTTGCTATGCCAAAATACAAATGGGGTGGGGTTTCTCACAATAGTTGGGGTGTGGTAAAGGGTAAGGACTTTTGCTGACTAAGAGACAATGCTGGTAAAATCAGCTTGTTTACTTGATACAGTGTAGCGCATGGTTATTTCAGTGCCAAGCATTGGTATTTGCAGTAATAAGTTTGATTTGCTCCTAAACAGCTGTTGATGGGAAAGAAATCACAGTGGACTTTCCTGAGTGCTCTGATTGGAAAGGCGTAGTTTCAGAGATGGAGGTGGGACCTTCTGATGCTACCTCAGGTAATCCCCCATAATCCTGCTTCAGTAGCCTGGACACATCGTCACTTTCTTCCTAGCTTGACTGGGCACATCATCATCTATAGTTTATTTAGATTTCATGTACCAGACTGATAAATATGAGATGAATTAGTTTAAAAACAACTACAACAGTAATAATAGTAATACAATTATGCCCATAAATATTTGGACAGTGACACAATCTTCGTGATTTGGGCTCAGTGTGGGCTTGAAATGAAACAACTGAGTTGCAATTGATGTGTAGACTTTCTGATTTAATTCAAGGGGTCAGACAAAAATATCCTGAGAAATTATTAGGAATTGCTACTAAGTCTCTTTGTTTCAGGGCTCAAATGTGTCATGGTAGGCTGGCCCTAGCCTCCAAGGAAGACACACACACATACACACACACACACACACACACACACACACACACACACACACACATATATATATATATATATATATATATAGTTTGTTTATTTATATGAGGCATAGTCAAATGTTGCTTTCTCACTTTTCATTGTCTTCATGTGCAAGGCTCCTCAACTGTGAATGGCAGTTTCCACGTTGGAGACAAAGTGCGTGTGAAACCCTCAGTTGTAACTCCTAAATATGAATGGGGAGGTATCACTCACAAAAGTGTTGGCACAATTCGAGGCAAGGATCTGTTTCATTCATCAATATTGCTCATTTCTACTTCTCATTTCAGTTTGACTGTTCAATTGCTCCCTCTGTCTTCTCAGCTGTCGAGGAGGACACTATGTTTGTAGCCTTTCCTGAATTCCATGGATGGAAGGGAACGTTTTCAGAAATGGAGCTAGTACCCAGCAAAGAGTCAGGTAATTGGTTCACTATCATGCTGATCTGTTTACTCTTCAATTATCCTGCAATCCTGATTGCGAGGTTTTAAAATATGTCAATGTCTTTATTCATCAGTTCACAATGCTTTAGAGGGTGTACCTGGCAGATTTGAAAATAAACACTTAACAGTTAATATATGTTGACACATAAAAAGGCAAAATGAGCTTAAATAAATGGGTAAGGCCAGAAAGGCCATGCCTTACGCCTACAGTGATTTATTTTTACAAGTGTTTTAGGCATGGTGCAAAGCAAAGCTTTTACAACACTGCTCAGCCAATCAGGTTTTAGGACAACTATCCAATTAATAGGGAACAATTTGACACTTCCTATTAAATGGCATAGCTGCATGTAAATATCAGAAGTATCCTGATATCTAGTTCCCCAAAGAGAACAGTACTTCCTTACAGGACGCTTCAGTTCCAGCATTAAGATTGGAGACAGAGTCCACGTGAAAACCACAGTGGACACACCAAAACACGGGTGGGGAGAGATTTCTCACAAGAGTGTTGGCGTGGTTACAGGCAAGGATGTATAATTGATATTTAAGTAATATTTATTTAACTTTTAATTTTACCAGGCACATCCTTAAGAACATATTCTTGAAGGAAAGAACTCTTAAGAACTAAAATATAAATAGTAGTATTTTCTCTTTTTCTCAAGCTTTGAAAGGTACAGATGTAACAGTAGCGTTTCCTGAGCAGAAACGCTGGCTTGGAGTACTTTCTGAAGTGGAGCTTGCTAGCAGTGCTCACTGAAGTAAGTTTGTCTATTGTGATTGTAACATCGCCAATTGAGATAGACAAAGGCAGCGTGGTGAACACAAGTTTATTACAACAGGCTATATCGCATTAGCGCTAGACATTTAAACATACATACACACAATGCCGCAAAGACACATCTAAAATGTACAAATACATTTTTAAAGCACCACAGTTCAGAACATTTTATTTTCATTTACATTTAGGGCATTTAGCAGATGCTCTTATTCAGAGTGACTTACAAAGTGCACATTAGTGATCACTAGGGGGCTGTGTTGCCTTAGGTCAGTGCCAGGGCAGCAGTTCGGGTTAAGTGCCCTTCAGTCATGCCCTTGGGCCTGGGAATCAAACCCACAACCCTCTGGTTCCCTATCCACCAGACCGTTACTGCCCTACATTTTTCATTCTGTCTGAATTATGTAGGTTACACTTGATGTTGATTGCAAAAAAAAATGTGTGTCAAGATGTCAGTACATGCACATGATCAATATTGACTTAATGTTTAGTATTCAGTCTTATGAATATGATACCTCTGTATGACAGATGTGTATGATCTGTCTGTAAAATGCAAGTTAAACCAATGAACAAGTTAAAAATAGACATTGACATTATATGCTAAGATGATGTATGGTCTTGCTTCTTGTCAAAATAAATGTTGTTGTCTTTATGTATCAAGTTCGTGCATGTGCTCCTTTAAATAATCATACTATATGCTGGTTATCTCCAGTGTTGGGAATAACTTTATTTTCATTTATATTCTATTTCTGTTTAGGTCTTAAAGTTATGGAGGTACTGTATGAGAGAGCCCTCAGGAATGGAACTGGATGCACATTGGAGGCACATGTACCAAACCATTTGAAGCAGATTGGTCTAATAATATATAATCTGAAAAAAAGACTATGGTTCTTAGGTTGCTTATTATTATTAAAACATTTTTAGAATCATGTGCAAGTGTGTAAAATAAATTGAATTTGAAAGCTTTGAGTAAGGTATGCGTGTGTGTGTGTGTGTGTGTGTGCGTGCATGCGTGCTTTTAACTTACCATTTTCTCTACTCAATATTTTTTGTCAAAATATTCTTATATATTATATTATATATTCTTATAGTATCCTTAAAAATTACATTTAAAACAAACTTTGCTAGTTGTCACCTCCAGTAAGGCTCCAATGTTCACATCTAATAACTTAAATCAGCACCAACATATGTTGTCCTTGTTCTTTGAATTGAATGTTTATCTGTCTATGGTTATTTGCACTTCTATGTATAAGTTTTACAATTCATCAATTTCCAGTACCAATATCTTGCATTTCTACATCTGAATCAATATCAATACTGATCTGGTTATACAAATGTTTCATTATAAAACCATTGTGGTTCAGTTGTTTGGGAGATTGTTGTGTGTGTGTGTGTGTATGTATTATTTATGATTCTACAGATATGCATTACAAATTACAAAAAAAGAAAAAGAAAAACTTTGGTTTACAAGGCAACATCACTAAGTTCTTTTTATTTCCAATGCCAAACAGCATCTCTCCTACTGAGTTAATATTTATTGATCATCATCTGCGTCTTTCCCAACACACACACACACACACACACACACTGTGTTTGTAAATTGTGGCACATAGCACCTAGTGTAATAAAACTGTTTTCTCCATATCTGCAGTATCAGTTAGTTAATTTTATACTTCATAAAGTTATTGTCTCTGATCCTCCCATTTACAAACTAACATACAGTGAGGAGAACAAGTATTTGATACGCTGCCGATTTTGCTGGTTTTCACACTTGCAATGCATGTAGAAATCTGTAATTTTTATCATAGGTGCTCTTCAAGTGTGAGTGATGGAATCTAAAAACAAAATCCAGAAAATCATACTGAATGACTTTTAAATTATTAATTTGCATTTTATTGCAGGAAATGAGTATTTGATACCTTACCAAACAGTACGAATTCTGTCTCAGTTAGTTGCTCTTTAAGAGGCCCTCCTGTTCTCCACTCTTTACCTGTATTACCTGCACCTGTTTGAACTAAATAGAATAAAAAGACACCTGTCCACACTCACACACAAACAAACTCCAACCTCACTTATTGTGGTAGTGATGTGCTTGTCCAAGGAATAGAACTTGGAGTACTTAGGGTTCCTCTGCATCGTGTATATCTATGTACTGAGGCACTTACTGGCTATGTTAAAGTTGCGGTCAGTTCTAAACTGCCTGTCACAGGTGTGTCGTTTATTCTGGGCAATGATCTTGCTGGTGGTACACTGTTCACTCTACCAGAAGTGGTAGATGAACCTGTGGATGTTTCACTCGATAAAGACCTTGATGCAGTGTTTCCTACATGTGTGTTGACTCGTGCACAGGCACGTAAATTCGGTGACATAGATTTGGCAGAGACATTTATGAATCCTAACCCTGTTGTGCCCCCTAGCCCTGTTCCTGATGTGACAAGGGATATTAGCAAACGTGAGTTGGGATCACAAGTAGAGGAGTCCAGTGTTCCTCCTCCTGTTACTAGAACAGCATTAATCAGAGCACAAAGGGCTGATCCAAGCCTGGTCCCTTTCTTTAATGCAGTTACGGAAAACCCTCTCTCACTAGACACTCGTGTGACATATTTTTATACAGATGGAGTCCTGATGAGAAAATGGTCTCCAGCAAATGCCAGTGGTGTGTGGGATGATGTGCACCAAATAGTAGTTCCCCAACCATTTAGAACGCATGTTTTGTCCTTAGCCCATGACCACCCCTTGTCGGGTCATTTAGGCATTCGAAAAACAGTTCAGCGCCTATTGCAGCATTTCTTTTGGCCAGCAATGAAATCTGATGTTGTTAGTCATTGTCGGTCTTGCCATACCTGTCAACTTGTTGGGAAGCCAAATCAGGCCATTCCTTCTGCTCCTCTCTGTCCCATACCTGTGGTAGGAGATCCATTTGAACGGTTGTTGATAGACTGTGTTGGACCTTTACCGAAGTCTCGTTCAGGAAATACTTACCTTCTGACCATAATGTGTGCTGCTACAAGGTTTCCTGAGGCCATTCCATTACGCTCGTTGAAGTCAAGATCTGTAATAAAAGCCCTTGTAAAATTTTGTACTACCTTCGGTTTGCCAAAATGTGTACAATCGGACCAAGGGTCCAATTTCATGTCAAAACTCTTTGCTCAAGTTATGTCAGATCTGCATATACAGCACCAAGTGTCGAGTGCTTATCATCCTGAGTCCCAGGGAGCTCTCGAACGCTTCCATCAGACGTTTAAGACTATGTTGCGATCATATTGCTTGGAAGTAGGAAACGATTGGGATGAAGGTGTCCCATTACTGTTGTTTGCCATCCGTGATACAGTGCAAGAGTCCACTGGTTTCAGTCCCAATGCCTTGGTATTCGGACGCTCAGTCCGTGGCCCACTCAAATTGCTTTATGAGCAGTGGTTAGCTTCCCCTACAACTCGTTCCTTTGAAACTGTAGACCACTATGTCAGTAAGTTACGTGAACACCTTAAGGTAGCTCGTGAAACGGCTAAGCAGAATTTGTGTGTAGCTCAGCAAGCTATGAAGAAGAAATTTGACAGAAACGCTGTTGCTCGTTCATTTAATGTTGGTGACAAGGTCCTGGTTCTGTTACCCATGTCAGGTTCTACCCTACAGACTCGCTTTTCGGGACCCTATGTGGTCCAGCAGAAACTGTCCTCAACAAACTATGTGTTGACAACCCCTGATCGTCGGCGTAAGTCACGTCTTTGTCATATTAACATGCTCAAGCCATATGTTGATCGCCCCACAACTGTAAGTGCTACAGCTGTTGCTCAGTTGTCAGTCCCTGTGCCAGTAGCATCTGCATCACTTGAGTATGCCCCTGAACAGGATGACCTTCACTTGGGTAGGAGCTGTGTTCCGAGTGCTAGACTTGCTAACTCTGAGGCATTAAAGCACCTGTCTGAGAAGCTGTCTTATTTACCTTTGGCTGCTCAGTCTGATCTTAGATCTTTGATTGCTAGGTTTCCTTCTCTTTTTGTTGATGTCCCTACGTGTACCTCCGTACTAGAACACGACATTGATGTCCAAGGTCACCCACCTATTAAACAACATCCTTATCGTGTAAACCCTCACAAACGCTCCCTTCTGATGAAAGAGACGGATTACATGCTTAATAACAATCTTGCAATCCCTAGCAGTAGTTCATGGTGCTCACCCTGTCTTTTAGTACCAAAGCCTGATGGTACTTATCGCTTCTGTACTGACTACAGAAAAGTGAATGCAGTCACCATACCAGACTCGTTTCCTCTTCCCCGAATGGAAGATTGTGTAGACCGTGGGGGGTCTGCAAAGTTTGTTAGCAAACTAGACCTTCTAAAAGGTTATTGGCAAGTTCCCCTGACTGCTCGTGCTGCTGAGATTTCTGCCTTCGCTACGCCAGACAACTTCCTACAATATACAGTGATGGATTTTGGGTTGCGAAATGCTCCTGCTACATTCCAACGGCTCATGAACATTGTGCTAAAAGGTGTGTCGAACTGTGAGGCCTATCTGGATGATTTGGTTGTGTACTCTGACACTTGGGAGGAACACATGAAGTCCTTAGAAACGGTGTTTTCTAGACTGCATGGTGCATCATTGGTGCTTAATCTGGAAAAGTGCGACTTTGGGAAAAGCACAATTTCTTACCTTGGCAAGTTAGTAGGACGTGGTCAGGTGCGTCCCCTTGATGCCAAAGTCCAAGCGATAAACGCCTTCCCTCCTCCCCGGTCTAAACGTGAGCTTAGGCGTTTCCTCGGACTGGCTGGTTATTACCGTTGTTTTTGTAGAAACTTTTCAGATGTTGTTCTGCCGCTTACCTCTCTCTTGCGTAACAATGTTCCGTTTTTGTGGTCTTCTGCTTGTCAGTCTGCTTTTGTGTCTGTAAAGAGTCTACTGTGTAGTTCACCTGTGCTTGCTGCACCAGATTTTGCTAAGCCATTTAAGCTAGAGGTTGATGCCAGCTGTACCGGGGCCGGCGCAGTGCTCCTACAGGAGGACTCATGTGGAATAGACCACCCAGTGTGTTACTTCTCAAAGAAGTTTGCTAGACACCAATTGGCCTATAGCACCATAGAGAAGGAAGCATTAGCTCTCCTTTTGGCCTTACAACATTTTGAGGTTTACTTAGGTAGTAGTTCTGAACCTATTTTTGTGTTCACGGATCACAATCCTTTGACTTTCTTGCATCGAATGTCCAATCTGAACCAACGCCTTATGCGCTGGTCCCTTATTATCCAAGGTTTTAACATTTGTATTAAACACAAACGGGGCTCTGAGAATGTTGTGGCAGATACCCTCTCTAGGTGTTAATTGGAATGTGTTGGGTTATCCGTGATTTGGTGGGAGGTCTCACACTTATGGGGGGGGTGTTATGTCCTATGATAGTGTTGTGTATTGTGTTTGCTGTCTGTTCCGCTCCAGACTCCGCTCCAGACTCCGCTCCAGACTCCATTTCACCCTGCACTATATAAGGCCCTTCCCGGTGCCTCCCAGCGAGACATTTTTGCTCCTTGGTGGTGTTGGTTGTTAGTTCTTAGTATTCTGCTTTTGTACCTCATCTTAGAACTCTGGTTTTTGACTGCTTTGAACTTGTTTATGCTTTTTGCCTTTGCCCCTGTTGGATTGTCTGCCGGTTGTACATTTTGTAAATATTCTACGTGTTTACAAGATATATACATACACGTAACTGGTCTCAGCTTCAGGAGTGGCCCAGGCCAACATAACAAACAGAACTGAACTATAAAATAAACCAAACACTAATTAATCTAACAGAAAACAAACATACAATACTACCCTAACTCCCTAACAAAAAACCATACAAACAAACCCAAATCCCAAAACAAAATGGCAGCCACTCCCTACTTACCAGAACACCAACAACACGTAGAATATTTACAAAATGTACAACCGGCAGACAATCCAACAGGGGCAAAGGCAAAAAGCATAAACAAGTTCAAAGCAGTCAAAAACCAGAGTTCTAAGATGAGGTACAAAAGCAGAATACTAATAACTAACAACCAAAACCACCAAGGAGCAAAAATGTCTCGCTGGGAGGCACCGGGAAGGGCCTTATATAGTGCAGGGTGAAATGGAGTCTGGAGCGGAGTCTGGAGCGGAACAGACAGCAAACACAATACACAACACTATCATAGGACATAACAATGGCCAAGACCAGAGAGCTGTGCAAGGACATCAGGGACAAAATTATAGCCCTGATCAAGGCCGGAATGGGCTACAGGAAGATAGGCAAACAGGTTAATGACCTGCAGCAAGCTGGAACCACTGTTTCCAAAAAAACTATTAGTAATACATTGCGCCGTCAAGGCTTAAAATCCTGCAGTGCACGCAAGGTCCCCCTGCTTAAACCAGCACATGTCCAGGCCCGTCTGAAGTTTGCCTATGACCATATAGAATATCCAGATGAGGTGTGGGAGATGGTAATGTGGTCAGATGAGACGAAAATAGAGCTTTATGGTCTAAACTCCACTCACCGTGTTTGGAGGAAAATGAAGGAAGAGTACAAACCCAAGAACACCATCCCTACAGTGAAACATGGAGGTGGAAGCATCATGGTTTTGGGATGCTTTTCTGCAAAGGGGGCAGGGCGACTGCACTGCATTGAGGGGAGGATGGATGGAGCCATGTATTGCGAGATATTGGCCAACAACCTTCTTCCCTCAGTAAGAGCACTGAAGATGGGTCGCGGTTGGGTCTATCAAAATGACAATGACCCGAAGCACACCGCCCGGGCAACTAAGAAGTGGCTACATAATAAGCATCTCCAGGTCCTGGAGTGACCTAGCCAGTCTCCAGATCTGAACCCGTTCGAAAATCTCTGGTGACACCTGAAACTCTGTGTTGCCCAGCGACATCCTAGAAACCTCAAGGATCTGGAGAAGATCTGTATGGAGGAGTGGGCCAAAATCCCTGCTGTAGTGAGTGCAAACCTTGTAAAGAACTACAGGAAACGTCTTACTTCTGTAATCACAAACAAAGGTTTCTCTACCAAGTATTAAATTTCGTTTTTCTGATGTATCAAATACTTATTTCCTGCAATAAAATGCAAATTAATAATTTAAAAGTCATTCAGTGTGATTTTCTGGATTTTGTTTTTAGATTCCATCACTCACACTTGAAGAGCACCTATGATAAAAATTACAGATTTCTACATGCATTGCAAGTGTGAAAACCAGCAAAATCGGCAGCGTATCAAATACTTGTTCTCCTCACTGTACATCCCCATCAGGGACAGAACAGCAAACAAGGTGAATGAAGCTCTAGAAAGTGAAACCAGTTTGCACATCTGATTAAAGGATCTCTGTATGGAACATCCTATTTCTCAGACATCTTGGCCACTTCCTCTCTATATATTGTGCATGTGGTTTTTTAAAAACTTCAGCGTTTATACATATTCAAAGTGCTCTTCAGAGCTCATTTCCTGTATGAATAGTAATACTTATATCATCAAAACCCAACTAACAAAGTGGATTTGTTGTAGTTGTATATTTATTAATACAAACATTTTCAAATGAGCATCCATTTTTTATCACAAAATATTGGACGCCATATCTCTAGGCCGGGCCCCTGAACTTGCCCATGAAGAGAATGCTCTTGGTGGGGTTGTGTCTGATGAAGAACAGGAAGGGGTGGTCTGCCATGAAGTCCTCCTCTCTGAACATGCAGAAGCTCACAATGCCTGCAGTGGCTGCTGCAGCCTCTGTACCTTCCTCATTCACCTCCACGAAGGCTTTGTGGGCCACCGCAGACAGGAAAAGACCAGGACTACCACTCATGCCCGTCAGATCCGCAGAATCGCACTGGAACACAGAGACCATGCCCATCTTGGTCAACGTGTCCTTCAAAGAGCTTTCTTCCTCCAGCTTGAATTTTGGGAGATGGACATTAATGTCTGTCTCCGTGTCCATGTTGGCTCGACTGGTCCATTCAAGCAGCTTATCCACCGTCAGTTCGCTCTCCAGCTATTAAGATACACAAATGTGTAGAGAGTCAAGATCTAGCGATATGATGCAACCATTTTTGTATGACAAACAATTTTTATGCCTTAAGTTGCAGAAACGGGTTAGATCACAGGACGTTGGAAGAGGACATGAAGTGTGGTCATGTGAGTGAATACATAAGACAGCTATCAGAGTACCAAACGTCAGTATTGCACATCGGTCTTGAGCAGATCACATGCACCTATGCTGCAAGTGGTTAGTTGTAAACAGATTACCAGCAACCAGCATTACACAATTCAGCTGGAATTACAGAGCCCTTGCATGCTGGCGTTCTGAACCAAAAGTCATAGGATATTACCTAGTGAAAGTTTATAATGGAGAGCTTATAATGGACAATCTTCATGATTGAATTAGGTGTGAATGAAGGGGGACTGTAGATTATTGAGGTAGCTTGAACAGACCTTCTGCAGTGGGTCAGAACTATCTTCAGCCTCCTCAGGGAGAAGCACCACCATGCTCAGCTCCTCCTGCACATACGGCAACTCCAGCACCTTCAGACGGTACTCAGGGATGTAGTTGAAGGGGAACTTTTTCTTCTGATACATCATCTGCACTGGTCTCTTCTCATTCTATATATCCCAGACACAGATCAGTGTGACAAAGACAACTACTATACTGTTCCAATTAGAAGAATTAGTCATTGTTTTATTTTTTTTTAGGTGAAATCAGATTATCAGTTAGTTGCACTTGTTAAAAAAATGTAAATGTAAAAAATACAGTAAATTTACTGACTCTGGAGGCTATAATACTGGTGCTAGTAAACACCTGTTTTTTGCAAGCCCCTTATTTACCTTACTGATCTGAAAGGGCATTTCTGTAGTGTCTTGTGCATTAAACCTTTGCAGCCAATTGCCTTTAAAATAGATAGCATTCACTAGGGCAAGACGTGTCATTCCAGTCACCATCCCTGGCTTCAGAAGATCTTTTATTTTGCCTGAGAAACAAGACAAAGGCAAAATTTATTGTACTTTTTTTTTTTTTTATGAAGCGATGCGATGCGATTGGCGAAAAAGGTTCTGTAATTACTTTCGGTCTGCTTTTCCACCCAGTGGTTGATGAGCTTCCGTGACTCCTCTGATGATCCCATGAAGTTGACCGCCTGCAGGTCAGCTTGGTAAAACTTCTGAGTGGAGTCCAGAAAGTCCTGCAAAATGTCACCACACAATTAGGACGCACATTTCACATAAATAGAGAACATGACAAACATATCTGCTTTTATACCTTCTGTAGACATATAAGAGCACACAACTGGCCATTTTATTTAATACCCAAGGACATGAATATGTAATATACAATCTGAAAACCCTTATCAATTGATTTGACACCAATACATTTTCAAGATATATGCCATTCATTTAAAGAATGATCATTTAGATTTATGGCATTTAGCAGACGCTCTTATCCAGAGCGACTTACAAAGTGCTTTGCATCTGATCACTGAGATCATAGACAGATCACAGACCCAGATCATGATTCAAAAAAAAAATTCAAAATGTAAAAAAAAAATTCAAAATGTAAGAAGCACAACAAGCTCACTTGCAAGAAACTAAACGTTTTCTCTCCAAAGAGTCTGTTTGCCAGCCGGAGGACGTACGAAGCTTTGGGGCTGTTGATGGCAGAGTTGAGTTCTTTGAAATGGGCGTGAACATCAGGGACGGAACTGAAGGACATGACCTGAAAACAGTAAGGGAATTAGAAACCTCTGGGTTACTCCATTTATTAGCAATAAAAAAAAACATTGAGTGTAAGCAATTTTAAAAGTCTTGTTAAAAACCATCAAGCTCCCTCCTTCAATCTCACACCTCCCATCCAAGCTTTTGCCAAAGCCCCCTCCATCTGCAAAAAACATGGTTAACCTACTCGTCAACATGAGAAGCATGCGCAAAGTGATTGACAAGAGAAGATTGTTTAAGTTATTGATTGTAGACCAAGAGTAGTCACAGAAATGGGGCGTATGTTTTTGATAATAGCTATGTCACAGTTTAGATGGAGTTCTTGCAACAATCACTTGCATCACCTTTGAGTCCCAAGTTCACTATAGAGATTACAAAGCATTAACAAGGAATACTGTATAAATGCAGTTTTAACAACCTTCAAGAAAATATGTGTAACACAAATTGATGGGTGCGGTCTCAATAAGCCCTTTGTCAAGGTTCCTGGGCTTGCCCTGACAACGTAAACATTGCTTAAGTCTAAAGTTCGTCGTTATGTCATAAATATGACAAATGAGTTGAGAAGTATGTGTGGTTCCCATTGAGCTGTCTCAACCATGGTTTCTGAGATTAACATTATCCCAGTGCGGAGTCTCTTACCTTAGCCATTTCTTCAGCAGTGGTCCCTCGTGCACCCAGGTAGACCATACTAAGAGCTGCACTGATACTCAGTGGTGAGAAGAAGAGGTTTCCATTAGGCTTTTCCTTATTCAAGGCCCGGTACAGGTCCAGAGCGAAGGTGCTGTTAGCATGACTCAGACTGTCCATGGTCAAATCTGATCAATTCAAGTTAAGAAAGAAAATTATGTTGCATCTGTAAGCAATACCTAAATTAAAATCAGTGTTTACTGTGATTCTATAATAATGAAACAACTTTTGCATGATCCAAACAACAGTTTATACAAGACACCGTGACTGCAATCAGAGCAGTTTCAGTGCAAGGTCCATACAACATTTACCACCATCTCCTATGCAACGGTAAGCTTATAACAGTACGCCACATCACTGCAATAAAGGCATATGATGATTAAACCCTTTATTTTGTTCACTTACTCTGTAGCTGTACCTGTATGAAACCAGCTCTCTTTTTCTTTGTGTTGTGTTTTTTTGGTCATTTAAACAAGCCAAATATGCATTAATTTACAAAACTATCATTATTATGTTATGTTGTACTCATTAGTGCAAGCATACATTTCATTAAAATATAAATGTACAGTTTCGCCATACCTATAAACTGCGTGCGCTGTCCGACTTGTTTCTGCTCTTCCGGATGGGTGGACAGAAAACGTGAACTGCTGCTTTAAAACACAGCACGTCATTTAGCCGGTGGGTGGTGCCGTCAGAGTGATCAACAGCAAGGAGCTCAAGTCTGAACCAAAAAACTCAAGTTTGATTAAACGGCAATCTACGCTGTGGAGATCAAAGTTAGACAGGTTACGTCTTATTATTTATTTACTTACTGGGAGTTTTAACCAAAATTCCTTGCATATAAAATTATTACGTCAAAGCACAAATTACTCTTGATTTAATAAAAAATACTAAATGATTTGTGACTTAAGTAGGTGCACACTTTTATTAATTGTTTTCGCTTAGCTCGAGGGTGTGTAGCTACCCAGCTCCACATTTAAGAGTCAGACTCACTGATGCTACGACGCTCGGTTGAGGCAAGTTTTCATAATCAAGTCCTGTACGCGTTCATATTTAATATGGGCATATCTCAGTCATCAATGTGCATGTAATCGAACCGAGTCTATAGCAAGCAACCATTATGAACTGCTTTCAATAAAACAAATGCAAAATCACAGAAGTATTGATGTCATGGCTCGTGAAGATGCGTGGTACGATTATATAATGCATTTATATAGCTGACTTTACCGTGTTGTCTATAAGCAGTTATCATTCTTCTTCATCCAGAACCAGCGCCAGAATTCTAATCAGTCTGGCTTCAAACTACACTCCACCAAAGCTGATCACTTGTAGTAATGGAGAGGCTCATAGTAGCTTGATCAGACATTCATCAGTCTGGACTCTTCAAGACTTATCTGCCGCTTTTGACAAGATTATTTTGTTCTCTCTGACGTAGGAATCACCACCTCAGCATGGGTATGTTTCTCCTGCCATAAGTGATGCTCTTCTCAGGTAAGAGGGATATGTAGACTCTCCACCAGTGTGTCCATCAAGGCTCAGTTCTGGGTCCTGTTTTCTCTCTACACTTCATCCCCTCATGACCTCCTCTTTATGGATTCCACCAACATTGTTATGCTGGTTATTCCCAAGCAGTACTGTTCTTCCCACCTTCAGGCATACAGATTTCTAGTCACATCTTGGCATGACTTGACATCTCATCATGGTTGGCAGCTTCGTTAGGACACGCCCCCCTCTGTGACTCATCCAACCATTCCCCAGCCTCTCAGATAATTCCTTCCTCCAAGCACCAATGTTTATACTCTATTAAAGGAAAAAGGAGACTTAATCCATACTGGTCAGCCCCTTCCCCCACTGACCAGTAATGAGAAAAAAATGACAAGACACAATAAAGGGAGAGCACACAACATCCTGCTTTTATCTGAGCAGCACCCAGAGAGCCTCACACAGTGCTGGTCTTTAGTGGGGCAGCTCCCACTATCTCCTCACTCTGCTGCCTATGATCACATGACCACTCAGCCATTCAATTTAGACAACATAAGCACAAGATAACCTGATCAAGAAGAACAATAATGACTTCTTTTCCATGTACTTGCAAGCACAGAATAAACCCCCTCAATAAACAACTGTCTCCCTCCTTTGTTTTTACACTGGAATAGCCTATTGTGATCTTTCATCACTACAGAAACTTGATAAGCACCAGGTGGAAATTTCTCTCCCTGCACAAAATTAATACTATGGCTATGATGTTAACATTTTATAATTAACTATGACATTTGATTAAACATATTTATTATGTTCATTTTTCATAAGTATCTAGATAGCGGCAACATTGTATTATTGATAAATGCAGACGAACTGAAATGTCGTGCAGTGTCTGAAAATATGTATTTTTAATGCCTGTTTTGAATGTAGTGCCTGGTCATTTGTTGTGATGCACGGTGTCCTGCACACTACACCATTCACTCTCTGTAATGGATGCAGTGAGACCAGTAACACAGTGCTGTACTGACTCCTGCCCATGGCACATATCGCCCCAAAGCAGTCAGTCAAACTGAGAATCAAAACTCCAGAAAGGCAAACATACACAAAACAGACTTGGAACACAGAATCAAGAAACAAACTATATTTTACAATGACTGAGGGACGTCAAGAGACATTTACAGGGAGGTTTATTGGGACAAGGTGCAGATGAGGCTGTTACCATAGTGACAGTCGGTACTGAGGGGATGTGGACCTCTGCTGGCCAGAATTATGAACTACCAGGTCAATGCTGACAGCATGAAGTTGCTGTGCCCATCATAATGGCTACTGGGTCCACACTATACTGGTATTGTTTATATATATATATATATATATATATATGCAAATTTATATAAAAGTTATCTCCAATGAATTGCTTTGGGTTGAATAACTGCATGTTGTGCATAGTCAAATTAAAGGCAGAAGACTCCCAGTACAGTCTACACAATGGCCCCTTTATTGTATTGATTCTTTATTGTGTATGCTTATATGTTAAAGACAGAAAACTCAGGGTACATTCTCCATTATTGTCACTGTAAAATATTCAAAATGCAAGTTGATGTATAGTGTTAGATGTCTCTAGGGTGGGCATCTGAACTTGCCGAGGAAGAGGATGCTGTTAGTTTTGTTGTGTCTGATGATCAACAGGAAGGGATGGTCAGCCATAAAATGTTGCACTGGTGACCAAGACAAAGTTTCAAAAACCACTCCTGTGGCTGCAGCCGCCTCAGTGCCTTCTTCATTAACCTCCACAAAGGCTTTGTGGACCACCTTAGACAAAGAAAGACACTTTTCATTGCTCAGGCCCTTCAGATCTGCATTCTCCTGGAACAGAGAGACCATGCCCATCTTGGTCAGCGTAGCCTTCAGAGAACTTTCTTCATCCAGCTTGAACTTTGGCAAATAGACACTGATGGACTTTGACTTGGTCATTTTGTCTCGATTGGTCCACTCGAGCAGCTTGTCCACCGTCAACTCATCCTCCAGCTGTTAAGTAACATGGATATTGACATTGTCAGAAACCAGAGAGAATAATGGTGAAATATACATTTTAGAAATGCAATTTAGAAGTGTGAAAAGGAAATAAAACTAGTGTGGGTGGCTTTGTGAATGTACTTGTGTAGGAGTCCTGTAAGTCAAGATTTAGGTAATATATTGTTGCTAATTTTGAAAACAATTAGATAAATTGCTAATAGTTCATAAAATCTTGTACTTAAGAACACATTTTTTTAAGTACAGTAAATAATTAGCATAATTGGTGTAACTAGACAGAATCTAGATCAATTTAGCCTATTAAAATAAGCCTAGCCTATTGTGTATTAGGTGTGAATGAAGGGGAACTGTAGATTATTGAGGTAGCCTGCACAGACCTTCTGCAGTGGGTCAGAACTATCTTCAGCCTCCTCAGGGAGAAGCACCACCATGCTCAGCTCCTCCTGCACATATGGCAACTCCAGCACCTTCAGACGGTACTCAGGGATGTAGTTGACAGGGAACTTCTCATTCTGATACATCATCTGCACTGGTCTCTTCTCATCCTATATATCCCAGACACGGATCAGTGAGACAGGTTATTTTTCCAGTTAGGAGAGTTAGTGATTGTTTATATACATATTAGTGGTGGGTTGTTATTGGCGTTAACGGCATTAAAGGCGTTCGATAATGTGATACTGTTATCGGGCGATATAAAAAATATCGCCATTAATCTAGTTGGGTTGGGAACTGGGTCAAAATAGGTAAGCAAACTATGATCACTTTCATCTTGATAGTTTAGATCGGGTGTATTCCTAACCAAATTGCACAGTAGGGGGCGAGAATGAGTTTTCAAACCTGTGAATTACAAAGACCACCACAACAAATTGCACGTGTGCTTACATGGATGCAGCCACGAAGCCGCCAGGTTTGCTTCATGGAAAATTCATTTTTAAGAAGCTTCCTAATGGAGACATTGACAAGACTAAAGTTGTTTGCACCTTATGCAATGCGGGATTAGTTTATTGTAGAAGTTCTACCAGTCTGAAGTACCATTTAAATGCAAAGCACCCGTTTGCTAATGCTGCTGACGCTGGGTCAAGCACTGATGCAGCCCAGGGGAAGAGTCGCCGCCAAACTACTCAATGCAACCGAGGAAAGGTCAGCGCAGCTCTATCAGACAAGTTGACCAATCTCTTCGCTCAGTGGATTGCCACTAGCTGCCGGCCCATAAGCATGGTTAGAAACCATATATATATATATATATAAAATTTTATTATATATATATATATATATATATATATATATATACCAGCCCACCAATGGGACGCTTTAGGAGGTGGACGCTCTTGCATAAATGATAGATACAATGACGGATGAGAGAGAGAGAGAGACAGACACCTGACCGATGTTTGGCAGAGATTTAATCTGTGTAAAGTAAACTTGGAGGGGAGGACTGTATTGTGCGTATAGGAAACTAGTCCATCCACGTTATACGTTTCATGTGGTGTATGTTGGTGGTTGTCAGGTCTCCTGACCATGTGGGAGGCTACGGTGGGGTAGGTTAGTTTCTTTTTTATATTTGTAGTTTTTTTTCTGTTGTGTAGGTGTTTAGAAAGGGGGGGGTGGGCATCACTTTTGTATGTTTGTTAGGTTTAGCGGTTTGTTAGGTGGGGTCAAGTTTTTTTTTTCTTTTATTGATTTGATGCCGTCCGTGTCCCACCGTAGACAAGTACATGTATAAACGGAACGTTATTGGCAATAACATCTAGCCTTTTAAGCGGTTATGTCTTTTCTCAATTTTCTGTTTATCTGTGTTATGGCATGTTGTGGATCACTCTCTGGATCAGTACATTTGTCTTTGGTCGCCATCAGCTTGACTCTGTGCCATATATCGTATAGCACCCTACACCCAGTAACAATCCTGTGCACCCGTAGAGAGTGGGGACGTAACAGATATATATTAAAATCAGTATTTATATTAAGTTAATTGCACTTTTAAAATTTGATATCCATTATATATGATCAAATTTACCTTTTTTTTTATCTAAAAGAGAAATTGTGGTGTCATTTCCTGCCAGTTGCCTTTAGTATTTTTTAATATTGTTTTTTCCATTTACGTAATATCATGTGTGCAGTTCATTTCTGATTGCTATTCAGGAAGAGTCTGGTATTACAATACGCTTTGTACAAGTGTATTTGTAATGTTCTATTACATCACAATATTTTATGTAATTAAACCCACCTTATTTATCTTGAAAAGCATCTCTTTGGTGTTCTGAGGATCAAACTTCTGCATCCAATTCCCTTTGAAATATATAGCGTTCACGAGAGCAAGACAGGTGTTTGTATCGACTGAACCTGGCTTCAACAGATCTTTGATTTTATCTGAGAAACAAAGCACAGACAAAATGCTCTGAGGTTTATGGCCTTTGCATCATTTTGGGGTTTTTTTTTGTATTTGTTCTGTTCTCACCCCCAGTGTGTTCTGCCACCCAGCCGTTAATGATCTCACGCGATTGCTCTGTTGCTCCAATGAAGTCGACTGTCTGCAAGTCAGCTTGGTAGAATTTCTTAGTGGAGTCCAAAAATTCCTGCAGCAGAATATACCACAGTCAGGACATGTACAACACTTGAGTAAATGTTTTTATTTTTATAAGGCACATAAACATGTGTGCTATACACAAATATGTGCCATATTTGTCAATTGTGATTTTTCACCGCAATCTAAATTTGTCCTCCACTTTTTACCCATCTGTGCGGTTAGAACACACACACACACACACACACACACACACACACACACACACACACACACACACACACACACACACACACACACACACACACACACACACACACACACACACACACACACACACACACACACACACACACACACACACACACACACACACACACACACACACACACACCCCCTAGTGATTACTAGGGGGCTGTGGATCACACGTGCCCAGAGCGGTGGGCGGCCCTAGCCCGGGGAGCAGTTGGGGTTAGGTGCCTTGCTCAAGGGCACCTCAGTCATGGCCTCAGGCCTGGGTATCAAACCCACGACCCTCCGGTCACAAGACCAGTTCCCTACCACCAAACCATGACTGCCCATAAAATATAATATCATTTATTACAAACTTCTGTGAATATAGGATTAGTCTGGAGGAAATGACTCTGAATAGGAGGAGAGAAATAGCTATATATAAATATATTTATAAATAGCAGATTCAAATAATGTGTTTCTTTCTTAGCAGTTAAGCAGCTCGGCTAAGACTACAGGCTTGGAATCATTTAATTATGAAGTGGTCAATTTAAAATCATGTTAGTTTCAGGATTCATGAAGTACACCGTGCTCTGCCTTCACTACACACTTTGTTTACACGATGAGCAGCTTAGTCAAGGATAGAGGACGTGTTTACATTATGGAATGAAATCCAGTGTGACATGAAAAATTACAATCTTATCAAGATTGGAAGAAAACTAAATGAATATAATAAAGGTATGAAAGTCTTACAGCTAAGAAGTTGAAAGTCTTTTCTCCATAGAGTCTGTTGGCCAACTTGAGGATGCATGAGGCTCTTTGACTGTTAATAGCAGAGTTAAGTGTCTTAAAATGAGCATGAAGATCAGGAACTGAACTGAAAGACATGACCTGCAAAGAGTAAGGAAGTCATGAATCAATAGGTTATAGTGTTTCTACAAGTTCATCTCACATCAGACTCCGTAAATAAATATTTGATACAACCCCTGGCAAAAAGTATGGAATCACCAGTCTGGGATGGGCACTCATTCAGACCTTTTATTCTGTAGAACAAACTCAGATCAAAAACATGACACAATAATAAGGTCATTCCAAAGTGCAACTTGTTGGCTTTAAGAAACACTAAAAGAAATAAAGAAAAAACATTGTGGAAACAAAGTAAATGTTACTTTTATTGAGCAAGCACAGGGAAAAAAATATGGAATCACTCAATTCTGAGGAAAAAAAGTATACTTTTTGCCAGGGGTTGTATTAAGCAACAACAATTGGGATGGAGTGGTTATGTATCTGTTATCAACTTTTATGAAAAAGTAAGTACACACCACACAGACTGGTAAAGCAGCAGGTGTGGAGTCTCTTACCTTAGCCATTTCTTCAGCAGTGGTCCCTCGTGCACCCAGGTAGACCATACTAAGAGCTGCGCTGATACTCAGTGGTGAGAAGAAGAGGTTTCCATTAGGCTTTTCCTTATTCAAGGCCCGGTACAGGTCCAGAGCGAAGGTGCTGTTAGCATGACTCAGACTGTCCATGGTCAAATCTGATCAATTCAAGTTAAGAAAGAAAATTATGTTGCATCTGTAAGCAATACCTAAATGAAAATCAGTGTTTACTGTGATTCTATAATAATGAAACAACTTTTGCATGATCCAAACAACAGTTTATACAAGACAGGGTGACTGCAATCAGAGTAGTTTCAGTGCAAGATCCATACAACATTTACCACCATCTCCTATGCAATGGTAAGCTTATAACAGTACGCCACATCACTGCAATAAAGGCATATGATGATTAAACCCTTTATTTTGTTCACTTACTCTGTAGCTGTACCTGTATGAAACCAGCTCTCTTTTTCTTTGTTATGGTTTTTTGGTCATTTCGTAAACAAGCCAGATATGCATTAATTCACAAAACTATCATCATTTTATGCTGCACTCATTAGTGCAAGCATACATTTCATTAAAATATAAATGTACAGTTTCGCCATACCTATAAACTGCGTGCGCTGTCCGACTTGCTTCTGCTCTTCCGGATGGGTGTGGACAGAAAACGAAATGCTGCTTTAAAACACAGCACGTAATTTATAGACGGTGGGTGGTGCCGTCAGAGTGATCGTCAGCAAGGAGCTCAAGTCTGAACCAAAAAACTCAGTTTGAATAAACGGCAATCTACGCTGTGGAGATCAAAGTTAGACAGGCTACGTCTTCTTATTTATTTACTTACTGGGCGTTTTAACCAAAATTCCTTAGAAAAAATAATAAAAATAACGATTAAGCCAAAGCATAAGATACTCCTGATTTAACAAAAATACAAAATTATTTGTGACTATTAGTTGCACACTTTTATTAATTGTTTTCTTACTGTTGCTTAGCTGGTGTATAGCTACCCAGCTCCACATTCAAGAGTCAGACTCACTGATGCTACGACCTCGGTTGAGGCAGGTTTTCATGATCAAGTCCCGTACGCGTTCAAAATTGATATGGGCATATCTCAGTCAAACTGTCATTAATGTGCAATCGAACCGAGTCTATGTTACATCTAAATAGCAAGCAACCATTACGAACAGCTTTCAATAGAACAAATCCAAAATAGTAATAATAATGATGACATGCAGAGGTGTCAATTCCAGGTTCAGAAAGTAAAAGTCCTCACCAGGATTTTGCTCAAGCTTACTAGATCTTCTAATTAGTGCAATCCAGGTAAAATTAGTGGAATCAACACAATCCAGGAAGCCTGAGCAAAATCCTGGTGAGGACTTTTACTTTCTGAACCTGGAATTGACACCTCTGATTGTGAAGATTCGTGGGAAGACCACAAAACTTAACCTAAACACAGTTATCTAATTTATATAATGCATTTATATAGCTGATTTTACCTTGTTGTCTATAACCATTTATCATTCTTCTTCATCCAGAACCAGCGCCAGGATTCTAATCAGTCTTGCTTCAAACTACACTCCACCAAAACTGATTACTTGTAGTAATGGAGAGGCCCAAAATAGCTTAGTCTGGACTGATCAGTATGGACTCATCTAGACTTATCTTTTGACAAGATTCTTCTGTTTGTTCTCTCTGACGTAGGAATCACCACGTCAGCATGGAAATGTTTCTCCTGCCATACGTGATGCTCTTCTCAGGTAAGAGGGATATGTAGACCCTCCACCAGTGTGTCCATCAAGGCTCAGTTCTGGGTCCTGTTTTCTCTCTACACTTCATCCCCTCATGACCTCCTCTTTATGGATTCCACCAACATTGCTATTCTGGTTATTCCCAAGCAGTACTGTTCTTCCCACCTTCAGGCATACAGATTTCTAGTCACATCTTGGCATGATTTGACATCTCATCGTGGATGGCAGCCCACAAACAGAAGCTGTATTCCATCAAGAATGAGCTGCTACAAATCTTGCCAACTCCATGATCACTCTATCTAAGAATGCAAGAAATCTTGGTGTAATGGTAGGTGTCATTCTCATATCAAAACACAAACTTGGCTCAGTCATTCAGATTTCTTAGTGTGTGTTGATCTTTGAGATCACAAGAGAATCAAGACTAGATTGCGGATTTTCTGTTTACCCACTGAGCAGCTTTGTAAAAACACATAACAAGACCTTTTGTATGAAGCAGGAAAACCAGTACAGCAACTCAGAAGAAACAAAAAAGGATACATTTTGTGAATACAGAAAAACACAGTCTAGTGTGTTTGTGTGTGTGTGAACTTTCCAAACAGTTGAGCAGCCCACACCACACCTACATGCATTCCAGCAACTACCATCATAAGAGGAAAAAGGGTTTGGGAGATCCGCATGATCATTCATAACATGAAATTCAGTGGAAGCTACAGAGCTGGCTGAGAGCCATAGAACATGTAATAGAACACTCTCCCATATCAAGTAATGTTGGACGTGATTGCTCAGGAACCAGTATTGTGATAACGGAGTTAGGTGGAATATGGTTTGATCAGTCTCATTACTAAAGGGTTAAGTTCTGGTTCCGTGCAGTGACCTAATACCATCGACCAAAATATGCATTTACCACCGTGACCAGATGAATAAATGTCCACATTTATTAAATGGTTAATATTACAATTGATACAAAGCATATGAATGATTTGCCTCAAATTGAAACTAAACCTATATGTGAATCTACTAATTTAAACCAGGGATATAATAGTGAACAACAAAGAATATAAAATTAAAAAACAACAGCGAATGATACAGTTATCGACGGTCATGAGATTTAAATGTATTATATGACTATTCTAAGGCTTGCTTAACTAGTGCCTTGCCTAAAAGTACTTTTGACGACGAAACGTAGAATAAAGAAAATAAAAGAAAATAAAGAAGAATCTTCTGTTGGACTCGGTGAGAGCGTTAGTTGCGGTTTCTTGGCATCGCTCTTCTGGACATTGCGGTGTTCGGCGTGAGTCCAGCGAACAGTCGCGATGGTTTGGCGTGTTCGAGTCTTTGAGTCTCGGCGACTCTGGCGAAGTTCTCCAAGTCTTCCCAAATTACCAGGCTGCCAAGCTCATTGTTTCGCTTCGAGCTAGGGCTTTTAAAACAAGTTTTAGGGGCCTAATTGTAAGGCGCTTTCATGTTCATCAGGCCATTGACCATTGGCCTTTATTAATGAATATTCATGACCTCTGCCCAGACAGGGGAGAGAAAGAGAGAGAGAGAGATAGAGAGAGAGAGAGAGAGAGAGAGAGAGAGAGAGAGAGAGAGAGAGAGAGAGAGAGAGAGAGAGAGAGAGAGAGGGGGAGAGCGAGGAGTGCCCGTCTTTCCAGGTCTAGTTAATGACTTAACCCAGTGGTTCCCAAAGTGGGGGGCGCGCCCCCTAGGTGGGGCGCGGAGCTATTGCAGGGGGGGCGCGGAGCTTGAAAGTAAAACGTGCACATGTGTCAATATTAGGGATGCACCGATTCCGATATTAATATCTGAAAAAATTCTAGATCGGGTATCGGGGACAATGTGACCGATCCATAAAAACAGATCTATTCACTCTAATTATATGCTTGTATTGCTTGCTTTTCGGAGTTAGTTCAACCCTAATACTCGCGCTGGTGGTATTCCACTTAGTCCGTTTATTTGCTGGTTGACCAAAATAAACCTGGGCTCCAGCAATACTTCACTGTTCATACATGAACTGGTGAGTTGTCCAAAGCTCATTTAATGCGTTACTTACAGAAATAAATTAAAGAGCAGTGGTCTGACTCGGTCTACGGCGGAAAGCTAAAAAAACAATATTCCATACGCACGCTCAACTCGCTCCCTTAAAGAGACAGTACACATATTTCTGGCCGTTACATGCTTTGTGCTCTGCGTGATGTCTGCGCTTGCAAACTAGCCGCATATGTATTGCTGTTTCTCTTATTTCATCTCCTTATTTATTTTAAATTACATTTAGAATTCTTGAACCATTTAAAATGTTTCTTGCAGTTAATTTTTTTCATGTTTGACCAAAGTTGTGAACCTATTGTTTTTGTAAGTTTTCAACACATCCCTAGTCAATATTTGTTCGAAGACAAAGTAAACTATTCCTAAATAAATTGTCTTACATACTCTGCCTAAACAAGAATTAATTTGGTTCTATTAGTCTACACATTGAGCCATTCTCAATTTCCACTTTTGGACAACAAATGACATAATGCACAGACAGGCATGAATGTGAGGTCATATACGTACACATGAGAATGATTACATTCGATGAGTAACATACAAACTAATACATAGATATGCATCAATGTGGTGTGTTTATACGGTAACACGTATTCTAATAAGATCACTTAATACTGAATACATGAAAGATCATAAGTTGTGTCTTTATATCAACCACATGGCACAGTGTTCACATTTAAATGGTCTTGTGGTCCTTTGTTCTTGTCTACTGGTTTCAAGAATAATTAATCTTTCCTTGTATGGAAGGTAGTCAAGTTCGGTGTCTCTAGACTGCATTCGCCGAGCTGGTTCCTGTAGGCTGAATCCCAATTCTGTGTACAGTTCAGATTTGGAGTTACAGAGATCTCTGAAATATTTGTATCTTCAGCTCTGGATTATAACACAGGACATAGAGTGGGTTTAAACTGTGGGCAATCAGATAAGGTTGGAATTTAGAGTTTTATGGTCCTTCCTGACTGTGGTCCCAGTGTCCTTCGACGAAGGTTGGTTTTGACCAGCCTCTCTTAGATGGCCTCTCTCCCAAGCTCAGGAGATCATAAGGTCAGCATTGTAGGCTTTTGGGAGGTAAACACCACTATGGATGTGGGTCCTTTGGGGCCTGTTGCTGTTGTAAAGAATCAGTGTTTATCTTTACATACCATCAAAAAAATCTGGGTGAGTCAGTCGCTCAGTTCTAGGCAAAGGATTCCATTTTGGCTGTCACAGTGAAATGGCGTTTAGCTGTCTCCACTATATATATATAGCTGTCTCCACTATATATATATATATATATTTTTTAATTTATTTATATTAGGGGTGGGCATAGATAATTTTTTTTAATCTAGATTAATCTCACTGAAATCTTGAAATTAATCTAGATTAATCTAGATTAATCTATATTCAAATGGCTCATATGCGTGCTACCCAAGTAATGACTAAAAGTCCGTTTTTGAGATAGGGTTTCTTAATACAGAGGGTGCATTAGACCAGGGGCTCATTTCCTGTTTCCAAAATGCATCAGTAGAGGGTTTTCCATCCACCGAGTTTTTGCGCATTTTGAAAATGCGCATGAAAAAAGCTGGATGGAAAAAGTCCAAAATTCGAAAAAAGCCCCAAATATCGCAAAAAGATTTTTACGCTAGGAGGAGGTGGAAAAGTTAGACTATCGCTGGCAGTTACGCATTTTTGCACGTTGAGGTTTTGAAACATTTTTTTCTTTTTCTTTTCTATACATGGAGAAGTTAAATTCAATTTTTGCTCTCTCCAGAACTGTTTTTGCATTAAAACCATAATCATAAGCTTTAGATACCAAGGTGACCTTTCTAACTTAAATTACATTTCCTTTTCCATCAACTAAAATATTTTATATACATATACCTTTTAGTAATGCTCTGCCTTCCTAATTGTTTTCAGAGCAATTACATGCAATGGTGTAATAAGGTTTGTGCTTATCACATACTGGATGCCATACTGCATTCTATAATGGGAACCAGTATGCAGTATACAGTATATACTGAGTGTAGTATGTAGTATACAGAATTTAGTACGCTATTTCAAACATAGCTAATCTATTTCACACATTGTTTATGGTTGTGAACTCATGCGATGTGTTGAGACTATTTTCAGAAAACATCACTGTTGTGAACCTCCATCTCTTCTGGATCATTAGCAAAATTCTTGCTTCTCCAGAATCTTTAAGGTGCTGACCATCTAGCAGCATTATGGGCAGGAGGTGTGGATTTGTTAAGTTGCCATATTGCCAAATGTGATTTTCACCCCAATCAGAATTAGTCCTCTGCATTTACCAATCTGTGCAGTGAGAATACACTTCAGTTATGGCCTGGGAATCAAACCCATGACCAAATTGCAGAATGTTTATTTATTTTATTTTACCTGGCAATACAATTTAGCAATGCTATGGTTTCCTAATCACTGTTAAATCAAACTAATATTCCTCATCTAGGAGTATGTAAGGATAAATCATATAAAACATTGAGTCATTATCCTTCACGATAGTATGCTGTCTAGTTATGGATACCACTAGTGATGTATACAACATAATCATTGAAATTATGTTTGATGAATGTGTTGGAACAATGGTACACAGCCAACACCTGCTACAATATGCCTGCTACAATAAGCCTGCTAATAATGTTGTAGTCCTTTTTCTGCTAGATTTAAGCGCCGCTTTTGACACCGTTGATCATGAAATACTTCTTGATCGACTACAGAGCTGGGTAGGCCTTAGTGGCTTAGTCTTAGACTGGTTTAGATTGTATCTAACTGGGCGTGATTACTATGTTGCATTAAGTACCTCTTCCTCCACACATCAAAAAATAACTTGTGGCATCCCCCATGGATCAATTCTTGGGCCGTTACTGTTCAACCTATAGATGCTTCCATTACCACATATCATTAACAAACATGGTATTAGTTATCATCAATATGCAGATGACACTCAACTTTACATTTCTCTAGAACCTAAAGCCCTAAAATCAATTTGCTCACTGTTTGACTGCAAAGATGATATACAGACATGGATGTCTGACAATTTTCTGCAATGAAATAAAGAGAAGACCGAGCTTCTTGTTCTTGGTAGTGAGTGATTCACAAAGGAATGATGTCCAGACTTATTTAAATCAAATTAATCTGAATGCCAAACAATGTGTTAAGAACCTGAGCGTCACCTTTGATAATGAGCTCAGCTTCAAATCACACATCAAGACTACATGCAAGACAGCTTACTTTCATCTTCGAAACATCGCTAAGGTACGAGATATGCTCTCTCCTGCTGACAGTGAAAAACTTGTCCATGCATTTATCACATCAAGGCTAGATTATTGTAACGCTGTTCTATCTGCTCTTCCAAAGAGCTCTATTTCTCACCTACAACGAGTTCAGAATGCTGTTGCAAGGGTTCTGACCTGCAGGAGAAAGAGAGATCATATTACATCTGCACTCCACTCACTGCACTGCTTACCTGTCAGCTTTAGAATAGATTTTAAGGTTCTAGTCATGGTTTTTAAATGTCTTCATGGTCTTGCTCCTCTTTACCTCAGTGAAATGATAGTTAGATATGTTCCAGTCAGGTCTCTCAGGTCTTCAAACATTAATCTACTGGTGATTCCTAAAAGCCGATTAAAGATTGGCGAGGGTGCTTTTAGCCACTATGGCCCTAAGCTCTGGAACTCTCTTCCTGAAGAGCTCAGAGGCATTTCATCCCTGCACAGCTTCAAGAAGAGTCTCAAAACCTTCCTGTTTAGACCTGCTTTTAGTTATGAAACTCTAAATCTGTTCCATCTTATTTACCTTACTACATTATATTGTCTATTATTTTATAGTTTGCCACTTTATTACATTATTTTATTGTGTTTGGTTCCTTTTTATCTTTAATTTCTTTTAATATTTTCTTTTTGTCTTATCTTTGCTTCCTTTTAATGTTTATTCCTTTTATTCTGTAAAGCACTCTGAGTTGCATGTATGTATGCAAGGTGCTATACAAATAAAGATCATTATTATTATTATTGTTACTTCTGATTAAAAAAATATATATATATATTTTTATTTCTTTCTAAATTAACATTTTACAGCATACACATTTATATATAATGTCAAAGATGAAAATAAGTGGAATAGTATAAACATATATAGTACCTGTTATACCTGTTACACATATATTTGCTTATGAAGCCACCATTCCCAGAGGTGGGTATTCCAGTTTCAGAAAGTAAAAGTCCTTCCCAGGATTTTATTCAAGCTTGCTGGATTTTCTAATTAGTGGCAGGTAAAATTAGTGGAATCAACACAATCCAGGAAGCCTGAGCAAAATCCTGGTGAGGACTTTTACTTTCTGAACCTGGAATGCCCACCTCTGCCCATTCCTCCCACAAGCCAAATACATGCACACACATCTCCATACACATTCTGCCATGTCTCACACACAGAATGGCCAGTTGAGTACTCACCTCAGAGGGTAGTGTGCAAACTCAGAACAACACACATCTTTGTTTGATCTGGAATCAGAAAGCTTCCATAGAGTAGAGAAAGGAGAAAAGGGGATAATTCAAAGACCTTGAAAGTGCTGGATTTTTAAGATGGGTGGAAAAGATAAGATTTTAAACACTGCCAAACTGCCTACATGTCATGTGTAAGTATAAATTCTCTCATTGATCATTGTTTGACTGAATGGTGAGTGATTGCCCAGGTCTGAGAGAGTAAGACAGTTTTTCCTGTTTGTTGTCTGATATTAAATTGTTCATGCACATTCATGAAATGATTATTGTCTGTAGAACATTTTGCAAACCTCATTTATTTTCAGTTGATAAAAGATTTGTTTCTCTATACGCACTGTAATTTTCTTATGGGAAAATCAAACCTATCCATCTTTGTATTTTATGTATTTTTGTCCGTAGTTTGTTTATGGAAGTGAAAAGTGGATCTGTGTAATTGTACACCATTCTGTTTGCATTCCGCAGCTGTGAGAGTGATGATAATGAAACAAGAGAACTAGAGATCTGACATTAAAGACATTCAGTGTGTGTGTGTGTGTGTGTGTGTGTGTGTGTGTGTGTGTGTGTATGTGTGTGTGCATGTGTGTGTGTGTGTTTGTGTGTGTGTATGTATGTGTGCTTGCACCAGGAAAAGTAATTTTAAACCTAAACTTAAAAACCCCTACAGATTTTAAAAATCAGTTTAAAGGCATTAAGATGATTTATGCATTATTTAACATATTTTTAGCTTCGGAGAAACACTTAAAAACAAAACAAACAAACAAAAAGTAATAAACCAAAACAATACAGCTTTTATAAGACAAACTGAGGTGCAGGACGCTTGTGAATATTGTTACACCAACTCATGCTACTTAGGTGAATGATCTAACTCTCCTATCCAACCATAAAATCCAGGCAATCAGGTGGAGTAAAATGTCTTTATTGAAAATTATATAAAATTTAGTTATGTTATAAAATTGAAAACAAAAGAAAGATGAAATTTTTAAAAATATTTTCTCATATATCCTCAGACCACAATAATGACATATCGCTTGTCAATTTGTCATGCAAGATGTTTTTTCTTGGTTCATCACCGATTGTTTCCAATGATTTTTTTTGTTATTATTGCTTATATCGGTAAAATGGCTCTGTCTCTGTCTGGCACAGGAGATGTAGATAGAGCATGCTTTAAAACATGTCTGTCATGTCTCGCCTACTCAAATACTTGCCCAACCATATGGTAGCAAATACAGACTGCCCGTCAAAATGACTGAAAATGATACAGTGCTGTAATTCCATGAATGCATAGTGTAAAGACCCTGCTGAGTTGTTAGCTAAATCTGATGCTAAATACCACTCCTAATCTAATATATTATTCCAAATAGAATCCTCTTTAATAAGTTATGGAAGTGCACGGTGACACAAAGTCAAACAAAGTCTGTGTAAAATATGATTATATGAATCACACAATCTTGAATGTTGATGTTCAATTTTTGTTAACTGGTCTGTAAACATATCTGTTCCACTGATAATCAAAATTAATGACATATTGTTTAATAATGTATTCTCACAGACCAAATCTGTACCTGATAATGCATCTTTTCTATGATTCAATTCAAATCATATGACACATCTTTATTATACATTATTGGTTAATATTAATATCAGGAATCATATCATTATTTACACCATTATCTAAATTTGTGTTTACCTAATATATATTGGATGTGTTCTATGTTTTATATAAGAACCACCACCATAGTGTGTGCTATATGTTTTATGTATCACCTAAATACCTGGCTATCAGCATGGGCTTTTTAACCCTGAGTAATTGCAACAACTGCTGATAACATATTTATCTGCTATTTTGTTATTGCACCTCTCAGCTGGCTAATGGCGCCAGACCTGCTTAAGGATTATGCGGTTTAAAAATAGAACCTCACCCAGTAGTCCGTGGCTTCTTGGTGAAGTGTCACTGGCAGTATTCTGTACTCACAAACCTTGTGCTGCAGTGGGACATAGCAATGAATTTTAAACATAAATAATAGTGCATGCATGCAAATGGTCACATACATTTGCGTGAATACACAATGCTGCATGAAGTTTTCTCTGTGTGGAGCCCGTAAGAACCTCATGTCAGCCAGGCTTCAATATTCGCAACATACTTGGATCATCTTTAGATATCATGTTAGATCATCTCTCTCTCTTTGTCCCTTTCTCTTTCTCTCTCTCTGTGCAGCTTGGGCAGGTTTGCCGCAGGAAAGGAGAGTGGATGTGGTCAGACTGATGGAACACCCCCACCCATGCAGCGTTCCGCATGTTCTAGCAGTCAGGCCACAGAGGGGGTGGGGCCTCACGACAGGGATCCAGGCGGAGCATCGGGCCGTCGAGCTTTCTTCCGGCACCTCGAGCGAGTCGGGTCTTTGCGCTGCTTCTGGGAGCTCAGACAGGGTCGGTTAGAGGGCCCGGAACAGGTATTACTCCCCATCGATTCATACTTGACATTTAAACATTAGCTCTTGGTATTTTACACATTGACCCTACACTTCTCAACCTTAGGCTGCTCCAGACCTACCAAATGTTGATGTATCACACCTATAAGCACACTGAATACCAAGTGCTGTTGTAAGATGGTTAGGATGAACACGTGGAACACCTTGTAAATCATAAGCACTGAGTTGAGAAGCAGTGGTGTGATATGTATGTATGTATATGTGTGTGTGTGTGTGTGTGTAACCTCACTTCAAAACTGGTGCGGACACTAGCAGTTATCTGTGTTTTACCGGGTTTATGATGAATGTGCGGTGAGAAACCACTAGGGGGAGATATTTAGCTGTTACAGACCCTCTTTCTTTCAGGTCATAATTGCTAGTATGAGCCATCATGTGTGGCTCATAATACATATTGCTAGTCAGTCAGAATCTTTTGATCTTGTCATAAAATACATAATATATAAAATGTACATTTGTTTTAATAAAATTATTTTCTCAAAATCAGTTGTTACCATTTATATCTATATATACATATGTACATTGTACAGATGATGAAGGAATTATTTCCAAAATGACAATGTAAAAAAAAAGAGCAATTTTTACTACCCATATAAACATAATCCAAGTGCCTTTTGAACAGGCACATCTTCAGTTACATTTTAAAACAGCAATGGACTTAGCAATAAGGGCAGACAACGAAGTTGATCCCACTGTTGGAGGACTAGAACATTGAAGTGTTGAGCTGTGTGTTCCCTGTTCTTTGATGGGCAGTGATTCAATTACAGCTGTGTCTGAGGCACAAAGGGGATGAGATATGACCCGTGAAAACAGAACCTAGGTGGGAATGGGACTCCCTTTGCACTTGTGGGCTGGCATCAGTGTTTTAAATCTGATGCAGGCAAGTACAGAACGCCAGTGAAGTGATAACATCAGCTGACTACTGTGTAATGTGTCTCTCCTTTAGTTGAGAGGCTTCCCTGGAATAAATGGCTGAATTGTCCCGACAATTTCTTGTACACAAGAAACCCGTTTGAGTTCCAGTCATGAAATGCTTGGAGAATGAAAGCTGGCTGTCTAGAACTACACCCATGTTGTATGACGTTTGGATTTTGAGTCACACGATTATGTAGACATTGAATCAGCGTTTCGAGATCTGGGGCCTGGCGTAGTTTTTCCTGTATTTACACCTGATTAACTTGATAGGTAGCATTCTTGATTGGTAGCACTACCATCCAGAGAGTACAGCATTCAGGAGGTGCACATACCAACGTGACATGTGCGATTAAACAAAGGGGAACCCTACGTCTGAGAAACACCACAAAGGCTGGGTTGTGTTGCCTAAACATTATGAGTTAGTTTCAGTGAAAGCACTGAATGGAAAAGAACAGCTCAAGAAACTGAGGATGATCTGTTTGCCATTAGGCCACCAGTGAAGCCAACTAGCACAACCACTAGGGGGAGATATTTAGCTGTTTCAGACCCTCTTTCTTTCAGGTCATATTTGCTAGTATGAAATATCATGATCATAATCGGTCATGGCAGGTCCATTCTTGCCATGCTGGAGCACCGTAGTGTTTTACCTGTGTTCATATCTGCATTATACAGATCAAGACCCTGAAGTGATCTTCCTTGGACTGGTTATCTCCTGCTGTTAGAGGTAGTAAGGCATAGCTGTTAATTATTCTAAGTGGTGCGTTAAACTGAATCATGGTGAAATTTGAGATTTTATCAAGCATTGAGTTGTATTGAAAATGTCTGTAACGGAATCAAATGATCATGAAGTCAGACATTTGCACTCCTGGGTCATAAGCTTAGTTTTATAAAATCACATTCCATGCTATGAAATAACTTTACCACACATCAATTTACCATTTACGTCTGCAACGAAGGCGAAAGGCTAGGCAGGATAATCCAGACGCCGTTGGTCACGGCGTGGTGGCCACCAGACAGGCTGTGCAGGATTGAGCAGCACTGTGCACGCGCAGGTCTCTTCACATGGGTGATTAGTTGAACATCAGTTCTAAATGTTGTGGCAAGACATCCTGTGACTGGCAGAACTCGCATAGCTGGAACCCCAGACATACTTCACCCTGCATGTTGCTGTGCTGAAGCTGGCAGTGTGAGGGGGGTGGGGGGGGGGGGGGGGGGGGGTAGATGTGTTTGCTTTTAGAGCTGGCTGTTGGTTGGCCTCTCATGATACACTAGGTGGACGCCATGTGGTTCTAAAATATTAAATTTACTTAACAATGTGAAAAGGAACCTGAATGTTTGGCTTGTACTCTACGGTGTGTTTTTTTTTTTTGGCATGGTTCATCTGTTTGTACCAGAGCTTTGCTAGTGTGTGTGTTCCTTTGTGCCTATGTGTGCACGTGTGTGTGTGTGTGTGTGTGTAACTTGTGGGTGAGCACATGTGTTTGTGCAGATGAGGGGGCAGTGATTGAGCACATTAATTGCTGTGTCTAACGTTAAAGGATATGTAGGGTCCTGTTCGCCACCTTGCAGAGCTCCACCTGTCCGACACTCGTCACACTGACAGACAGCCACACTGCTGCTTATAGAGGAGGGGCAGATGGTGTTCACTCCTGCCCCGCATTCGAAGCCTGCGACTTGGACACTCCACTCATGTCACAACCAGAGCTCTGTTAACGGAGCCCGGAAGGGGGGCCGGGGAGAGTTAGATAGACAGACTGAAAAAAGAGAGAGAGGGAATTAAAGATCCCACTAAAAGGGCGGAGGAAGGCTTGGACAGGCCCCACTGTATTTGTGACTGCTGTTGTCATGGAGAACTTCTTAAAGGATAAGGACCTTTGGATTGTGGGTAGTGTGTGTTTAGTTGTGTCCCTCCTGTGGAGGCAATGTTGGAGCTTTTTCACCGCAAAGCGGAAAAAGGACAGAGCTGCAGGAAGCACCCCAGTAAACAGTCAGGTACCACACACACTCACACTGACATCCACCCACGCATATGTCTGATTTGTCTGTAGAAAGTTAAAGAGCAATATGCTGGTGCAGGTGCGAGGACATTGGTCATGCTGTGACACGCTACAACACCTCCTGCTTCCACCACGAACGCTGTGTTCGATGGAGTCCCCGGTAGTGTAGGTTAGAAATTTAACTTCCTGCTGCAGTTCGGTCACTTTGTATTATAAGTTTGATTCATCATTCATCATTTAATCCTGCAGTTGTGCTAGTGCACCTACCAACTCTGATTTGTCACTCACTGTATGGATTAAGTGATTCCATCATGCAGTTAGGTGAACGTGTGATCCACATCACATGTTCATGTGTCCCCCGTGTGCTGCAAAGTATTAGCTTTCTTGCACATAGGAAACAAATTTGCAGTATTGCAGTATTTTGCAGTCTTGTGAACTTGTTTGTCTAAACGTCTCTCAGTGTTTCCCGAAGGTTTTGTTTGCATGTGTTCAATAGGCCCTATTATTCATCAAATGTACTACACACCCAGGCTTCCTGAACAAATATTTTGTCAAAGGAACACTAATACAGGATGAGGCTTGGGTTTTTATTATGAAGAATGTCAAAAGACAATTATACATGATAACCAAGCTGTGTATATACCTGAATGTTAAAATGACATTGTTGTAAAAAAGCATTTCCTATACCCCAAGGACTATGTGTAAAAGGTTTTGACCAAACTGGTCTAATTCGCTTCACTGCATTCGTGCCCATTTGTGCTGTTGGATTTTCCGTTTGTGCTGCTTTAGTTTAACAGACCTTACACTTTGTTTTCATTATGTTATGTTATGTGAGGTTAGCACCCCATATATTTGCCTGATTCAAGCTGTGACAATTCTGACTCTGTGTCACTTTTCTTATCTCAGGGCCTCAGCCAGTGCTCAGTTTTGAATGAGTGCAAATGTGTGTGGTACCACAGTTACAGTCACATTGTGCCAGCATGTCTACGCTGATGGATATTTTGGTTATTTTGTCCCCCGTATTTTTGTCCTTCTGTCTGCAGTTCTGTTTAGACATTTTTAGTTCAGTGAGTTTTGCATGTCCATTGCCGCCCATTTGGCCTGAATTACACACTGTTCGTTGTTGTCGTCTGCTTATAGTGTTTATTTACATGGAGAGTAGATTCATTCAGACTAGCAGCTATTCATGGGTGTGAAAGACACTGATTTCAGGATATCCATGCCAGAGACGGCTATAAAAGGGCAGATTTGGCTGGATGAAGATGTGGTGCATGTTTAGGGCAGGTGTAACAGGGCAGTCATGGCCTGGTGGTTAGGGAACTGGTCTTGTGACCGGAGGGTCGTGGGTTCGATTCCCAGACCTGAGGCCATGACTGAGGTGCCCCTGAGCAAGGCCCTTAACCCTCAATTGCTCACTTGTATAAAAATGAGATAAAAATGTAAGTCGCTCTGGATAAGGGCGTCTGCCAAATGCCATAAATGTAAATGTAAATGTGTAACAAGGTCTTTGGAAAGGATCATTGCATCTCTTATTGTTGGTAGCCTGAAGCACCTCATTTCAGTCTCACCAGTGTCTCACCAGTCTGAGCACTTCTCCAGGTTTTCACTATTACTACAGGTTAGAGGAAGAAACAACAACAACAAGAAAAAACCCATGGCAGTAAAGGACCCCAGAAATCTGAATAACTACTGCAAAATACTAATAACTGACAACTTATTAAAACATCATTTTATTAGCTATGTTTTGTAGGTGTACAGTTAGAATCTTGTGAAATGTATGTTAACTCTTCTAACCCTTCATAATTGGTCAATTTATGACTTCAGGACAGCAGCGACATTGACATGTATATAAAAACCCAGTCACAATATTGTCACTGATACATTTGCATTAATTCAATACCCCAAACCCTTTTTTTTGTTAATCCCATATTGATAATGTTCTGCCACTGAAATGATATCTGGTCAGCAGTGAGTCAGAAATCGATAACCAAAGAGGATAGAGGGTGTCTGACAAATTGTGTGGACCAAAAGAACAGCCATTGCCTGTGATTGTATGAATATATAACATATTTCCAATAAAATGCACATATAAGATATATGTATGTCTGTATTAGCACACTTTTCAAAGTTATTAGCCCCACTTGTCCATTGTGCATGCTGTAGTTTAAAGTCATGATATTATTACTTCTTTTTTAAGCAGCTTTAGGGACAGTAATGCAGTCACGTGTTAGTCACGTGTTAGTCACGTGTTAGTCACGTGTTAGTCACGTGTTAGTCACGTGTTAGTCACGTGTTAGTCACGTGTTAGTCACGTGTTAGTCACGTGTTAGTCACGTGTTAGTCACGTGTTAGTCACGTGTTAGTCATGTGTTAGTCACGTGTTAGTCACGTGTTAGTCACGTGTTAGGTGCTGCGTGTGCCAGGCTCCTGCTTTCATCATCAGAAGTGAGTTTGTGAGGGTTTCCCCGGGACTCCCCCACGTCAGCTCACGTGTACCACTGTGAAGGCACCCGCCAGCCCAGCCAAGCGCTCTGGACCTGGGGGTGGAGAAGAGGACATGCCTGGGGCCGGACCCTTTACCCTTTAATTTATAAATGGAGAGAGAGGAGAGATAGAAAAGGAGAAAGGAAGACCGGGGGGGTTGGGACAAGGTTTGGTTACCCCATTCCTCCCTTCCCTGCCTCACACACACTAAAATAGCCTCATGTACTTCACCTTTCTGCAAACGACTGCGTGGACATTAATGTACAGTTGCAGTTCTCAGAGCATAAAAAATAAAATAAAATTCAAGCAATGTTCCTAAAATTGATATACCTTGTCTGGAAGATTTTTAAGTAAACAGTGAAACATTTAATCTCAGTAATATTGATGGATATCTGACCCCATGTTTTTTCTGTAGATAGTGATTATGGATATTCCCCCTCACGTCCTGCATTCCTTCAAAAACAGCTTTTCTCTCACATACACTCTAAGACTCTGAAACATCTCTGACCTACGTCACATATTGAAGCATGTGGTCAGTGATCTTGAGTTACAGTTTCTCACAGATAGTTAAATAAGCATAATGTATACTTTATAGGCTGTCAACAGCCAGAGGACATTTCTTGTGTGTGTGTGTGTGTGTGTGTGTGTGTGTGTGTGTGTGTGTGTGTGTGTGTGCGTGTGCGTGTGCGTGTGTGTGTGTACTTTGGTAGTTTGTACAATATGAATGGTTGTGCTAAAATTGTTTATTTTGAATAATAAAGAGTGTTTTTGTTTGTTTTGTTTATTTTTATGCATAAACTATTGTTGAAACTAAAACTGTGTTTGACATGGCCTACGCACTATGAACAATTCTATATAGATACTCATAAGGAGGACAACAGACAGAATTCAGACCTCGCCAGATTGTTCCGCAAATATATAATTTTGTAATATATAAACATTTGTCACGTAATGGGAAATGGGAACACCTCACAAGTTAAATCAATGAAATAAAACAATGTTAAAAAACATAATAAAATAATAATTTTAATTCAAAACTATTAAACATTGCTCAAACATTGCTCCAAACTTAGTTTGTGATAATATGTATTTTTTATTTTACCAAATGAGTTCAAAATTGCTCCAGTTGAAGAATATATGACATGTGGTTTCAGTTTATTACAGAAATAGCAGATATTGTAATGCAACTTCATCCTTAGGAAACCATTAGAGGGATAAATATCATTCTTAAATTTGAAATCAACTTTATTTGCTTTTGGTGGGATAGGAAGAAAAAAAATCAGTTTTTACATTCTTTTCTATTGATCTTTTCTTTTAATCATGTAGTCACTAATAGTTTTGGAACTGAACTTATTGTTCCAGATGTTTGGATAACTAAAAGACAATGTGGGTTCAATGTGGTCACTGAATTTGGCATTTCAGGTAAAATCTTTTAGCAAGCTTTGTAATAGCTTTTAATTGCAATTACATATAATTTTGTTGAACAATTGATATTCTAAACCTTATTAAAGTCTTCATATTTTATAACAATAAACCAATTATTCTAAATGAGCACATCATGGGGTGAAAATGCTTGTCTGTTAATTTCCAATATAAGAGAAATGCTGTAGGTAAAATGCAAAAAGTTTCACGGAATATTTAGACACTTTGTAGTCACAATTTACTATAAAATGAGACCTGAAGGAGTTTTAAGCCAGAAGTATATTATTATCTATTAGAGCTTGCAGCGATTTTAGTTATTTTGGAGAACCATTCCTAACATCAAAGTCTATGAAACTCAAAACACTTTCCTAAAGTTTTTAGGATATCAATTGTGTAATTGTTTTGTCTACATTGAATACCCAGGGTGTATTACTCTTTTTCACAGGATTTAGGGTTATTGGGTATAATTATTAATAATACCTCAGTTTTAACTTACCATGTAATGTTGCTAATAGTTGGTCATGAATAGTTCACACAACATTTTTTACATTTAGATGTCGAAACCAGAAGCTTTGGAGAACATACAGTACAACTGGGCTGGTTCATCTGCTTATTGTCTAATAACGATGCTGTAAAAAAAAAAAAACAAGAGACTACACCTTTAATTTATTGCATAACATTCTTAGTATGTTCAGAACTCGTTTGCAGAAGTACAAGTGCTTAAATGTCTAAAAATGAATTTATATTCTACCATGTTTAACCTTATACTGCAGATTCGCACACCCGGTGGCCATTTTTAACATTTTTGACATAGTTCACATTAAAACTAGATATCTCAAGTTGTACATATAGGAAAATTATCATTCATGGCTCAAACTGAAGTAGGCAGTTGGGGGAACATATTAATACACTTCAGTATCATATTCACATAATTTGGTTTATTTTAGAGCCTCTATTGCAGATGCTAATATGCCAGGAATGTCACAAATGCTGACTTGAACTTGAACATGACTGGAATGTATATTCACATAGTTATTCAAATTAGGTATCAGAAATTACAATAAATTTCGCTAGGGTCTTTTCTAACAACACAGAAAAAATGGAGCAAATCCATGCAAGCATTGAAAAGTTATTCAGCTTTATCCAAGGTATGTCAAGTGCACCACACCCATGTCTAAATATGCCACACCCAACACACACCATTAGCCAACTAAGCTAACATGCCAACAAATTCCTTACACGAAACCGAGGAGCTACGACAAACAACAATGCTGCACATATTACAGCAAGACCAGAAAATTCCAATGACTAAATTTCATGTCCAAATATGAACGTTATGATATCATATTTATGTCCAATATAGTCCGACAGCATAAGCTAGGTTACCGTAGCCAACTCCGGTAGCATCCGACACGATACAGAGTGCTGCAGCACTCAAACGCTCTAAAACTGTTTATAATCTAACGCTTAGTTAATGTTTAGTATTAGAATATATATTTTGTACAATATCGCTTATGAAAAATTATCCATTGTTACTCACAGTACGTAGAATCGCGTCGTAGCCGGTGTACCGTCTTACTTCCGGGTTGGCGAAAATTCCGAAAATTGCTCATATATTCCACACAAAGTAATCCGTTTATGTTCAAAAGTATCCACAATCCGCATAAAAACGAACAAAATAATCCATGGCTGCTTCAGTTTCGCCGAACAGTGTGTTCTGGGGAGCTTAGCTTAGGTTAGCAAAGGGTTAGCTTATGTTGCTATGCTAGCGGCCGAAATTGGAAATGAAGCGCCAGTTTCCGAGGGCTCAATTTAAAAATATACTTGACCAATCATGTCATATGAGGGCTGGCTAGCTTCGGAAGGATGTACACTATTGGTTAGAACAGCTTTCAATCACTTCTGAGGCGCCAGCTTGTCTCTGTGGGCTTATTGGTTCACCCTCCCCCCCTCCCCTTCGCACCTCGCCGTGGGAGAGGTTGTAAAACCTGTCACTCAAAGTCACTACCCCACTTTAGACCAATAAAAACCACTCAAATCAAAGCAGAACCGCTGCAGCTTTGTAATGAGGGGTCAAATCAGCGTTAAGAATGCTTCTGTGACGCTTAGGGGGCAGATTTGTCGGAGTGTCTCATTCAGGAAGCGGATTTTGGAAAATTTTGCAGTGAGGTGAGCAAGCTTTTTAAGGTACTTAACCACAACGGATCTACGCTGTTAAGGTCTTAAATTAAAGCCTTATTAGTAAACGATTTTTAGGTGACAAAACATTAAGACATTTCACAACATAAATATGTTTTGTAAACGGATATGTCGGGAGACCCCCCCGCGGGGTGCACTTTTGTGGTCAACTTCAAAGCCGGATATCTCGCGATCGGCTGCACGTAGACGGCTGAAACTCGGTAGGCATGTAGATGGGATAGGAAATTTTGATTTAGGCGCTTTTGTTCGGAGATTCATTAATGTTTAATATGTTTTATATCGCCGTAAAGGAGCTGGGCCCGCCGGCGGGCCCACTAGGGGGCGCTCATGAAAGTTTTAAGTGTTTCCTTCATTATCATTGCTATCAAAATACTATAGAAATTTGAACCCAGAGTTTCACTTATGACCCTAAACAAGCCTGTTTTAAATCTAGATGTCATACAGGTTAAAAAAGGAATAGTTGATCATGGCTATTTGGCTGAAGGTGTAGTTAATGAGGGGTCATGGGGTTGTGGATAAGGGGTTATTTAGCTGTTGGGTAGTTGTGGGGCTGTGGGTCTATTGTGTTGAGGGGTTATTTGTCTGTTGTGGGTAGTTGCTGAGGTCAATTTGGCTATTATGTTGTTAACTGGGTGTGGGGGGATTTGAGTTGTGAGATTATTGGCTATGGGGTAGTTGAGGCTGAGGGGTTATTTAGCTGTGTGAAAAGTTGTACTTCAGGGCTATTTGGCTGTGGGCGGGTACTTTGTTTTGGGGTCATTGGCTCTGGAGTAGTTTAGCTGGGCTGTTTAGCTGGTTTGAGGGAGTGACGGAGATAAAGGGTGTGTGTGTATTCTGTGAAAGTGGCCTACTGTGATATCAAGGAGTCTTACCTTTACATACATTGTGCTATTCATTCACAGAAATGAATATGCCGACATGTCCCAAAGTCTCATGTAGGAACTGTGTGCTGAGTTTTGGTGGATGCTCTACAGCAAAAGCTGCATGCCCTGAAAATATTTAAACTTTGCATATAGCAAAACAAGAAAAAGAAGGAGGAGGAGGAGGAGGAGGAGGAGGAAGAGGAGGAGAAATCAGCGCACAGAATTTTGGCTTCGTAGAGCAAACGTAAAATGAACTCGCCATCCTGCTTAGTTCTTTTAATTTTTGCTGCCCTCTAGTGGTAAGCAATTTCACATTCAGGCTTTAGTCTGTGCAACATGAACAAATAAAAACATTCTTGTATTTTGTAAATGAAAAAACTGATTAACTTTATTGCACATATTATATATTGTATATTTTTGTATGCAGGTGGGTGTGTTTTTAATATGCCAAAGTTTCAGGGCACAGTTTATTAGTTACGGTATTCCCATTGTAAACTGTCACAACTGACCCTCCCTAGTGTCTGTTTCCCTGGTTAGCTGTGTTTTGATTTTCACTTCCTGGTTTTCTGCTTCCTTTGTTTTGGTTTTAGTGTCCACATCTTCGTTTAGTTCCCCACCATTGCCATTGATTTCACCTGTCTCTAGTCTACTCCCTCGTCATTATCTTGTATATGAATAAGATAATTGTGTATATAAACCATGTGTTTTGTTTTCCTGGTTGTCAGTTTTTGTAAGCATTCTTGTTTACCAGGTTCTGTGTTTTCTAGTCTCCCTGATGTTAGATCTTGTTTTCTCGCTATAGGCCTTGCTGTAGTCTCCCTACGATTCTCCAGCTTTGTGTGTGGTGTTTTTTGCCATCTATAGTATAGGTTGTTTTGCATTATTCCTTAGTTCGCATCTCACACTCTTGCTGCTTTTTACTGTTTTTTGTAAAAAAAAAAAGAAAAGAAATCTGCTCGCCTGTACACTCAGTTTCTTCTGTGTCTTGCATAATCATCTCTTTATTCTATTTTCCTCTTCCCTTCATCCTTTTTTCTTTCTCTCCTTCTGATTTGTTATTTATTTAAAAGTTAGTCTACGTTTCTTCAGTGTTAAAAGTTCACAAAAAATATATCTTATAAAAATTATAAAGAAAATGTATACATTTCAGAAGGTCTCAGCAACACCAAAAGTGTATTTACATAACAATTAATGAATTATTTCACCCTTTTCAATATTAACACCTTTGAGCTGTCAGAAAAGCATTCTATTTCTATAAACTACATACGCATATATCCACTTCATATCTTCAGAATTGTCCAGCGATGTAGCCATCAATTCAAAAACAACTCTTTGAATGGCTGGACAGCTGTAATTCCCATTTTAATCACAAACACACACCATGCAAACATCTATACACATAAGTGCATGGAATATCACACACTTACTCCCTTTTAATAAGCTCTTGTTGTCAGTGCGGGGAGCTCAACCACATTATCAAGTTCACATTCTAGGCAAGTCACAGATCCCCCAGACGCATTCCGTCCCATCAGAGACGAGCACGCACCAATCATCTAGGGCCTCCTAATGACCCAACCAATCACATTCGGACAGTGACTGGTTCCCGAGATCCAAAGCTATTCTAAGATCATTGTGGTGCTCTGGTATGTTATCAGGCTCTGTTACACTGTGGCACGACATAAGGGTGTTTATTATCTGTATGCAATCTAACACGGACGGTATCTAACACCGTGCATACATCCTAAACTATGGTGCACACCTAGACAAGTATGACATGTTACTGGTGGCCAAAAGGCCTACAAAATCCTGAACATAAGAATATTGTATCAGGACAACAACCTCTAATTATAATATCAAGATGCCCTTTTGCCTAATTTAATATTTATAAATTAAACATAAAATAAACATATTAAGAATAAACTTATTCTACCAAGAAGTACTGGATTCAGTTGCCTAGAAGTTTGCTCCAGTAGACAAACATTATGTCAAATACAAACATCCTTTTTGAGTGTGAGCCAAGACTTGTTTGCCACTCCCATTGTCCTGCTGTCCAATTTATTTGGTTCTTCCACACACACACCTGTCACACACCTTTCTGCAACTGTCATTATGATTAGCAGCGGGACATCCTGTTACGGGTGAGAAGGATGTCCTGCATATTCACCCATCAAACATACGATATACTCTCATACTCGCATGTTGTGTTATTGCAAGTTAGTCGTGGATCAGCCAAAACTTAATATCATACAGGCTTATGTGTGTCTGTATGCGTCCACATGTGTGTGCGTGTGTTTGTATCGCTGTAAGATATCCCCTCTTTGACTCTTCTGCATCAACTCCTTGTCAGTTTTTTAACTGAGCCAAGCTCTGGTTGCAATATCCTAACACCTGGCCCAGGACTTCATGGTGGGATCGTGTTGAAGTGTCCGTTCCCTCGCAGTGCCAGGGTATCCCAGCAACTGTTCCCACTCTGACCAATAAGCCCTGGCCCACAGACCACAGCATAAAAGCCTGGATCGCATGCAGCGGAGCAGACAGAAGAGAGGGGAACTCCTGTGATGAAGCAAGAGACCGATGTAGAACTTCAGGGAGCTACTAACCGCTTTCCTTGTTTAGGCTTGTATGCACTCTGGCTCTCTTAAGGACAGGTATTTCTTGAGTTTCCAGGGAGCGAGAATTCTTTTGTCAGTCTGGTTTTCCTGTATTTCTGGAGGTGAGTTCCAGTCTAGGCAGGGTTGATGATCCAAAACCTGTACGTCATCAAGAGCGTTTCAGCGAGGGCAGTACTGTTGGCAACGCGGGCACAAGAAAGTCCTCGCTGACTGCGGCCGGCAGACCCTTACCCACAAACCCCTCGGCTTCTGCTCTCTTCCACTCCCTGTCTCCGTGATGGAGAGCCACATCAACACATTGAGTCCACGGACGGTGGAGCTTCTCACTCTGCAGGAGGTGGCCTTCAGTCGGCTGGATGTGATCACGCACCACCGCTGGGAGGATGCAGAGCGGTTGCTGGGCAGCTTACACATTGCCATGGAGACCGCCACTGTGGAGCGGGTGGGGCAGCGTGCCAGCATCTCTGTGGCACTTAAACACCTCCAAACGCACGCGCCCTTCAGGAGCTCATCTGCATGCACTGGTCAGAGGGTAAGTGGACATGGACATGAAGATGGACTGACGGATGGATGGACATGGTGGACAGATTTTCACAGGTCAACTGGTCAAAGCTCTAAAATTAAGTTTTGAATCCTCATTGGAGGATTTATTTATTTATTTTGCAGTGGCCATTTCAAGCGATTTGTTTCCTTGTGTTTGGACGATTGGACGATTTCATATATTATTCCATAACCTTTTCAGTCTTCAAGAGTCAGTTGGATGGCAGAGTCAAGGATCATGACATCTATGAGAAATAAAGGAATGTGTACTTTATGAATTGTGATACTTGGGTTGTCACAAAGGATGTTCAGTGGCACAGCAGAATTATATATGAATCTTTGAAATAGTAGAACGTCTAAATGAGCATGAATCCATGGTGGAAAATTGATGCATTATAACTAAAAGGCTTATTTGAGACCTAATGAAACCTCTCACTTCTTATCTCTTCCTCTCTGTCTAGCTTAACAGGAAGGATGGCACAGAGAAGACAAATGTTTGCTCAGAAGGCCTAAAATCTCAGAAAAAATGTCAGTCTCCGGACGTAGCAGGTAATGTAATCTTACAAAGACGCCAGACCAGTTCAGCTGACGCACAGTGAGTTTGCCCAACCGCATGTCTGTGGTGACTAGTACAAGCATTTGGTTTGCAGCTGTTGTATTTTTATAGCGTTTGAAGTCAGTGGAACTTCTTTACAAGCTTAGTAGTCATGCACATTATTGTGTTGTGAAAACCTGAAGGTTCAAAGCTGTGCCTTAGAAAACCTTTCACAATTAGTCAGACATAGTATGGTAAAAGTGCTCAAATTGATGCTATTCAAGTAATATATACATTTTATGTGTTTGGTTCAAATTCTTCAGATCCACCCCAGACTGAGAAGCTCTTCCAGCAGAACAGTCTTCTATCCCAAGGTAACAGTGAACCGGCCGTTTGTGCCCCTCAGCTTCCGGCCTTTCTCCACGATGAAGAACATCTGCGAGAAAGAAGGACGGAGGAGCTACAGGCGGTGGAGAAAAAAGAGGAGAGAGAGAAGGACACAGATGTTCCTGCTGACTCAAAGTTGGTAGAAAGAAGTGCAGAGTGGAGGGATATTGATAAGGAGGAGAGGAAGGAAGGGACAGAGACAGAGGAGGGCTCATGTGTGCCACAGGTGGTCGCCCTGCTCCTCCCACCACGCAAGATCAATGGACACTGCACATGCTGCCAGGCAAGGTACTGCAGCCCTGGTTCATTTAACCTGATCAGGATCATCAATGGCCAAAACATTGAACCTTGTGGAACTCCTGTTTTTTCCAGCGTGTCTCCACCTTTTCGTTGAGATATATGTTCTTTTTCTGTGTTTCTGCTTGCATGGGTGGTACTACAAGGCTACAGAAAGATGACATCACAGGAAGCCAGGTGGAAGAGAGGCCAGAGGAGGCAGAGGAGAATGAAGAAGAAAAAGAGAAGCCAGTAGTGGAAGGAGAACAGCAGGAACCAAAGAGACCAGAGAAGGGGGGAGAAGAAGGCAAGACAATGGCTGAAGAATATATTATCGGTACAGTAAACTTGGCCTCCAGTTTTTAATTGAATTCAGTAGAATTCATTGATCTATGGAGAAGGTGTTTCTTTTGTCCACCAGATTTGTCACCCCCTCCTCCTGCACCTTTCGAGCACCGGATGGTTACCGCAAAAACACACCATGTATCTGCTCAATACACCATCAACAGAGAAGAAGTGCTTGGAGGGTGAGTGACAGCTAGCAAGATAATATGGATAGATGGATGGATGCTGCCTGATCAGGATATGGATAGATGGTTGGATGGATGGATGGATGGATGGATGGATGGATGGATGGAAAAGTTAGGTGAAGCTTTATGGATAAGTCTCTTGCACACAGGGCAATAGTGTGCTTATGTGATGGTGACTGCGAGGGCTCGGGTGGCATGAAATTACATTTGTCCATGAGAGGAGAGCACTGTAGCAAGTACAGTCAATAGTCAATAGTGCCCAGTGTCCCTTCCAGCTTGGCTCAACAATGTGCAGCATGGATGGCATGCTGTTGTTGTCCGGGGGGGGGTTTAAAACAAGACCGTGGGCGACTCATGACATCCTCATGGGTGACCCCTGTGCTAGATAGTGTGGGGACAAAATCTATATTTCATCTTTCTGTAATCATATTCATTGGTATTCAGATAAGCATTGCCCACTCTTAGTAATAAGTGGAAAGGAAATCACTTTATTAAGATATATTAAACATATGTCAGGCCTAGGACACATTGATCAATGTATGCTCTGCAGGCTTGTAGTCTCTCTCTCTCTCTCGCTCTCTCTCTCTCTCTCTACTCTTTCTCTCTACTCCTCCTAGTAGTACTGAGGACAGACAGCTCTGAAGGTCTCGGGCATGTAGATAAGGGCGTCTGGCGTCAGAATGGTAGTATATCTGGCGTGCCTGGTGCCTGGTGAACCGGGGGATAAGGAGGTCTTGGCCCGGGGACCCTGGCAGGGGAGGGGTGATGGGTGGATAACTCACCCCATCACCCCACCTCATGTGAGACACATGCGTAGCTCATGTCATGGAAGTATGATGTAATCATGTAGCAAAATAGTATAACACTACGGTCTCTGAGAGGGGAGGGGCAGCTCTCTCTTGGAGACACTGTTGAGTGTGTGTAACAGATCTCTGGATCGATCCATCTTTCTATTTTTCTATCCTTTTTTCTTTAATAAACTTTGTGTTTTACTTTGATACCATACCCAACTGCTGTACCCAACTGTTCTTGCTCACCATTAAGGTTCTAATTTCCACGACAATAGAATTAGGATATCTAATTGAGAATGGAAATACAAACACTGAGTTGAATAGAAAATATGACTGGTTTTTGTTTGGACACCTGAAAATGACATAAGTATTGTGAATTGATAATTATTACAGTTCTATATGTGCATACAGTACATTCTATGCATGTAATAAAACTGTAAATAGGTATAAAAATATTATATATATATATATATATATGGATCTTATATATAATATTTATAACATTATAATATTATATACATTTTTGACTGGTTTGGTGATTTTGTTTTGCTAGTGGGCGCTTTGGAATGGTGCACAAGTGTGTCGAGAAGTCTTCTGGGCTGACACTGGCAGCTAAGATTATCAAGGTCAGAGGTCAGAAAGAGAAGGTAAATCAATTATAGATTTACATTTTTTGGGTTAAAAAGTGTGTCCCTGTTGATACTACATGATACACAAAACCGTCAGTTGTTTTCAAAATAAAACACAAGGACATCATACCCTTTTTTTCAAAGTCTTATTTCAGAGTAGTTCATTTAATTTCAGAGTAATACCCAGTATACATTTCCTCACTTTTTTTGATTGAGATATAAAAGTGTATGTTTGCATCTGATTTGCTTTGTCAGGATGTGGTAAGGAGTGAGATTGAGGTTATGAACCAGCTGAACCATGCTAACCTGATCCAGCTGTATGCAGCATATGAGTCTCGCTTTGATATTACTCTTGTTATGGAGTAGTAAGTAAAACACACTCCCACTCACTCATAGCCACATACACATACACATACATATAATGATGGAGAAAATAAACAATAAAATATTGAAGCAATAAAAAAAAAGTGCAATAAAAATAGTAAAATAAGTAAAAGAAAAGGGGGCTGCCAGATTTAGTGTATTTTGTTATTAAATTTATTGCTTTTTATTACATTTATCTGTTTAAATCACCTGTTCTTAGTGTTTCTTTCATTTAAAAGCACTCTGCATTTCCTTGTGTTGAAAATGTTCTATATGAACAAATATGCCTTGCTGTGTCTTGTATGTGTGTGTGTGTGTGTGTGTGTGTGTGTGTGTGTGTGTGTGTGTGTGTGTGTCTCATATATTACAACTTAAGTGTTGAGGGAGGAGAGCTGTTTGACCGCATCATTGATGAGAACTACAAGCTGACTGAGTTGGACACAGTGCTATTCATCAGGCAGATCACAGAGGGCCTTCAGTACATGCACAATATGTACATACTGCACCTGGACCTGAAGGTAGCACAATCTTATATACACCATATATAAACAATATTCACCATTCTGATTCTAATGGATAAGGACCATTGCTCTTTCAGCCGGAAAACATACTTTGCGTGAGTCGAGAAACAAATAAAATCAAGATCATTGACTTTGGACTGGCAAGAAGGTTAGTTTGTTGGTGATGATGACTGGCCAATGGTTTCATTTGGGACTGTAAGCGCGCCATCTCACTCCCTTGCTTTCACTCTCGTTTTCTCTCTCTTCTGGCGTACGCTCACACTCACTTCTTCTCAGATATAAACCCAGGGAGAAGCTGAGAGTGAACTTCGGCACGCCTGAGTTCCTGGCTCCAGAGGTCATCAACTATGAATTTGTTTCTTTCCCAACAGACATGTGGAGTTTGGGAGTCATAACTTATATGCTGTGAGTTCCAACCTTTAGTCTTCAGAATTACCTCTCAGGTCTACGTTTGTATTAAAATGAGGGGAAATGGAATACGTTAATAATTTCTCCTGAGTAGAATTTTTGGAGGATAACACACACACACACACACACACACACACACACACACACACACACACACACACACACACACACACACACACTAACCAACCTCCTGAAATTGTTTTGTATTATGGAGGTAGAAATGTACAAACAACCCCCCCCCCCCCCCCCCCCCCCCCCCCCCCCCACCACACACACATACACATACACACACACGCTTCACACTAAATTAGATTTATCATTAATCAAGACAGGTGAGTCATGTTTTCTGTTGAACATATTTACATATTTACAGGTTAAGTGGTCTGTCCCCTTTCCTGGGAGATGATGATAATGAAACACTAAATAACATCCTGGCCTGCCAGTGGACCTTTGAGGGAACAGAGTTCTCAGATATCTCTGATGAGGCAAAAGACTTCATCCAATGTCTGCTTGTTAAGAGCAAGAGGTACTCTTTGTGTGTGTGTGTGTGTGTGTGTGTGTGTGTGTGTGTGTGTGTGTGTGTGTGTGTGTGTGTGTGTGTGTGTGTGTGTGTGTGTGTGTGTGTGTGTGTGTGTGTGTGTGATTGCGTTATTGCTGAATTGTAAGTATAATGGTTGGTTTCAGCTGAATCCATTCTGTTCTGTAGCTGGAGAATGAGTGCGTCTCAATCACTGAAACACCCCTGGCTGTCAAACCCCTCACTTCACTACCATCTACATCAGAAAGTAAGTGATAGCTCTCTCTCTCTCTTGTCATCCCTCTCTCTTTCTCTCCCTCTGTTCACCCTCTCTCTCTCTCTCTCTCTCTCTCTCTCTCTCTCCCTCTGGTCATCCTCTCTCTCTCTCTGGTCATCCTCTCTCTCTCTCTCTCTGGTCATCATCATCCTCTCTCTCTCTATCTGGTCATCCTCTTTCTGTCTCTCTCTTGCTCTTTCTTGTATCTTTTAATACGCCTTTTTGTTAAAAATATTTCATTTGTTTTGGCCACAGAAGAACAAGTGTCACTCCAGACATGCTCCTCCACCAGAGAGCTAAGCAGGTAACATAGTTCCCTGCAACACACCACACACACACGCACACACACACACACACACACACACACACACACACACACACACACACACACACACACACGCACACACACACACACACACACACACACACACACACACACTTATTCAATGTGTATTCTCCATTGTATTTGGTGTTGAGTTGCACTTCTCCCAGCCTCCCAGTGTTTGAATCCCTGTTTCCTACACCAGATATATTTTGCCTTCCTGGAGGTACGATGACAAACTGGACCAATTATAATATACCTGAATATCCAACCAGCTGCTTTACACAAAAGTGTGCAAGTCCCAATACTGGAACTACTATAACAAGCAGAAGTAACATCACAGCTTTATGCGCTAGCTTAGCACACCAGCTCACAAACTCTAGGCCATATTAGATTACAAGATGTTAAGGCCTGACCTCAATCTATTGAAGGCAATACCAGAAATACTGGTGTTTCTTGATGAGGAAGTCTTCTGGTTGCTAAAAAGACCACACACACACAACACTACTATATGACATTAACCACCATTTATTAAGTCTTATATAATGTTATACTGAATATAATTTTTTTTTCTGTTTGACATTCACAAGTGCATGTAACATGTTGAAGATGTTTTTGTTTGGCTTTTCAACTGTCTCTAGACAGACTTTAGCCATCAGGGTTCACAAACAGCAGTACGATTTTGTTCAACCCTCAGTGTTTCATAGCTGGTACCGGGATAACAGATTCATAACACATGAGTGTCAGTTCTAAAGTTTAATAAGGAAGACATCTACTTAAGTACAGGAGAACTATGATGTTGTGCAAAACAATTGGTTAAGGATTAAAATCATTTGTGTGTTGGTGTTGTTCTTATTGAGAAAGGGGGCACAGTGGAGACGGTCAGACTAGATGTGGGTCCCTGTGGGTCCCTGCATTGTACAAGCAGCGAACAAGAAGGACAGGAGAAGTTCTAACTGGGGGGCAGACACAAATAATAGAATGAACTTGTCTGTCAAATCGAGGGTGACAGACAGTAAATCATAAATTCCCTTACAGTTGTCCTATATCAGTATACATGATGTACTGTATTTGACACAAGATGAACTGGTTAACAGCTGCATAGTTCATTACTATACTGAGAAAAAACCAAGTAAAAATTAATTGTAATTTTTTTAAATATAAAATCCATCAGCTTACAGGAATGTGACATAGATACATAAAATGGTGTATTTGGGTTCCTAATGTGTTATCGCTCCATCATACATCCATCAAATTCCTCATGTTTGTTCTTAAAGATGCAAAACATTTGGATTTGAATCTGCATTTGTTTTGGATTTTTTTTCATCTTATTTCTGTCCACTGAAATTGCATGTGTGACACTGAAGATTTCAAATATGCCTAGACCAGTAGTTCTTATTTCTGACATGTTGGCTTCAGTTTTCTCATATGGCTGAATCATCCAGTCTTGGGATTGATGTTGATTGCTCTAGATGTCTCCATGATTTGAGACAGTCCATTTTAGTTTTTGACATTGTACTTTTTAGACTGATTTGAGACAGTCTAATACACACTAATCCATCTATACAGTTACTTCAGGAATGTGAATGTGTACAGCTAGGTGCAGTAGATTTGGATAAGAGCTGAACCTATGGTGATATATCCTGAGATGCAGGTCTCCTTGCGTTATGATTACTATCTAAGACTGGAATGTTTCTCTGAGGTCCTTAAGACAAATCTGTGTTCACACTCACTGTCTGCTGAGTATTCAATTCACCTTCCATGAAGGCAAAACCATTATTGAATCACGACCTATGATTGTATTGTTAGTTACAGCTATTTGTTCATTTTTGGTTTATATACAACATTTACTTGAAAAGCACAGTTGTAACCTTATTGTGTATAATGTATGTATACAAATAATGGAGAAAAATACTTTTTGATGCACAGCATGGCCTTTTTGTGAGAGGGAGCCTAAATCAGGTGAAATTTTGCTGATAGCTAAAGATTTACATAAATCCTTGAATAGTACTTACTGAATGTGCTCAAAATTATAAACCACTTGGTATGTATGTTTTTCAAATGTCAATTGATTTATTTTTTCAAACTAGTCTCTATTGTAAAACATTTTTTTCTGGTTTGTGGAATAACGAAGCATATTGTGGAAATACAATTATGAAAATAAAGAAAATAAAGAGTCTAACGTTTCTGTTTAAAAATCCCATTATTTTGCCTTTCACTGTATTACAATCTAACAATGCTATCTTACTCTTTGCCTAACCCTTAATTCATTCAAATGCCTTCTCAGCTAAAAGCTGTTTAATGCTTGATATTCCTGTTTGAGGACCAGTAAAACACAATAAGCCAATAAGCCAAGGAGCAGAGGTTGAGAGAGTGGAGAGCTTTAAGTTTCTGGGGGGTGCACATCTCTTTGGACCTCACCTGGGCTACCAACACCAGACACCTAGTGGGAAAGGCACAACAGAGACTGTACTTTCTTAGGAAGCTTCAACAAGCGCACCTCCCTTTACAGTTGCGGATTAATATCTACAAGTCCACCATTGAAAGCCTTCTGACATACTGCTGCACAGTTTGGTTCATCAGCTGCACATCACAGGACAAGAAAGACATGCAGCGAGTGGTGAAAGAGGCAGAAAAAATCTTGGGCTCCTCAGATTTCAATGTATTGTTTTTGTCATGAACAAAAACAAACAGACTGAGACACAGTTTCTACCCCCAGGCTGTGAAAGCCATCAATCCCCCTCCCCAACAGCAATAAACTCATCTATCAACAAAGACTCATTCACTGATTATCAAAACACCCCCCCCCCCCCCCCCATAGCACACATCACTTTTGCACATACAATTGCACATACAACCTATCACAGGTCCCACCTCGAGTGCACATATCACTTTATAAATAATTTAAAATGCAAATGTACATAAGTTTATTTAGTTTAGTGTTTACCTACTTGCTAACTTATTTTTGTATTTTGTATTATGTCTTAACTGCTGCCTTAGAAAGAGGATGCCAATCCAATTTCACTGCTGTAACACTGTTCTTAACATTGTTTCTTCAGCGACAATAAAAACTATTCTATTCTATTCTATTCTATTCTATTCTATTCTAAGCCACAATCGGTACCCTGTACAGACTGATTTAATATGCCAGATGTTAAATTCCACCATCTTGTGTACCTAGAAATTATACCAGATTTTATTCATTTCCACACACCCAACTCCTGCCTTTAAAAATAGGAAATCTTGGAATTTGTACAAAGAAATACTGCACATCTGCTGACTCACAGAATCACTTTTTCATTCACTTAGGCCTAATTCATTCTGTCTTTTTCTGGTGTAAAGCGGCATAAAATAATTCAATAACTACATTACTTCAGTTCCGTCTGTGTAGCTGTGTAAAGATGCCCTTGACTATGGAAGTTATTCTGTGTCAATATTCAAATGAAAATGTAATACGTATTTGCATTTACATGTTCCACTCATACAAGCAACTTTGAGCTCAAAATTCAAATTCAAATGCAGTAATTCCATTTACATTTGCAATGTGATAGACGTCTATTCATATTTCATTTACACATACATTTTGATGCTTTATTTGTGTCTTTATTGAAATGAAAAAAATTTTCCCGATTTGAATTATCAAGTTCATGTGATCATGCAAAGGTTGTATCAAAATTATAATTAAAATGCTATTCGCTTAATATGCTTTGCATTTCGTGATAACACGTTTGAAACGTAATTTTCAACCTCACCACCATGCTAAAAAGATGTCAATATTCAAACGATAATGGAGAAATAGCGCCTCTCCTGTTTGCACTAACATTACGATGCCAACAGCGCTAAAACTGTGTCAAAATGCATTTTGAAAGTGCAATCCGAGCAGATTGCATTTTCATTTCCATGGTCTTCCACTATAGTCAAATTATAGTCAAATTAGATTCCACGGTTTCACCTTATTCAGCCAATCAGGTTCCACAGCTTTCCACAGCGGGCAGCCAATCAGGACGGGACTACAGCGCAGCAGTACAGGCGAGTTTTTTTAGACATGGTCACAGAAGCGCTCATTAGATTAATTCAAAGGGTAGCAGACGAGTCCTTATGGTGAATTTACACTACATTAGTGTGAAATGTTAATCGATCAAGTGGCAGACATCTCTGCCTTATCTGGCGCTGATGTGACTGTTATTGCCAAATTGAGCGCTGTGGTAGAGCAACTGTGTGCCTCAAACTACGGCGGTACAACGGCCGACCTCCGTGAAGAGTCTCGTGTGATCAGAAACAGAAAACCATTTCTGCTCGTTAATGCTGGTTTATTTAAATAAACATTTGTGCTGTCGTATTTTTAAAGTTATAAAGCGGTAATGCCTCGATGAGTGATGTTATCTAGAATCCCCCAGCGTCCCTGTTTAGTGTGGTTAATGCCACAGACGCGGCATAATTACCTGAACCCGCAGGTAATCCTCTACCAAGCTTTGATCTTTAACGTACTTGTAATCATGACGCGAGCAGAAATTTTAGAAGCTAGCAAAAAACTGAAACGCGCACTAAAAACAGGGAAGTGAGCGCACTTAACAGCGCTCGGTTTTCTTGATTTTGCGTGCTCAGTGTGTCTGACTTGCTTGATTGAATCTTATATTTGCGCTCTCATATTAAAGACCGCAATCTCAGAGTCGGCAGCAGCGTCTAACTACAGCCAATGTGAACGCGGAGAGAGAACCGCGGCACCGCTGAAGATATCTCAGAGAATGTAAAAAACTTTCAAGAATGCTTTCAAAACAGTAACCCAGCAAACACACAAAATCCTCACCTTTCTTACAACTTTACTACAACACTGTTTAAGTTATTGTGACAGCACTGGAGAAATAGTGCGATTGATTATAACTATGTTCACTGCAACGGAGAGATGAAATAATTCTGGCAACTTGGGACTATGGGACTAAAATAATAATAATAATGAAAATGTGGAGTACATGTACATTGTTTTATTCTTTATGTGGTGTTGCTGGTTTTCACGAGTTTCGTTTTCGTGTTCTCGTGTTTTTGGACGGCAGCCAGATGAGTCGGCGATTCCCCAGTCGTGTAATTCGTGAGCCCGCGTCACCGATCAGTCATGTAGTGTGAAAGCCACAACAACTGAAAGACTCGCGATTACAGCACAACCAGTGTAGTGCGAACGGCACAAAAACCTGACGACTGAAAAGTCGTGCAGTGTGAACCAGGCATTAGGGATCATAAATCAAGACCAAAAACTCGCCTGTACTGCAGAGCCAGAAACTATATGGCTCTGTGCTGAGCGTGCTTTAGTCCCGTCCTGATTGGCTCCCTGAGGTGGAAAGGGGAACCCGATTGGCTGAATAAAGTGGAGGGAGGTGGAATCTGATTGGAAGGCTGATGGGATCTAATTTGACTATAATTTGACTATAGTGGAAGACCATGGAAATGAAAATGCAATCTGCTCGGATTGCATTTTCAAGATGCATTTTGACACAGTTTTAGCGCTGTTGGTATCGTAATGTTATTGCAAACAGGGGTGGCGCTATTTCTCCATTAAGGTTTGAATATTGACATCTTTTTAGCGTGGTGGTGAGGTTGAAAATTACGTTTCAAACGTGTTATCACGAAATGCAAAGCATATTAAGCGAATAGCATTTTAATTATAATTTTGATACAACCTTTGCATGATCACATGAACTTGATAATTCAAATCGGGAAATACATTTTCATTTCAATAAAGACACATATAAAGCATCAAAATGTATGTGTAAATGAAATGTGAATGGATGTCCATCACATTGCAAATGTAAATGGAGTTATTGCATTTGAATTAGAATTTTGAGCTCAAAGTTGCTTGTATGAGTGGAACAATTGCAAATGAAAATGGAGTTATTGCATTTGAATTTGAATTTTGAGCTCAAAGTTGCTTGTATGAGTAGAACATGTAAATGCAAATGCGCATTACATTTTCATTTTAATATTGAGACAGAAAAACTTCCATACTTGACGACCAACTCGTCTTTGTATATTTGCGCCCGATAGAGGGCGCTGTGTAATTCCGCAGGGGTAAAGTAAATGTTCCGCTCTTCCTCTATTTGTGTCGCTTCGTGACGTCACTGGCGGGCTTTGCGCTGATTGGACGCTCGAGGCAGGTTCCTGATGTGTCGCTCGCGCAGCTGGAGTTTAGTGTGAGTCTCCTTTCGCATCTACCGGTAGTTCTGATAGTTCTGGTAGTTCCTGAGGAAACACCGATCACCTAAATACACAATTTAGACCCAAAACTACCGAGAGCTCGGACCCACAGCACACCGGACCAAAAGACCCGCTCCGCAGACAAATGGCTCAGCGCTCAGGAAAGGCGACCGACAAAAAGGAGAAGCCCCGACGGGTGGCCATCATCACGGGCATCACCGGGCAGGTAAAGCGGCGCCGCGGCGGCGTGTGTGCGGGTGAAACGGACACGGTATTGTGAGGGGGGTTAAGGGAAACGTAGTGTCCTTTACCAGAATACATATTTTACATTTTCACGCGTTTTTGATGAATAATGTGTCTGTCAAGAGGTACGAGGTAGAGGTACGAGGTACGAGGGAGAGGTACGTTTATAACCGAGAAGTTCGGTTCGGTCCGGTCCGGTCCTGCTCCTAACTCTCCTGAAGCACCGTCCGTCATGGTGCAGTCAGCCCCATATAGAGGCGGTGAGGAGGTCGTGAGCTGCCGTGGCTCGCTAGCTGCTTCACAACCAGGAAAAGGTTGTAGTGGCAGGTCGCACGTCAGAGTGTTGGAGTCGGGTAGCCTACCGGTCTGTCCCTGTATGTCTGGTTTATATCTCCCCGTGTGGGTGTGTAGTCTCCCTAAACCTGTTTATCTCCTCACCCGGAGGTGTATCATAACGGTATGAACACTAATACACTTTAGCTACATCCAGATCCAGAAGACAGAAGATATCCACCTGCTGTTGTGCAATAAAGAATTGGCTATGTCAATGGTTGACCTGTATGTAACATATACCACATATATATATATATATATATACCACAGAACATCCAAGGTCTTACCTTTATTGTCGTTTGATTCCATTGATGTTAAGGTATTTTGAAAATTTTGACTTGCTCTCCAGTAAAAGAGCCTCTCTGTGTGTATATAAGGACACTAAACTGGTTATGGTGTTTTATATTTATTAATACATAATCCAGTACTACAGGGAAAAGAGCAGACACCAGGAAATTTTGTTAGACTTATTGACATTACATCCTTTCCCTAGTTTGGCATCCTCCCAACAGGTTGTTTCCTGCTTGACACACGTGTCAGTATCCTTAACACAATAAACTTTCAAAGAAACTCTGTCATCAGTATGTTTAACTTGGAATGAGTTCTATAGTATTTTAAATGCCAGATAGGTCCTGAAGAGTTCTTATTCCCCTGCAGCTGGGAGGCAGGGAGGCAGGTTCTGACCACCACTCCTGTTTGTGTTACTGGTTGCACTGCATTGTCAAATGTTTGCTTGCCTTGGGGTGGGGGGTTGTGGGTGTTAAGCTTATGATCCTCCCATGTAACCATGTGGACTGAGACCCTGTAGATATGTGGCGCTGCTCCGTTGGTAGGTATGTCACATAATGATGCAAAAAAGAAAGAACCTGCCCAGCAAAAATGAGCACACCTTGTGTTGATCTTATTGATCTCTGATCACAATTAAAGTATATGTAGTAAATCAGTTGGCCTGTGTGGTAGAGGAAACATACTTGGATTGGAATCAAGTCAAAAATCCACTTTGAAGTAGAATTAGGCAATATCAGATTTCTCTTTGATATTGTCTGATAATGCATGATTTTTTTTTAATCATTCAGGAAAACAATAATTGAAGTGTGCTCTGTACATAGGTAGTCTAGATATGTCCATACAGTTGCTGAAACTAGCAAACATGCATATGCGTATGCATATGAGTGTCAGTTCCTGTGTACCAATCTGAAATGGTCTCTAAGGATTAATCAGTGCAAAAAGCTCCACAATTAACTAGTACAAAGGTCATCGCGTTATTAATTCGGACTTTATTACCGTCATTCAATCATAATATACACTAAACCTGTCATAAAATGATATTTTCCAATACTGACGAAAAGCTTCAATTATGTGCATGTTACCTCTGAAGCAGCAGAGGGCGCTGTTACACTGTATATTATTTCATGAGAAAAGTGTTGTAGAGAGCGTAGTAGCGTAGTTATACTATGATTGCTTGTGCATGGGCAGTTAATACAAAATATTATGGTCGATACTGTGTACCCTTTACACATTTTCTGCAAATAAATAATGAAAAGTGTAGAATGTATATGTTGCAGTGCATGCATTACATTAAAACACAGTTACACACCTTCACACATAGATTACATAGAGTTTCCCTAAAGTGTTTGAAGAAAGGATGAATAAAATGACTGTGATGATGTGTCCAACATGATGGTCATGAGTTACAGTTAGCAACATATCTAAATAAGTTGACCTAACCCTAAGACATATAGTTTGCTGAAACCATATATCAGTGTATCTCATTCACACCCCAACACAATCAAACTCACACGGCCATTCTGCTTATCAAAAGCAAGGTCTCAAGGGTGAGAGAACGAGGCAGGGAATAACCTGTGTAATGCAAGTATGGAGAAAATGGGGGAACAAAAAGAGATGCGATTTGGAGAGAGAGGTGTGTGTGTATGTAGTTTTGTGTCTGTGTGTAGCTGTGATGTGATTGGAATGCTGTGTCTTTCTGGATTTCCTGTCTGAGAGTGTAATCTCAGGGAAACAGACCACGTTTCCCAACAGTTCCAGCAAACTGATAAGCTCAATTTATCAGAAGGGATTATGGGTCTACACAGTAGTTTAGCAACAGCCATCATATGTTCTCACACACATTAGGATATAGAGTCCTGCACATACTGGGACTAAATTGGACAGTATGAGGTTCACTTCATAAAACACTCAATGAAATACATGGACAGAAAACATAAACTTTTATTTGGACACACCTTTGTCTCACAACCACATGAGCACCACACACACACACACACACACACACTCAAATGCCAGAGATCCTCTCTCATTTTTCCCAGAGGTCTTTGGGGCCCTGCCTATATCACCCCAGCAGGAAGCGGGGGGCGGAATGCCATGGCCAGAGCGGAATGTTCCAGAGTTCTAGAATGTGCGGTTGGGAAGTCTGAGAAGGAAAAAAGAATGAATGAGAAAGAGAGAGATGAGGAGAAGGGGGGATTTTATCTTATTGTTGTAGTGTTCTGTGTTCCATATGATGCATACTCAAAACACAAAGCCCAAACACCCACACAATCACCATTCAGTCTCTCTCTCTCTCTGTCTCTCTCTCACTCTCTCATACACACACACACACACACACACACACACACTCTCACTCACACAACATGGGTTTTTTTGTTGTTTTTTTTTTGAAAAACTCATAGATAAACTTCTAATGTGTTAGTGGTATACTCACATGTTTGTAGTTTCACCCTAGAGGCCTTTGAATTCTTCTAGTCTCCCTTTAATCACTATGCTTTAAGGGGTCGAGTTATTTCTAGTAAAATAATGACCATTATGCTTCAACCCATTATGCTTAAAGCCCATGGGTCATTGGTACCACAAAGCATGTGTAAGTGCGTGTGAGTGTCTGTGAGCACGCACTGACAAATCCATGTACTGGTCCGTCTGTGTTGTTTCAGGATGGCTCGTACTTGGCGGAGTTTCTGCTGGAGAAAGGTTACGAGGTAGGAGACGGCACACCTGCGCTCCTATACACAGCAGCCCTGGGGGCTCACATGCATGGAAGTTTTCCTGAATTTAACATTTTATTAAAAAAGCTGTTAATAAATAATAATAAGTGTATTAATGTGTGTGTGTGTGTGTGTGTGTGTGTGTGTGTGTGTGTGTGTGTGTGAGCAGGTTCATGGTATTCTCCGCAGGTCCAGCTCTTTTAACACTGGCCGCATTGAGCACCTTTACCACAACCCTCAGACACACACAGAAGGAAGTGAGTGACACCCACACCCACTTCAAAATCCCCCACATGTTGTACATTCAAACTACATTCCAGCATTTTTAAACGATTTTACTCTTTTTTTTTTTTTACTCATTACCATGTCAGCATCACTGCTGTGTTGAGAATAGTGTACAATACTAATAATACCATATAATAATACCTTGTATGTAGTGGTCCTACAGTCTAAAACTGACCAGTGATGATGAGATTGTCAAACTGCCAATGGATAGGCTACTGTATGTTATTTTATATATTACGTTAATGAAAAAAACTAATAAATGGACCACTGGGTGTAAGAGCAAGATCAGTATTTCAGACGTTTCTATATAAGGAGTTTATATTGTGCTTATACTTGAATATTGTATAACACCTGTAGCACATGTCAGTAAACCTCCAGCTAAATCTAATTGCTGCACATTTGCTTTGCCACATTAGTTACACCTTGTGAATTGTCTGTATACTAACTGATCCCACATATTAACAGGACATGAACCCTCAACAGGTTGTAAGTTATTTGTCTTAAGTTATTTGACATATCCTAAGACTTTTTTAAATTATACGAAATTCTATGATCTTGTTTCTCTGGTTTTTATGATAATGATATATTCTACTACACAATGACATGTTTTAGTAAAGAAAAAACAAAACTTATGTTAAAAGCATTACATAAAAACCAGAGCCAATATCTCTGCGTTATACCGATGGGTTGGTGGAATGTTTCTGCTAATCAGTGAAATAGATAATTCCTCCTGGATCTCGGAGCTTTCTTATGCCAAGGTGGGACAGACTGTTTTGCTTGCATACTTCCTGCCTTTTAATCTAGATAGAGAAACTATGGTGGAGGTAGGTGTGTGTGTGTGTGTGTGTGTGTGTGTGTGTGTATGTGTGTGTGGGGGTGTGTGTGTGGGGGTGTGTGTGTGTGTGTGTGTGTGTGTGTGTGTGTGTGTGTGTGGGAGGTATATATGTGCCTGAGAGTTGGAAACTTGGTCTCAGTGTCAAGTGCAGAGGTAGCACTAGATTAAGAGCCGAGTTAAATAGCAAACTGCCGTAGTTCATAAGCAAGTCAGGAGTGATGGAAAGTGGGCTGTAGTTCTCTATGGGTGGACTGTATCATCACAGTCTTCATCATTTCCTCTATCAAGCTTCTCTCCTGCCGTGTATTCGTTTTCATTTTTTCCTTGACTCATTTATTGTCTTCTTCATATGTGCTTTCCCATTTGTAAAAGAACTAGAATTAAGATGCTTAAACACGTTTCCACAGTTAGTTTTCATTGTGAGCACTGTATATGTGTGTGTATGTGTATGTGTGTGTGTGTGTGTGTGTGTGTGTGTGTGTGTGTGTGTGTGTGTGTGTGTGTGTGTGTGTGTGTGTGTGTGTGTGTGTGCTTGCCCGTGCACACACATGTTTGTTTCAGACATGAAGTTGCACTATGGAGACCTCACAGACAGCACTTGCCTGGTAAAAATTATCAATGAAGTCAAGCCCACAGAAATCTACAACCTGGGGGCACAGAGTCATGTTAAGGTAATGTCCACATCCCGCCAGGCATTCTGCAGCTCCCTTCTCAAACACATCTCACTTTGTCATTGTTTGAATATGTGGGTGTGATGTACAGATCCTCTTTGTCCACTGCCTGTTATACTCAAAGTAGGACACACACTGATTTGCATCTGGGTGTGAGAGATGAGCCAGTGAAGTCCAGTAACAGGAAGAGACCGGGCCAAGCGCTTGTGCTGTGGGTCTTGTTCTTCTTTGTTGCTTTACAGTCTCTCCTAATTTAGTCTTCTGGGATGCAGCCAGAAGGATATTAGTCAGTAGGTTGGCCATCAGATAAACTGACATTTTCTTGTGTGTATGTGATCCAGAGAGAGAAAGAGAGAGAGAATGTGTGGGTGCGTTTAGGATCACTGAGTAAATAAGGCTATTGAGTGTCGGAGAGCGGGGTGAGATTGTGAGGAAGAGGAAGGCAGGGGTGAGATTGTGAGGAAGAGGAAGGCAGGGGTGAGCGGCACAAAGAGAGAGGGGGCGAAAGTGCTCACCACTGAAATGTTTCCCAAACGTACCGATGTGGTCCCTCATCTTGCATCTGTCTTCTCATTGGCTAGAGGTGAGCGAAAACGTCATCCAATGAAGTGTTCCCATTAAACGCTCCCCGCTGGGAGTAGAACGGCACATTGCTAAAGTGGGGTGCCTGTTTTCCATTTGAACAATACAAGCTGAGTAAAAGACTAGTGCTCTGGTGATTTGGTTCGCTGATAGAAGGATGACCTACGGGGTACTGATCTAATTTACAACATTTTCATACGGTTACACTGCACTGCATGTGTCTTTCATTCTACCATGATTTGGAAAAAACATGCATGTAATATATACAAACCATATTGTCACTGACAGATACATAAAATAACCGTGGCAGGTAGGAGGTTGAAAACAGCATTGGGAGTGTGCATAGACTGCCCATTTTCACCAACAGTTATATTTTGGAACCAGTTTATTTTCATAGTGAAGCGGTTCTTTTTGATTTATCTATTTTTGCACATCTATGTAACAAAAAAAATTGAGAGTGTTTCTGTAACAGACAGGAGTGCCTGGAACAGTTTGTTCTGATTAATAATGATCATTTTTACATGAATGCAAATCTAGTTGTGAACGTGTAATTAAAGTACTATAGCACATGAATGTCCCTTTTATACTGTTTCAATTTAACGTTTGGTATGAACCACGTGATGACCAGTAATAAAGCTCTTTGCAAAATTAATCATTTATTTGTGCCTGCCAGTGTGTGAATTAGGTGGGTGGAATGAGGTGGCATATGTCCGGGCTTAAACGCACGTCTCCCCAGTAGAGTGGTTCCAGTAGAGTGGAACTGAACGAACTGGATGAGTTCTGTCTTGAATAATTCAGGGGAGATTGAACCGCATGGAAAAAAAGCTGATGGATTCATTTAAATGTGAATGCCTGTTGGTATTGTTGGTTTGAATGCACTGTTGGTACCTGGTCTGCAGCCTGTTATCTGATGATAAAACCATCAGTTCTATTGTCAGCGTGTTTATATTGCTGTGGACCTGTCGATATGTTCTGCAACAGCCCAGAGTCAAACCCCATGGTGAGGACGGGCCTCGTTGCTGGATGTTCGCATGTTCTGAAGGGCTTTTAAATGGAGCTGTTGACACCAATGCTACGAATATGGACACGATTCTGCTGGAGAGACAGAGCGGTCCAGCCTGAGTAAGCCAGCTGCAAGACGGCGGGTTGGTGGAAGTGCAGATAGGTGGCGCTGTTGTGTATTATAGCATTAAAATGAACATTTTGAAAACCAAAAGAAGTAAAACAACTACACACCAAACCAAAAAAAATATCAATAAGTAAAAGAAAAGCAGTACAAAGGGCTGTAGAATATTAGTGTTGCAGCAGTCAAAATGCTAAACGGTAAAGCCACAAATATGAGACCGCATAAAACCCAAACGACTTGTGTGATCATTAAAGCTAATCATATCTCTCTTCAGTGCTCTCATGACTCTAGCTTTTTAGTGACTGTAGTTTACATTCTGTGTAACACACACCAATACCACCGCCATGCACAGATGGTTTCCTGTTGTCACACATAGGGGTCAGCAGAGTGCTACTGTGTGTTGAAAGGAAGACTTGCATGCTCTCGGAGACACACACACGCACACACACACAGAGTATGAGACACCTTTTTCAGCAGTTGAAGAAATACATTAGCATATGAGGTCTTTATTTCACTATTGCACTTACTTTTACCCACTTTCCTGCTTCCTCTTTGTTTTGTTTTTTTGTTTTTTTAAACTCACAGTAAAATTGGCTCCTTCAGACGATGACATAAGCCAAGAGGCTCCTGGCCGCATGACCTCACAGGGTGACCATGACCTCACAGGGTGACCATGGTGCAGTGTGGTGGTGGTTGTAGACTGAGCAGAGAGCATATAAAGCCATCCTTATACCAGGTGGTGACTGTTGATTTAGCTTAGGTGGACCTTATTTTCCTTAATGCCAGTTAAAAGCCGTCTGCATCTGGATTGTGTTAGGCCTGTATGAATTTGCTTTCTGTGACACCGATGAAATAGCTCTGGTTGTGTGTGGGTGTGTTACAAACTGTGCACCATGTACACCAGTAATATTACATTTTTATCCTTAAGTGAAGCAAGTTTTAAAAACGTACTCTTTGTGTTTGTGTGGAAAAAGTGTTTTCGGTATAGAGGGCCAGGCTGTAGATATGAAGTGACGGGTTACTGAACGCCGTTTGTTTTGTGCTTACACCACACCACCACAACCAAATTAAATAATGATTCATTCTGTGTGCCGCCGAAACTGGAAAAACCGTGTTTACACACTCTGCGAAAAGACGTGAAGCACAGACCTCTGTGGAGTCCACCATAGCGTACAGGCACCGCACAGAATCCCGGTGGATTATTCGCCATTCTGTCTCTTCCCTCTCGGCCAGGTTGCGTGTAAAACGTGCTAACACGCTGGCGTATGTGCAGGTCGGTGGAGCCTCTTCACCTCTGCTTGTTGCTGCACGCAGCCCTGGAGGGGAGGAGGGGGCGTGGCCACCACCGCCGCGGGGAGACACAGCGCGCCCTCTGATTTCATGATGTGTCCTTGTCACGCTTGATGTTCCCTTATGATCCACGCAGTTGTACTGGTTTTACGTTACTTAAAGGTTTTTTTTTTTTTTTTTTTTTCTCCCTTAAACGTAAAATCATACTGGAGCGTGTAGTAAAAATGCCACGGTCTGACAAGAGATACTTTTTCATTGGTATTCATAATCTCGGCATAATGAGGAGAAGGTATTTTAGGACTTTTCTGCCTCCTGAGAGGAGCTTGATGTATTGGCTCTGAGATCGGTGGTGGAATGCCCCCAGGGTAAAGCTGGGTGGTTCCCAATGACAGCAACATGCCTCCAGATTTTATCGCTTGTGACAGATTTATGGGCACATGGAGATTTTGCTCCTTGCATACTGTGGTGGTTAAAGATGTCTCCTAGAGATGCCTAATGGTCCATCAGCTCCAAGAGGGTAGATTGAGCGGGCGTAGAACTTCAAGGCTTTGGCGTAATTTAGACATAGGTACACGCATGTTCCCTCACACACCCCCATGCACCCAAGTACACACTCCACTGCTTATGATTGAACACTTCTGAGCAGCTGTTTTGTGGATGCAGTGTACCCATTAAGTGTCTTTGTCTGGGACTGAAATGACACATTCCTGTCAGTTGTCCATTCCCTCAAGGAGCTCTGAAGTTTTGGAGAAAAGCCTTCTTTCCCATTTACTGTAGCCCACTGAGGGCTAACTGTACAGATGCTAAGCTACTGAAACCCAATGAAAGATGATAAAATACATACATACATACCCCCCCCCCACACACACACACACACACACACACGGAGTGATTGGAAAAATTTATAATATAACCTGATATTTCAGGAACCTAATATGAAGAGGTTTTCTTATATTTTTACTTGTCTGGTCATTAGTGGGGATTAGTCAGGCATTAGTTTGGACATTAATTGGACATTAGTCGGGCATTAGTTTGGACATTAATTGGGCATTAGTCGGGCATTAGTTTGGACATTAATTGGACATTAGTCGGGCATTAGTTTGGACATTAATTGGACATTAGTCGGGCATTAGTTTGGACATTAATTGGACATTAGTCGGGCATTAGTTTGGACATTAGTCGGGCATTAGTTTGGACATTAATTGGACATTAGTCGGGCATTAGTTTGGACATTAATTGGACATTAGTCGGGCATTAGTTTGGACATTAATTGGACATTAGTCGGGCATTAGTTTGGGCATTAATTGGACATTAGTCGGGCATTAGTTTGGGCATTAATTGGACATTAGTCGGGCATTAGTTTGGACATTAATTGGACATTAGTCGGGCATTAGTTTGGACATTAATTGGACATTAGTCGGGCATTAGTTTGGACATTAATTGGACATTAGTCGGGCATTAGTTTGGGCATTAATTGGACATTAGTCGGGCATTAGTTTGGACATTAATTGGACATTAGTCGGGCATTAGTTTGGACATTAATTGGACATTAGTCGGGCATTAGTTTGGACATTAATTGGACATTAGTCGGGCATTAGTTTGGACATTTGTCTGGGCATTCGTTTCTGATGTGCAGTGTGGTCCAATCATGGCAGTGTGGCAACCCCATACTGAGATCCGTGTTTCCCACGCCTGTCCATGCCTGGAGCTGACAGAGGCTGTCCGGAGTGCATCCTCAGGCCGAGCCCGGTCGACACCTGCCCCACACTTGATTTGAACTTTTTTTTGTCTTTAATTAAATTTCTTTTTTACTTTTCAAGTTTTATAGGCCTCTGGTAGTTAATGTGGGGCGAATTATGTTCACAACGCCCTCTGGCTCTCAGCGACATATTGCGTGAGCGTGCATGTGCATGTGAGCGTGCGTGTGCGTGAGCATGCATGTGCGTGAACGTGCATGTGCGTGAGCGTGCATGTGCGTGAACGTGCATGTGCGTGAACGTGCATGTGCGTGAACGTGCATGTGCGTGAGCGTGCATGTGTATCAGCGCGGACATGGCACGGGTGTGTCTGTAAGGTTATGGCTAATGGCTTTGTGGTATCTGGCTGTAACTGCAGTGCTGTGGTTCCCGTGGGTGCGGTGAGAGAAGGCGGGTTCACGTCTCATCCCCGCGCTGCTGTGCCTGTCAGTGCGCTGTCACTGCCTGGTATGTGCATAACTGTTCTGGCACACACTTCACCACACAATAGCTGCACTGATTCTTTCAAACTCTTGACTGACAGCACCTGTCGACTGAGATGACACAACATGCCCTGTGCGTGTGTGCGTGTGTGTGTATGCGTGTGTGTATGCGTGTGTGTGTGTGTATGTGTGTGTGTGTGTGTGTGTGTGTGTGTGTGTGTGTGTGTGTGTGTGTGTGTGTGTGTGAGTGAGTGAGGGAGAGGTGTGCTGTTTCAGGGAGGGGACTACTCGCATGTGGAAGCTGTTAGCTCCTGTCAACACTAAGTTAACTTACAGCAGCAGCAGTGTGTGTGTGTGTGTGTGTGTGTGTGAGGGGGAGAGAGAGAGAGAAAGATAGAGACACAGAATCACTGAATGGAAGGGTGATGTTTTCACCTCCTCAAACACTGCACAGTACTAAGAAACACATTCTTCAGCACAGTGGTAAGTATGGGAGGTCAGCTACACTGAACTGTGGGCAGTGTGTGCCTCTCAGGTCCACAGAAGCTCGTCCTCCACCCCTCACCTGCTCCTCATCCCTCCCTGCCAATTACACATCACTGGCTTACAACCAAGAAAGGCTGAGCTATGACAAGTATGGGCACTGTAGATTAAATGGTCTTGCGTACACGGTGACATGAACAAATACAGTGACATTGGCACAGTGTGCAGGGCAAGCTCTGACTGAAGCCCGTAATGAGTTTATGTGTTTGTGTGTATTTATGTTAGAGAGAGAGAATGAAGGGGTGAGGTGTCTGGGCAGCGGAGAGAGGAGAAGAGAGCCAGGGGAAGTAATCGTTTAGGAAAATGGGTTTAACCGGCTGATTAATTCCATTCCTGGTGTGTTGAAGCCTTGTGGAGTGGAAGAGTAGCGATGGTGTAGAGAGGAAGGGCAGAGAGGAAGGATGGAGAAGGAGGATGTAAAAAACGCACGCGAGAGAGAAAACAACCCAACAACACTCTGACCAGACCACCAACAAACCAGAACCGTACTGGCTAGGGCCCGTTCTCTTTCTCTGAGTAGATGACAAAGCACTTTTTGTAAATGTAAATGTACAACCTCCACAAGGCCCTGCAGTGGTCGAGCAGTGTGGCCAGGGAGCTACGGTAATAGCACCTCTCTCTCTCTCTCTCTCTCTCTCTCTCTCTCTCTCTCTCTCTCTCTCTTGTCTCTGTCTCTCTCTCTGTCTCTCTCTCTCTCTCTGGCCTGTGCAGCTGTTCACGTGTGCGGCCTGTGATGGCGCTCTGGGGCCCGTCTTGCTCGCCGTGCCGCTCTACCTCCTAGTTAAAAGTCATAGAGTTGATTAATGGACTTCATTTGCCTTGGCTGTCTCTAAGGAGACAGTTTGCCTGGAACAGAAGCCAAGTTCGCATCGATTGCTTCACTCTCTCTGGCCGTAGTGATGTTGTGAAATGCACATTACATTTTCTTAGTGATAACTGGGCTTTTGATAGAAATTAATCTTCTTAACTTAAACAATATAAAGACTTAGTTTTTGTTTTCCTTTCTCAAAATGGGAATCTCCAGGACCTGAGGCAATGCTGGGATATAAAAATGACTCATTTTCTATTTCCGAACCCGATTTGTATCCCACAGTTCTAGTTTGTTATTGTTGGTATTCGTTTAGGTGTCGTATCACTGCGTATCCGTATCTTATGAGGGTCAGAGTTCAGCAAGGCCTTCAAAGCCTGCATCAACCATCCAGATCATCATATGCTAATTTCCCCAGCAATCGCCACATATGTAATGTCCACTGTAAGCCACCGATTGCAGACGCCATAGCCGAGCATGTCTGCAGGCCTCTTGCTCCGTAGATGGCACCCGCTCAAGATTATGTCAGACGTCAAGTCTTTCCTCATGCTTCGTATTGTCCTTTCTGTCTCTCGCACTCGTTCTCACCCACACATGCACAAGTAAGAGCCAGAAATCCTTTGCTTGTCTCTTCCCATGATCCCTTGCATCAGACGAACAGTCGAACCTCCGCGCTGCCCGTGGGCTGAAGTGACCCCACAACCCCCTGCGTGCACCTGCCCACGCATTACCAACGTTCAGTTCCACAGAAATCGTTCAATCTTTGAAATAAATATTGAACTGCGCCTCTGTTTGTGCGTGCGCATGCATGGATGGGCTGGCGTGTGGCTGTGCGTGCGCGTTCTTCTCAGATCTCCTTCGACCTGGCGGAGTACACGGCCGACGTGGACGGCGTGGGGACGCTTCGCCTGCTGGACGCCATCAAGACCTGCGGGTTAACGGACAGCGTTCGCTTCTACCAGGCCTCCACCAGCGAGCTCTACGGAAAAGTGCAGGAGATCCCACAGAAAGAAACGACTCCCTTCTATCCCCGCTCACCTTATGGTCAGCACACACACACACACACACACACACACACACACACAGAGGTTCAAACGCGTATCTCCTGATCTCATATCTTCTAATGTTTGGGTCAGATATTTGAAAGTGTGATGCGGAAAGAAACGGATATTGTCTTCCTCTCAGGTGCTGCCAAGCTCTATGCCTACTGGATAGTGGTGAACTTCAGAGAGGCATATAATCTCTTTGCCGTGAATGGAATTCTCTTCAATCACGAAAGCCCTCGAAGAGGTAACAGGACATGCAGACACACACACACAGGTGGAACCGCTCACTGAAGAGGGTGTGTGAGGAATGGTGATGTATGGTTTAAAGAGCACCACCTCCTAACGTATGCGCTCCTAACACACACCTTTTTCTTCCGTTTCTCATGTCACGTCTCGTGTGTAAATGTGTGCGCACACGCAAACTGAAAAAAAAAAAAGGTGGGGCACTGGAATGACATTTTTATGGCCTTTAAAAACACAGGGGTGAATCACAAGTGGAGTGAGATAGGAACACAGAACACAGACAAGTGGGGGGTGATGAGGAGGAGGAGGAGAGAGTTGGAGGCAGTTCTCTACGTTCACACGCAGACGGCAGGGAGTGAGGGCAGGTTTCCATCCACACACAGAGAGGAGGCGATGTCTGGGCCAGGGAGAGGGACAAGGCCCGGTTCATTTCCTGTCCATGCGTAGACAGACGGCCACTTCATGACCAGGCTGATGAGTTTGTTCCATTTGGAGCTGTGCTGGGTGTGTTCGCCCCATAACAGTACACACATCACCTCTTCCACCAATAAATACAGTTCTCTAACACAGGCCTGGGTAAGAAAACACACATGAAGTGTGCAGATACCACAAAATATATATCTGACTGGGAGTGAATGAGTGAACGAGTGTGTGATTGAAGTGGAGTGGAGTGAACGAGTGAGTGAGTGAACGAGTGAGTGAGTGAGTGGAGTGAGTGAGTGAAGTGGAGTGAGTGAACGATTGTTAGTGAACGAGAGAGTGAACGAGTGTGTGAGTGAAGTGAGATAGTGAACGAGAGAGTGAACGAGTGTGTGAGTGAAGTGAGTGAGTGAATGATTGTGAGTAAACAAGTGAGTGAGTGAATGATTGTGAGTAAACAAGTGAGTGAACGAGTGAGCGAACGAGTGAGTGAGCGAACGAGTGAGTGAGTGAACGAGTGAGTGAGTGAACGAGTGAGTGAAGTGGAGTGAGTGAACGATTGTTAGTGAACGAGGGAGTGAACAAGTGAGTGAACAAGTGAGTGAACGAGAGAGTGAACAAGTGAGTGAACGAGTGTGTGAGTGAAGTGAGATAGTGAACGAGAGATTGAACGAGAGAGTGAACGAATGTGTGAGTGAAGTGAGTGAATGATTGTGAGTAAACAAGTGAGTGAGTGAATGATTGTGAGTAAACAAGTGAGTGAACGATTGTGAATAAACAAGTGAGCGAGTGAGTGAGCGAGTGAGTGAGCGAGTGAGTGAGCGAGTGAGTGAGCGAGCGAGTGAACGAGTGAGTGAGTGAGCGTATTCAGAGGGGGATGAGTGATAAACCTTTGTCAAGGCTAAAAATAGCTCTGCATTTTTCTTATTCAGGTTTTTCCTGTAAGGAAAGTACTGGCATACTACTACCATAGAAACGTATGTGTGCATCTGTGTGTGTGTGTGTGTATGTCTGTGCTACTATACATGTGTGTGTCTGTGCGTTTGTAAATTTGTATGTATGTATAACACCTGTGTGTGTTTGTGTAAGCTTGTGTGTATGTCTGTGCACATTTCATCTGTGTTTGCTTGTGTCTGTGCCTGTGCGCTTGTGTGTGTATACGTAACTGTGTGCTTGTGTGTTTGCATGTATGTTTGGCTGTGCTTGTGTATGTACCTGTGTGCGCTTGAGTGTCTAAGTGCATGTGCGTCTGTGTGCGTGTGCATCTGTGCGTGTGTGGGTCTGTGTGTGCGCGGCCCTCTGTGTGTGTGTGTGCCTGTGTGTGTGCTTGAGCAAATATGTGCCTGTATGCTTGTATGTCTGTTCCTTTGTGTTCTTGTGTGTATAAGTGCCCATGTGTTTGTGTGTGTGTCCCTTTGAGTTCTGTGTGTGTGTGTGTGTGTGTGTGTGTGTGTGTGTGTGTGTGTGTGTGTCTTTGTGTTCATGTGTGTATAAGTGCCCGTGTATGGCTGAGTGCACCTGCACGTGTGTGAGTGTGTGCCTGCATGCATGTCTGTGTGTGAGGTTGAACATCTCCTAGTCTTTGTGTCCTGTGCTCACTTGCTTTTGATGAAAGAAGAACACTTTAAAGAGTTAAAGCTCGTCAGGTGAGGCAGGCTGCACCAAAGAATGTGCTGCTGGACACTGTGTGTATCCTACACACACACACACACACACACACACAACCAGACAGCTTCCTTTTCACTTCCCCCTGCCAGTGTTTTTGCTAACCCAGTAAGAACAAAGAAGCCAAATGACAGAGATGTTCCTTTAAAGTTTAAAATTAATTGTCACTTGTCACATTCTTGTGTACACACACACACACACAGAATATCTAGTGGGCAAAGCAGTTAAAATATTGTTAACGTGTGTCTCCAAACTTATGTCAGCACAGTTTTAATGACACTTCAAATAATATACTGAGGCTTGTAGTGTCTTCTTTAATTTACATTTGATTGCATTTTCTCACTCACTCTCATCCTCCTTAAAGAGTAATGCAACAGGAAAACAACAAGAAAGTTGACATCATATAACTTTATATATATAACTATATATATAACTATAAGTTCCCATACATATATAGTATGAAGGGAGGTGCTTGCCTGATGACCCCTGTGAAGAGGTTGTGATGGTGGTTTCTAGTATGAATAGAGTGGGTGGGTCCTATTTGAAGCTGTAATGATTTGGCACAGGATATTTGACAGAGTATCCAGCTATGCAGAAGCACTTTGTTTGCACAGCTGATAAAGAACCTCTGTCCAAAATATCTGAGAGCTCTGCACCACGCCCCTACTCTCCGCCACGCCCCTCCCATCCGCCACGCCCCTCCCCTCCACCACGCCCCTCCCCTCCACCACGCCCCTCCCCTCCGCCACGCCCCTCCCCTCCGCCATTCCCCTACTCTCCACCACGCCCCTCCCCTCCACCACGCCCCTACTCTCCGCCACGCCCCTCCCATCCGCCACGCCCCTACTCTCCACCACGCCCCTCCCCTCCGCCATTCCCCTACTCTCCACCACGCCCCTCCCCTCCACCACGCCCCTACTCTCCACCACGCCCCTACTCTCCACCACGCCCCTACTCTCCACCACGCCCCTCCCCTCCGCCACACCCCTACTCTCCACCACGCCCCTCCCCTCCACCACGCCCCTACTCTCCACCACGCCCCTACTCCACCACGCCCCTCCCCTCCACCACGCCCCTATTCTCCCCCACGCCCCTACTCTCCCCCACGCCCCTACTCTCCCCCACGCCCCTACTCTCCCCCACGCCCCTCCCCTCCCCCACGCCCCTCCCCTCCCCCACGCCCCTCCCCTCCCCCACGCCCCTACTCCACCACGCCCCTACTCTCCCCCACGCCCCTCCCCTCCACCACGCCCCTCCACCACGCCCCTCCCCTCCCCCACGCCCCTACTCCACCACGCCCCTACTCTCCACCACGCCCCTACTCTCCCCCACGCCCCTCCCCTCCCCCACGCCCCTCCCCTCCACCACGCCCCTCCACCACGCCCCTACTCTCCCCCACGCCCCTACTCCACCACGCCCCTCCCCTCCCCCACGCCCCTACTCTCCCCCACGCCCCTCCCCTCCCCCACGCCCCTCCCCTCCCCCACGCCCCTCCCCTCCCCCACGCCCCTACTCTCCACCACGCCCCTACTCTCCCCCACGCCCCTACTCTCCACCACGCCCCTCCCCTCCGCCATTCCCCTACTCTCCACCACGCCCCTCCCCTCCACCACGCCCCTACTCTCCACCACGCCCCTACTCTCCACCACGCCCCTACTCTCCACCACGCCCCTCCCCTCCGCCACACCCCTACTCTCCACCACGCCCCTACTCTCCACCACGCCCCTACTCTCCACCACGCCCCTACTCCACCACGCCCCTCCCCTCCACCACGCCCCTATTCTCCCCCACGCCCCTACTCTCCCCCACGCCCCTACTCTCCCCCACGCCCCTACTCTCCCCCACGCCCCTCCCCTCCCCACGCCCCTCCCCTCCCCCACGCCCCTCCCCTCCCCCACGCCCCTACTCCACCACGCCCCTACTCTCCCCCACGCCCCTCCCCTCCACCACGCCCCTCCACCACGCCCCTCCCCTCCCCCACGCCCCTACTCCACCACGCCCCTACTCTCCACCACGCCCCTACTCTCCCCCACGCCCCTCCCCTCCCCCACGCCCCTCCCCTCCACCACGCCCCTCCACCACGCCCCTACTCTCCCCCACGCCCCTACTCCACCACGCCCCTCCCCTCCCCCACGCCCCTACTCTCCCCCACGCCCCTCCCCTCCCCCACGCCCCTCCCCTCCCCCACGCCCCTCCCCTCCCCCACGCCCCTACTCCACCACGCCCCTACTCTCCCCCACGCCCCTCATCCACGCCCCTCCCCTCCACCACGCCCCTCCACCACGCCCCTCCCCTCCACTTCACCCCTCTGCACGTGCAGCAAAACACCACAATTACACTCAGACTGGAAACACGAGCCAGCGTGCGCAGACGGCAGCCACAGGTTTTCAAGCACAGGCTAACATGCACACAGCTAATCCGTTATTGCTGGCTACAGTGTTGTTGAAGGCTCAAAAATGCGAGAAGAAACCAGATCTCCCCGAGCAGTTCCCAGTGCGGTTTGCCTGCGACAGTGTGAGTGACTCCAGTGTTTACAGTGCTGAGATTCTCCTGCCAAGCTCACGCACCTGGGCCACGAGCTGAATGTGTAGAAGGAGCCCTTTGTAATGGAGCAGAGCAGTGGGGTGCCCCTGGGGTGAATACTGAGACAACTCTCACCACTCCATGCCTTTATATGTGTACATTCACACTCCGAGTGCATCTTGTTAATAAAAAAAGTCAGAAATTGGCTGAACGCAGCTGACAATGTAGAGCAGGACTCTAAACCTTTGCACACCGCTTCCCTAGTATGAAATGAAGTAGTACTGCTGCATTAATGTGTGTGTGTGTGTGTGTGTGTGTGTGTGTGTGTGTGTGTGTGTGTTTTATGTATTGTGTGTATATGTATAATGTGTGTATAATATGTATGTGTGAATGTGTTTGGACTGAAATAAATATTTATATATATCTGAAACCGATATGTATGACCAAGAGAAACAGATGCTGTCACATCAACAGAAATACTAACTAAATATTAACAGTTCATACTTATCCACTTCGAAAGTAAATTTACAAAATGCACTACAGAAGTAAAACCATTATGACTGGGGGTTGTAACAGTTGTAGTATTTTACTATGATGCTTTACTGTGGCTACGTAATTAGTTCAGTAACATTGTCTACCCATGTTGCAGTGAGCATTACTCTAAAGAAAGCTGCTTCCATGCATGCACAGACTCGCATAACGATGAGACTTAAGGGAAACTTGCGTCCCTGTGATGTGCCCTCCTGCTCGCTGGGCACGCATGTTGCATGTTGTTGGATTTATTTGAGGGGGGGGGAGCAGCCCTGAGCAGAGCCCTCGTACTCCGGCCAGGCGGTTGTGGTGAAGTGGAGTTCCTCCAAAAGCCCTGACTGCATTTAAACACAGCACAGCCCAGCAGGCCTCTCAGACCATCCGAGGTTTCCCACACATCAGGAGCGTGTGCGCGCGCCTGTGTGTCTCTTGGGCGGCTTCGCGGGACTTTGGGCTTGCTGTGCCACCGGGGTGGTCCACTGACTAGACAAGAGTCTCATTTTATCCCTGCGTGTGCTTGCGTATGTGTGTTTGACTAAATGACTGACTGACTAACTGTGCTGGATTTATTTTGGCCTCACAACTGAAATTTATGATGACATTTTACATCAGAGGGGAAAGAGAAGGGAAGAGGGAGACAAAGGAAGACAAATAGAGAGAACAGGACTCCAGGTTATACACACAACGTGAACTAGATTGTGGTGTAATTCCACAATACCCAGAAACTCATCAGCACCTCAGTTGTGACTCTGTGTGTGTGTGTGTGTGTGTGTGTGTGTGTGTGTGTGTGTGTGTGTGTGTGTGTGTGTGTGTGTGTGTGTGTTTTGCAGGCTCTAACTTTGTGACGCGGAAAATCAGTCGATCTGTGGCAAAGATCCACCTTGGCCAATTGCAGTGCTTCAGCTTGGGTAATCTAGACTCCAAGAGAGACTGGGGCCATGCCAAAGACTATGTGGAGGTATTGTGTGTGTGTGTGTGTGTGTGTGTGTGTGTGTGTGTCTTTCTCAATATCACTTCTTTCATCTCTTCTCTCTTTCGTCATTTTAATGCTTTCTTACTTATTCACTGTTCTCACATACTTCTCGTCTTGTTCATGGCCTTGCTTTAAAGTGAATAGATATTAAATGGCTTTAATGTAGATTATACCATGTTTGGAATACAACTGAATAATGATGTTAGAAAATTGAATCCTGGCAGCCATGTTTGAGTGAACTACAGATTAAAGGTATTCTAAGAAGATTGTGATACTGTATTATACAATCAGTACTGATGGTGTGGGGAAATTTGTATGGTCCCCATGAAGAAAAATGATATTTCCTTTTGGTTTAGGAAATTGGATTAGGTGTACATATATCACGGTTTAACTACTGCAATACGCTGTTCAGTGGAATATGCTTATAAAGAAATATATTACTAAAATAATTTGTGTATGTATGTTTGTGTGTGTGTGAATGTGTCTGAATGTGGCCACTTGGGATTCACAGGTATGCAGAATACACACACACGATCAAACAAACTAAAGGTTTTCTCTTAGAATGATCACAAATACAAATATGGGCATAAAGCTGCTTTGTGTACTTATCTATGATTTGGGCTTCATAATAGTTTCACACAAAGTCATATTGAACCTGAAAGTCTTGGTCTCCAGAAACGGCAGTGTGGGAGGTATGGGGGGGATGGAAAACGCTGGTGTTTTCTACCAGCTGTCTCTTTGTGTGACGTACAAACTCCTCTGACTCACGCACCTCTAAAATAGCGGCTAGAAAAAATAGTCAATTCTGTCAAACTAAGGACTCCAGTTAGTGCGTGCAGGCTGAGACTGGTGCCTGATTTGTGGGCCCTGTTACCGTGTGTGACACCCACCAGTCTGGGTGCGGAGCTCGGTTGTCTAAACTCTTGAACCTATTGCTGATTTGATTTGGACTCTGATTTTTATGAAGTATTGAGCTGATTGCAATCTAGTCGGGTCAGTCATCCAGTGTCACACATGACCATGTCGAACAATTTTATCAATAAATGAAGGAGAGAATGAGCTCATACTCTTTTCTCCCCATGTTTAAGCCCCATAGACCAGGACTCATTTTCCTTGGGACTCAAACCTTCACTAAAGAGACCACAAAGGTTTCTCTCACATATATTTAGTATCTTCCTTGTGTCATTTAAAAAATTCTTTGCAGGAATCTGTATGTCTCCAGTTAACAATTTTTTTGTAGGCAACCCATTTATCTTATATGTATCTCATTTATACTTTTAGCCAGAGGAGCCCTTTGTTTTTGAGTTATGTAGTTAGAGGCCTGATCTACCGTAGCCAGTATGAGAGAATCTTTTTTTCCTGCTGGCCAGAACATTTTTCTTGCTTCCCTGTTTTCAGCCCCTGGCATGCCAAAATCTCAATTGCATTAATGTTTTATTTTTGCCGTTGTTAATGTAATTGTTTCATGTTTCACTGTAAGTGAAATATTTACAGTGTTGGTGTATGTAGGATTAAACTGATTCAAATAGAAAAATCTCAATTTACTAGTTTCAAACAGCAAGTCTGAGGCTGTGAGATGAAATTGTGCATTTTGAATCGGTTTGAATCGGTTGTGCTGCTGCTTTTTAAATGATCGTGGTGGATGATGACTGCTGTGTTTTCTCTTTTACTGTCCCCACTGCATTAAACATTCATTAGTTTATGAGAATTCTTCAATTATTCATAGATGTGTTGATAAGTTTGCCTGTTTTTGAGTAAACGAGGGAGTGAGTGAACGAGTAAGTGAGAGACTTTCTGGTTTTGCTACTTTATGGACTTGGAGGTTTTTTGACTCTGTGAGGTATTTTGCTGGATTGTGTGTGTGTGTGTGTGTGTGTGTGTGTGTGTGTGTGTGAGAGAGAGAGAGAGAGAGAGAGATTGAGAGTGAGAGTGAGAGTGAGAGAGTGTGTGAGTGTCTATGGTGCATAAATGGAGTTTGCTGTTTTTATGGGATGGAGAGGTTTGGGGGGCTTTGGGGTTTAGACTGCAGTGGCCAGCATCCAGCAGGGGAAATAAACACAGCTGCACAACTGAGACCACCTTAATGTGGTGAGTGTGTGTGTGTGTGTGTGTGTGTGTGTGTGTGTGTGTGTGCGTGCGTGTGTGTGCGTGCGCTGCCCTCTCATTTGGGATATCTAATGCACACATTATGTATGATGAGAACATGACTAGCTTTAACATTGGTTTACTGAGCTATTTCACCCAAAACCCTCCATCATAAAGGTACAACTTTCTTTACCATAGGTAACAGAAGCTTTTGTGCATATTGTGTGTGTGTGTGGTGTTTGTGTGCGTTTGATGTGTGTTTAGCAGTAGGTTGTATGAGTTCCAGTTGTGTGGGCTCGTTTCCTAGCTTCATATGTTGTACAGTTTTCCTGCTTTAGCGCTGATCCTTCAGCTCTACACCAGCTTAATGATTAGATGGTGAGTTGAATCAGGTGTGTCCATGGGCTCATCGGGATGTGTTTCCAGAAAGATTCTGTTACACTCCAGTGTGTGAGAGTGTGTGAATAAGTGTGCGAGTGATTGAGTGAATGTGTGAGAGAGTGAGTGTGTGTGTGTGTGTGTGTGTGTGTGTGTGTGTGTGTGTGTGTGTGTGTGTGTGTGTGTGTGTGTGTGTGTGTGTGTGTGTGTGTGTGTTTGGCAGCTGCTGTCCCTGGGATTGACAAGGCTGACCTCTTCCCTGCTGTGCTGAGGATGAAAGCACATGCTCTCATTTCTCTGGTTCTGTTTTTCTCTCCTCTCTTCACATGCCCTCTGTAACCAGAACCTTCAACTTTCCAAGTATCACACTGGGACGAGGGAGAGGGGGAGAACCGAGGAGAAGGAGAAAAAACAGTAGTGGTGACCAAAACCCACGCGAGACGGGGAGCGAGACGGGGAGCGAGACAGGGAGCGAGACAGGGAGCGAGACGGGGAGCGAGACGGGGAGCGAGACAGGGAGCGAGACGGGGAGCGAGACGGGGAGCGAGACGGGGAGCGAGACGGGGAGCGAGACGGGGAGCGAGACAGGGAGCGAATGACATGGGTTTGTGTTTGGCTCCTTTTGTCTCTCTCTCATTCTCACTCACTCACTCACTCACTCACTCACTCATTCTCTCTCTCACACACACACACACACACACACACACACACACACACACACACACACACACACACACAGTGTCAAAGCTGGCTGACCTGACACTCACCTTTTATTTTGTCTGCACAGTTCAGGACACAAACCATCTTCTGTATCTCTCTACTGTCTTCACTTTATATTTCTTTTGCTTCATCTGCAATCTAAGTCTTTCATTGCAGAGAGGTTACTCACACACACACACACACACACACAGACATG